>NC_044982.1:95870308-96185902 GCF_008728515.1 Papio anubis
AAAATGCATGCAATGGACAGTACTGTGAAGCCAAAGTGACTGCATTTGGGCAGTGCTTAAAACCTCAATCTCTCTCTCCTTTCTGTAATTCACTGAAGCCCCATACATCAATCAAGGTGGACATGATCGTTGTGCACTTTGGTTAATTGTAAAACCGATCAGTTCCAATCAATGCCTGGCATTTTACATAAAGTCCACTGGTTTTAAAAGTGTGTGTGAGGTGGTTTCCTGATGGGCAAAGAACTTCAAGGAAATATTTATTGTGCTCACGGATGACATTCTAGCTATTGTCCGTATTCCTTTTCACGGAGCTGTAAAGATGCCTTTTTATGGTCAGGCCAGCTGACATCTTCCTCATCCACTCCTCTAATGCACACATTCACTGTAGGATCTTTGTATCAATGAGGAATATTCAGCCACGTTCCACAAAGGTTTTTTGAGTGCTTGCTCTGAGCAGGGCACTGAGTAATGTGATTTGTCTCCAAAGCTTTCAAATCTGCTGAAAATATTCTCCATTTCCAAAGCAGTTGGGACAAACAAAAATTTTGCTCGAGTCTCTCTTCTGGGGCCCACTGAGTAAAAACGCACCTAGAGTTGCCCAGGGAAATAAAACCTCCCTTCATGAACCTTCCAGATCTCCTGAAAGGTTTTGTCTCCAGCTGGCTGGAGAGAGCTTGCTCATTAAATTCAGCACACAATCTCTGTCTCTAAGCAGCTGAGCTTCAGGGCACGCTGCAATCCATCAACCCTAGGAACTTGCCCAAGACCAGTCCCAGAGACGAGAAGAAGCGTACATGACCACGGCTCCTCATCCTTCCCTATTCAAAATCCTAAGGAGCCTCCAACGTAGAGGGAACAACATCTGGTTTCTTCATCTCCAAGTGGGGATAACATTGCCTTACCTCCCAGAAACGTTATGAAAGTTAAAGGTAATCTATTTCAGTTGTCTAGCATAGTGCAAAGTATCTAGTACATGTCCCAAAACAGGCTCACATATTTGCTTCTTTTTTTTTTTTTTTTTTTTTTTTTTTTGAAACAGAGTCTTGCTCTGTCGTCCAGGCTGGAGTGCAGTGGCGCGATCAGCTCACTGCAAACTCCACCTCCTGTGTTCACGCCATTCTCCTGCCTCAGCCTCCAGAGTAGCTGGGACTACAGGTGACCGCCACCACACCCGGCTAATTTTGTTTTTGTATTTTTAGTAGAGGCGGGGTTTCACCATGTTAGCCAGGATGGTCTCGATCTTCTGACCAGTGATCTGCCTGCCTCAGCCTCCCAAAGTGCTGGGATTATAGGCATGAGCCACCGCGCCTGGCCATCTATTTGCATTTTTTCTAGCCAAATAGGACACCCTGGCTACTCTGTGGATGTGGCAGAAGAGATAGAGAAGAGGGAACAGGGAGGCAAGGAGCACGTTAGAAGGAGACACCACTGGCCTCAGTGACAGGCCAGGCATGGTGGGGAGGGAAAACTAAGAGTCAATGATGGTGCCAAGGCTTCTAGCCCAGTGACCACGTGGTGATGACATCATGGACTATGGCCTGGGGAGAGGCAGATTTGCTTTGAGAGCTCTTTGCTGTGGTTTTTATCCTATTCCACCCCTTCTTCACTCACCAAACTCTGCTCCCCGTACAGCATCAGTGCTTCCCCCTCCAGGCAGCCTTCCTTGGGATCCGAGGGAGAAGTAATCCCTCTCTCCTTTCATGTTTTGTTTGTCACATCATTCCATAATCATGGACTCCCTTCCCTCTCCATTAGGTAGGAGTGATTCTCCCAGGTGCCTGGGACAAACAGACAGAAGACAAATGGGGCTGAAAAATCATGAATGAACAAATCCCACCCATCGACACCCCAGCAGGAAACAGAATCCAATACAAGAGATTCAAATGCAGAGAGTTTCAGAGGTGTGGGCAGGATAGAAGGATCAGAGGCACGCCCAGAGACACACACCTGAGTCCGTGAACTTGCTAGTGTGCCGATGGTCCTGGCTGCCAAGGGATGGCTTGGACATGCTACGCACACAAGGTGGAGGGGGCCACCACTAGCAAACGTTGAGTAGAGCACTGTAGAGATTAGAGGAGGGGGGTGAGTGTGAGAGGCTCAGAGGTGGAATGAACGCACCTAAATGCATCACTCGAATGTGGGAGGGGGGACGGCTATGATGGCGCCAACGACCAAGGCAGCAAGCACAGAGGAGGATGGGATGGCATCCAGAGCGAGAGCGGAGTGAGGGGCCTGCGTTTCCTCCAGGCAACGCATTCGGGAGTCAGATGGCTTCTATGCCAGAGGCCCGGGCTGGGAGACAATCCTGGAGGCAGCAGGGGATGGGTGGCAGGGGATCTTCCAGGGAAAGCCCAGACAGGCATGAGCAATGAAAAATGAGGAGAATCCCTGAGCACACCTTTAAAAGAAGGCAAGGCGTGCTACAGGGCGTTGAGCAGAACAACTGGAGAGAGGGAGCATGAAAAAGTCAAAGGAGGAAGAGATCAGTAGCATGAAATGTTCCTGAAAGAACAAGTGGCGTGAGGAGGATGGGGGCAGAAGGGACATCCCAAGCAGGCCTTAGGAGGCTATTGGCTCCATTGCAGGATATATATAGGCAGGCACCCGACTCTGGTGAGTGACAGTGAGACTGGCAGTAACTGCAGTGCTGGGATAGGCAGGATCAGGAACCAAGATGTGCATCCATGAGGGATGTGTTAGTAAATTCTACTGTGGAGGAATCTGTAAATCAACAGAACAATGTGTAGACAGACATTAACTATAATGAAGTAGGTCTATATATACCATACAGAAAGAACTCATTACATGAAAAGACAAATTGCAGGACAAATGGATATAATATATGGATATGATCCAAATATGCCTAATGTAGAGAGATAGATACAAGAGATGTACCAAAATTCATTGAGCCACATGCCGAATAGCCAAGAGTTAAAAAATATATATATATATGCAAAAAAGATTCAAACCAAATATTGCCATGGAGAAGGAACTTTTGGGATCCAAAAATAAATCTCAAAGCCACTAAAAATTAATTATAGTTACTTTTTTGTTATTAAAAATTTAATAGGCCAGGCATGGTAGCTCACGCCTATATTCCCAGCACTTTGGGAGGCTGAGGCAGGTGGATCACGAGGTCAGGAGATCGAGACCATCCTGGCTAACACGGTGAAACTCCATCTCTACTAAAAATACAAAAAAATCAGCCAGGCGTGGTGGCAGGAGCCTGTAGTCCCAGCTACTCAGGAGGCTGAGGCAGGAGAATGGCGTGAACCTGGGAGGTGGAGTTTGCAGTGAGCCGAGATGGTGCCACTGCACTCCAACCTGGGCAACACAGCGAGACTCCATCTCAAAAAAATAAATAAATAAATAATAACTAAATTGTAAAAGTCTGACATTATACATTATGGGCAAAGAATTATTAATATACACACACTAAAGCTAGTAGGAAGGCAGTTTCATTTTTGTCTAATTTTACCAGGATGGGGTGCTGCTAATGGTGAAATCGACACGGAGTGATTTAGTCCCTTTCTGTCTTTAATAGTAACTGTCTGCAGAAAAGCTACATCTCCTCCTCTGTGGCTGTGGTAGGTTGCATTACAGTGCCTTCTTCCCATCCTCTCCCTTTGCCTTATGACTCGGCAGGACCCCCTCTAGATTGCCCTCTCCCTCACCCCAGTTGATTGAGCTGGACCATGTAAGCTTCATTAGCCAATGGCCTGTTAGCAGACATAACATGATCAGAAATTTAAATGTACTTGAGTGATTTGGCTTGGCCTAGAGGCGTCTGCTACTTGCCATGAAAAGAACTTGTCCCACATACCCACTGGTCCCAGAACGATGGAGACATATAGAGTGTACCTGAACTCGACCTGAAGGCTGGGGTTCACAGGGTGAGCCTGGCTGCAATCAGCTGAACCAAAGCTGTCTTGCAGACCTGTGAACAAAAACAGGAAGTGAGGGTTGTTGTAAACCACTAAGACGCTGGTATTGTTCACTTTACATCATTATTGTAGCAATTGTTGACTAATAACATGGCAATATACAAAACACTTCCAGGAAGATTAGAATTATGATATAAATTATTTTCTACTGTTTTGCCTTTTATTATTTAAACTTTTACAAACATTTGTGTTGCAAAAACAATACATTCTTTGTAAAGTTACCCTAGATTGTCTTAATATTTGAATTGACTGTTGATCTGTTTTCCTGCTTATTTAACTATTTGAACATTCTTTTTTTATTATTTTTATTTGTTTTTTTTTTTTGAGACGGAGTCTTGCTCTGTCGCCCAGGCTGGAGTGCAGTGGTGTGATCTCGGCTCACTGAAAGCTCCACCTTCCGGGTTCACACCATTCTCCTGCCTCAGCCTCCCAAGTAGCTGGGACTACAGGTGCCTGCCACCACGCCTGGCTAATTTTTTGTAGTTTTAGTAGAGACAGGGTTTCACCATGTTAGCCAGGATGGTCTTGATCTCCTGACCTTGTGATCCACCCGCCTCAGCCTCTCAAAGTGCTGGGGTTACAGGCGTGAGCCACCGTGCCCGGCCTGAACATTCTAGTTTTGTACATAAGATGAGTAGCATCCACAATCATTAGTTGTTGCAACAATTTGTCTCACAACAAATAAATACACATTTATGCTTCAGTTGATTAACAATTCAATGTGTGAAACACATAAGAGATCTTTACTCCAAATGACATATAAATACCTCCTACACTTAAAGTAACTATTTTTGCATCAGCCCCAAATCTCAATGACATGTCATGTTCATAATGTGGACATTATCATCCTGATTAGATATGCAGATGATTTCCACAAACACACAATCATTGATCAAGGGCAAGCTCAAGAATGCCAGAACTTACATCAACGTAGGCATAAAACTAAGGCCAGGGCAGATTCTAATTCCACTTCTTGGCTTCAAAACCTTCAGCAGCTCCCCACTAAGAAATACAGGTCAAACTTGCAAACAATTCACTCACTGGCCTCAGTCTCTTCCCTTCACAGCTCTTTAGGTCTCAGACACAAGGAAATCACCCTATCTTATTAGGGTGTACCTCGTGTCTCAGTAACTTTGTACTGCTGTTCCCTAAAGCCTAGGAGGCCCTTCCCTTCGCCCATTCCTTTGAGCCCCAAGTCTTTGCAAATGCTCAAGTTGTAAGGGAAGTGCTCCTGGGGAACTCACAGGACGACCTTTACTTCTCTATTGTTATCTTCATCTCACTACATGGCAACTGTTTGCTAACACATCAATCTCCCCCTCTGAGTTGTGAAGGGCCTGGACTTTGGGGCCAGGACTGTATCATCTTTACAGGCCCAAGACCTAGCACAGTGCCTAGTGGTAGATACATGTTAAGTGGAAAGGTAATGGGGTGGATGCATAGACAATCAAGTGGATGGATCTTTTCTCATAGACACCTCCAATATTTTTAGAATAAGTACAAATAAAGAAAATATAGCAAGATGACAATGATAATAGTAAACCAGCAATTGGACAAGCATCCTCTGTGCAACGAGGGATGGCGGGGAGGCAATTCCCAACCTCCCCCATCTTTTTGGCATGAAATCACAGTTTTTTCAGATTCCCTGCAACTGGCAGAGGTCACCTATAGGAGTCTGCTTGCCAAGATTTATCCCTGGTAGCACAGGGGATGCCAATTCATGTATGCAGCCCACTCATCAGTCCTCCCTGCCTCTAGGAGTGTTCCTGACATCCCTGCTGGCCCTGCCTGTCTCCTGACTCTCCTCTTTCTCAGAAGGTCACCTATGCTGGCCTGAGCTCGTCATGACAACAGTCTTAGGTGCCATCATTCACCTTTGGAGGTAAATCATGCTGCCTACTTGGGCAGGCCCAGGTCTAGCTTAAGAGATGCGGAGTTCCACCACCCTTGTCCAGTAGATTTTTTTGAGGCTTTTCGGACATCTAAGTCCTTTTGTCAAATGGAAACCTATTGTGCAAAACAGATACAAGATGTGGCTGTGGTTGAAGCTGAGTTGAGTCGCACAAATCCTCCGGCTCCAAGGCCACCCAACCCTGAGACATCTCCGCCAGGCTGCATGGCTCTATGGCACATGGTCTACAATCCACTGCCCTCATCTCTAGCACTGGGCTTGCACCTTGACATGCCCCCCGCCACTCATCCTCTGCAAATGAGCAGGTACCCTTCCTGCTGTTCCAGACCCCCTATAAAACCAGTGTCCTACACTGAACGCCAGTAACTGAACTGAGTCCCTGAGGCCCCACATGCTTCTAGCAGACCTCTCTCTCTTCATGACACAAGGATTCTATTGTGAACAAAGAGATCTCCCAGAAATACAAGGCAGTTCGAAGCCACCTGCTGCCAAGTCCTTCCCCACCTGATTGCAAGATTCTTCCTATTTTACTTTTACTGCTTTGACTCACTCAAAACCTGACATTCCTTGAGAGAACACCCCCTCTCGATCCCATTCCTTGTCATCTGGATGGGGCTGACTCCATCTCTCCCCATCTCAACAGGTAGACATCCAACCGGGGCCAGATCTACCACAGCATTCATCCCTGTGGACACTGTAATTGGGTCACCGATGGACAAATGGTCCAACCCACGCAAATGAGATTCAATCCTGGTATCTTTGCCAGACCTTTCTTTCAACTAATGTTACTAAACTACATAAAACAAGCCACCACTGCTGGTAGCTACTGGACCGTCATGTGGGGAAAGCCTGTCCAAACACAGGGCCACACAGAGGAGAGAGGAAAGAGATAGAGATATGTTCTGGTGCATTTGATCATCCGTATCCAATCATGCCTGATGCTGGCCCACCCACGGCCTCTCAGTAATATGAGACAACATTACTTTGCTTGAACCAGTTTGAGGTGGGGTCGAATACAATCCTCTAGCAGCTGAACTGTCCCTGACCCTGCTTTGCCCCTTAGAATATATGTTGGACAACTGCCCATTCTTGCCCAGGCAGCTTGGTGTCCCCAGCATCCTTCCTGCTGTCCCAGATCCCCTCTAAAACCAGTGTCCTACACTGCACCCCCAATAACTTAGCTAAGTCCTACAGGCCCCATATATTTCCTGCGGTCCACTCTTTTCAAGACACTAGGGCCCTATTGTGAATGGAAGAATCACCCAGAACTACAATGCAACGCGAAGCCACCTGGACCTAGGCCTGTTGCGACATCCAGCATCTCCTCTGCCCTTTAATCCTCCGTGGGCTATTGTCACAGGTAGCCGAGGCCTTCCTCTGTCCAGGTTTCTCTTGCAATCAACAATGCCACCTCTTCTAGCTCTTACTTCAGTATAATTTGCCTTTGATGACTTAAAGAAAAATGAAACAATCCATTAAATAGCAAATACCAGTCTCCTTTCAATGTGTTTCTTTTCCGTGCCTAATGCACGGGCCCGCCTGTAAGCTACACCTATCACTACAGAGTAAAAGCATCAGAGTCTGACCTGATGGGAGCATTTAAACTGATCAGAAAAGCAATTGATTGTTGACATGCTGCTGGCTCCTTGGTTTAGGGTATCAACAGTTCATCAATGCCTCTTTCTGTGTGTTTGACAACTTGACTCCTTTTCTGCTCCAGACAGAACAAGTAGAGTTCCAGCCATGGGAAGGAAAGAGTTTGACTATTTGGCACATGGAGCAGATTTTCACATAAAATACACTTTTCCCTCCGAATATATTTGTTTCCTTCAAATAATCTGGGTCCCAGTGGCCCAATAGGTAGTCACCATGATCTCCTAACTTAGGTATCCATTCACCTCACAAATACCCACTCTAATATCAAAGACAGAGTTTAAACTTCCTTCCCTCTACCAAAAAAACTGTGTCCCTGCTTGCAAGATGCTCAAAGCAAGATTTTCATGCAAATCCAAGGGTTGACTCTCAAAGTGAAACAGAGTTTCTCACCTGGTTTCAAAGGATTTAGCTCTCAATGTCATCAGGGCACTGGATGGGAGAAATTTTACATGCAAACTCTGTTGACTAGATTAGGCCTGGTATCCACTTACCTGTAATCTCCACAGACAATCTCATTCACGTTGGAATTCATTTCTACCCTAATGCTATTTCCCAGGTCTGGATATAAGTCTGATGTGACAATGTCTTTGAGCCCAAACCTGGAGCTAGGAGCTCCCTTCCTTTAGGATATTACCAGGTAGCCTGCAGACTCCTGAATCTAAATGTGTCCAAAACTGAACTCAGTATCTTCCCAGAAAATCTGATTATCCAACTATATCTCCTCTCTCGGTCTATTTTTTTTATTTTTTTATTTTTATTTTTTGAGATGGAGTTTCACTCTTGTTGCCCAGGCTGGAGTGCAAGGGCTCAGTCTCAGCTCACTGCAAACTCCGCCTCCCAGGTTCAAGAGATTCTCCTGCCTCAGCCTCCCGAGTAGCTGAGATTACAGGTGCCCGCGGGCACACCCAGCTAACTTTTTGTATTTTTAGTAGAGACAGGGTTTCACCATGTTGGCCAGACTGGTCTTGAACTCTGGACCTCAGGTGATCCGCCCACCTCGGCCTCCCAAAATGCTGGGATTACAGGCGTGAGCCACCGCGCCCGGCCCTCTCAGGCTATTGGATCACCCATGTGCCCATGCCTCATTCATGAAAATTATTCCCATCTCTTCCTAGAGCTAACTGCCCCCAAGGCCTGTTGACACTACATGCCTGGCTTCTCCTTGCCTGCCTTTCATCTTCATCAGTGCAGCAGCTTTGGCAGGGCTGAAATGACAGCCTACTAGCTGATATCCCATTTCCCTCCAATCCACTTTGTCACTATACCCAGCATGACCTTCTCTAAAACTCAAATCCAACCCTGAGCTGCTTCAGAATCCTGTGCTGCTGCCAGATAGATCTGCCTGCAGTTACCAAGACATTCCTGCTGCTTCCTGGCACTCCTTCAGGCTGTCTGCTCCCCAGAAGGGCCACCCTCCCTGACACCTTTCCCTTCCCTCAGTGTTGACCATTGCATCATTGTATCTTCTATGTCGCCTGTAATTTGACCATTCCTCTAATATTGCACTCTGCATATGCCTGACAGTTTCTCAGCTCTGGTTCAGGCACTTAAAAACGTGCACGCCATGTTTTCCCCCCAGCTGAATCCCCAGCATCTAATCAGCATTCAGAAAATCTCTGCAGACTAAAGATCAGGAGAGTTTCTGTCTCATCAATAATGTTTCCCTTATTCCTGGGATGACCCCCAAATTGACCTCAGAATGCAGCTGGTCTTGGTGCATAGACCCCTGGGAACAAGAACCCATATGGCGGTTCAGATTCCTGGGCTAAAGGAAGATGCCTCAAAAGTTTGCAGCAGGGAATTTGCCCTTTAAGGGGGAAGAAAAGATGATGCAAGCTCCCTCCCTACCCACGACAACTGAGAGTGCCCCCAGAAAACTCTCTCTGCCCCCCCATGCATTTTCACTCGTTGCTTAGGAGTCCGGCTTGGTATTTATGAGTGTAAGGACTGCTGCTATCACAGGCCATTTAACCTTCAAAGACAGCATACTGCTTTTGAGAAGAGTGGCCTTTTTCCTTCTATTTCATTAGCCAGGAGCATTTTATGGTTTAATGCTTGCTGTTCTTCTCAGATGCAGAAATGTTAGTGGCTCCTTACTGTGAAGGCCTTTCTCATTCCCTGAGGGTCATCTCACCTGGAAGTAATCTACAGGACACTGAGTTCAAGATCCTCAGCTTGACCTCTGGTAAAACCAGCAGGAGGTGGCCCTCCAGCCCCAGAGGCCCCAGCTCCTTCACAATAAATTCCAAACTACCATGTGATATTTTATCCTAAGGTATCATAACACACATATCTTGTGTAACGGTATTTATATTTTCAAATGAGTGCATTCATCACAAACATCACTGCACAGCCGTCAGTCTCAACTCACAGCCCTGGAATCCCATGGCCAGCAGCAGGTCCAGAGTCAGGTGGTCAGACAAAGCTGCAGGGAGACCAAGGCAGGAATAGAACCATCCACTCCATCAACCAGTCCTTACTGCCTTGTGCCAACTCCTACTGTGTGCCAGGCACTGCAGGTTCAGTGGCAGACAAGACAGAATAGTCCCTGCCCAAAGACTGCTTATCTACACACAGTGGGAGAAAGTCTGTGAAGTGCATTGAAGCCAAGAGGAGCCTGGTTTTCTTTTTTTTTTTTTTTTTTTGAGACGGAGTCTCGCTCTGTTGCCCAGGCTGGAGTGCAGTGGCCAGATCTCAGCTCACTGCAAGCTCTGCCTCCCGGGTTCACGCCATTCTCCTGCCTCAGCCTCCCGAGTAGCTGCGACTACAGGCGCCTGCCACCTCTCCCGGCTAGTTTTTTGTATTTTTTAGTAGAGACGGGGTTTCACCGGGTTAGCCAGGATGGTCTCGATCTCCTGACCTCGTGATCTGCCCGTCTCAGCCTCCCAAAGTGCTGGGATTACAGGCTTGAGCCACCGCACCCGGTCTAAGCCTGGTTTTCATGCAAGGGGCAAGCAGAAGTCATTGAGGGCTTTTGGCTAGAAATTGAGTTATTGGCCAGGTGTGGTGGTTCACGCCTGTAATCCCAGCATTTTGGGAGGCCGAGGTGGGTGGATCACAATGTCAGGAGTTCGAGACCAGCCTGACCAACATGGTAAAATCCCGTCTCTACTAAAAATACAAAAATTAGCCAGGTGTAATGGCACGTGCCTGTGATCCCAGCTACTCAGGAGGCTGAGGCACGAGAATCGCTTGGAGGCAGGAGAATCGCTTGAACCCAGGAGGTGGAGGTTGCAGTGAGCCAAGATCACGCCACTACACTCCAGCCTGGGCGACAGAGAAAGACGCCATCTAAAAAAAAGAAAAAAGAAAAAAAAAAGAAATTGAGTTCTCTGGTTTGCATTTTGAATGGGCCATCTGGAAGTTAAGAATGGATTGTTGGAGAGTGACAGGAGATGCAGCAGATTAATCAAGGGCTACTGCAGTGTGTAGACCCAGCACCAAGGGAGAGCACTGAGAGATGGACGTCAGGTGCCTGGAGTCACCAGTGCATACAACGTGAGGGATGTGAGGAAGAAAAGCATGCAAGATGCCCCCTTGGTTTTTCACTTGAGGACCTAGTGGAACAGCAAACATTTAGAAGATGAAAAGGGATGAGTATAGGGAGGAAGTGTTTTGGGGGAGGAGACGATTAGAGTTTCCTCCTTTGAGGCCTCAGACAAATCATGGAGCCTGTTTAAGTTTTGTGCTGGACGTTTTAAGTTCGAGACATTGTATGGCAACATCGTTGAAGTTGTTGAACATGCAAGTCTGAAACTCAGAGGGGTGAGAAGGGGGAGTCTGAGCTGGAACCAGAAAGAACCTCGGAGCCTTCAGAGTGGAAATATGGGGCTATCTTATACCCCAGGAGGGAATACGAACAATGGGATAGCCCCAGAGAGTTTCCATGAGACAGGCTTGTTTCAGGGTAAAAGTAAACAAGAGTTTTGAAGGGAAGAAATCGCCCTCTGCAATAAAGTCCAGATTTTCTGTGCATTAGGAGGTGAGCAAACCATCCATCAGTAGAACCTACCCCCCGCCCCCCAACTCCAGTCCTGGTGACACTCCTTTGAGGCCTCAGACAAGCCATGGAACCTATGAAAGGCTCCAGGTCTTCATCTGTGAAATGGGCGTCGGACTCGATGGTGTGACCATGACCCTTAGCACATCACCTGTGAGCCCAAGTCATTCCTCTGCTCACACCTGTATGCTCGTGCAGTGCTAAGTGTGAGGGATGCTCAGGACTATCGAGAAGGTCCCCACATCCGGACATTCTTTTTCTCTTTTTTCTTTTTTTTGAGACAGGGTCTCACTCTGTCACCCACGCTGGAGTGCAGTGGTGTGATCATGGCTTACTGCAGGCTTGACCTCCCAGGCTCAAGCAATCCTCCCACCTCAGTGGGAGTCCCAAGTAGCTGGGACTACACGTGCATACCATCACGCTTGGCTAACTTTTAAATTTTTTTAGAGACAAGATCTCACTATATTGTCCAGGCTAATCTCAAATTCCTGGGCTCAAGCAATCCTCCCCGCTTGCTGGCATTATAAAAGTAAGCCACTGCGCCTTACTTATGGCTTACCCGGCCATAAGTAAGCATCACATGGTGGATGTCTCAGGAAGTGCACCTTCTACTTCTCAATCCTTGCCTAGGAAAGCTGTAGGCCTCAGTGGTTCTGGTGATGGGCAACCTCTTCTCTTTCTAGGAGGAAAGAAAAGCATCTGTGATGGTGGCAATTGAGAGCCACTCATCACTGTCACATGTACTACAATCTGTGTTGTAGGCAAGGTCACCATGGAGATTACAAGGACACCGAGCCTAAGAAAACTATCTGCTAGGGCCCGAGTTTGTAGCTCAGAGCCTGGTCATAAGATTCAAACTGCTTACCAGTCACTCAACCCAAGAGTCTAGTTCCCACCATGAAGGGTGGGAGTGGGCACCAGGGCAGAAGAAGGGGTAGGAAGAGAGGGAGAGAAGAAAAGGAGAGGATGCTGATGCTGAAAGTAATTGTAAATAACCATTAGTATTAAAATACTCACATACACACACACACACACACACATACACCATAGTTGGGAACTAAAATCCAACTTGAGAAGTATCATAGTGGTGAAGAGGAAGCAGGGATGTACACGTGTGCTAAAATTTGGCCATTAGGAAAAATGAAGTGCTGACAAATGCTACAACAGAGATTAACCTTGGACATTATGCTAGGTGATATAAGCCAGTCATGAAGGGTTACATATTGCATAATTCCATTTGTATGAAATATATAAAATGTCTAGACATGCAAATCCATAGGAACAGAAAGTGAACTCACGCTTGCCTAGGGCTATGCAGAAAGAGAAATTGGGGGATAAAGGCTAAAGGGGTTGTGAAAATGTTTTATTTTATCTTATTTTTGTTTTTATTTATTTATTTATTTGCTTATTTTTGAGACGGAGTTTCACTGTTGTTGCCCAGGCTGGAGTGCAATAGCGCGATCTCGGCCCACCGCAACCTCTGCCTCCCAGTTCAAGCGATTCTCCTGCCTCAGCCTCCTGAGTAGATGGGATTACAGGCATGCGCCATCACACCCAGCTAATTTTGTATTTTCAGTAGAGACAGGGTTTCTCCATGTTGGTCAGGCTGGTCTCAAACTCCTGATCTCAGGTGATCCGCCCACCTCAGCCTCCCGAATTGCTGGGATTACAGGTGTAAGCCGCCACACCCAGCCTATTTTATTTTATTTTTGAGACAGGGTCTTGCTCTGTTACCCAGGCTGGAGTGCAGTGGCGCAGTCTTGGCTCACTGCAGTCTTGACCTCCAGGTTCAAGCAATTGTCCCACCTTAGCCTCCTGAGTAGCCGGAACTATAGGCATGTGCCACCATGCCCAGCTAATTTTTTACTTTTTATAGAGACGGGATCTTGCCATGTTGCCCAGGATGGTCTCGAACTCCTGGCCTCAAGTGATCTTCCCTCCTTGACCTCCCAAAGTTCTGGGATGACAGGTGTGACCTACCATGCCTGGCTGGAAGAGGGTTTAAAATTGATTGTAGTGAAAGTCACACAACTCTGGGGATATACAAAAAAATCACTGAGTTGTACACTTTCAATGGGCAAAGTGTATGGTATGTGAATTATATCTCTCTAAAGCTGATTTTATATATATTTAAAATAATATATTTTTATGTAAATAATGTATATTTTATATAAAAATTAACATATATATAAGTGCACTGAAATACTTGCTCTTTTTGTGTGTGTTGAGGGTGCTTATAGATATTGCCTAATTCTAAATGATGATAGATGAAACGCTGACTGTTGATTCAATTATTGAAGTAAGAACCACTCCTCTGTCACAAGAGAACAGAGACTAATCATAAAATGTTGCCTTGAAAACCACTTGCCAAACTCATTTCATTCCTAGATTTGTTTGGGGGTTGGAAGAAATGTCATAGTTGGTTGTTTGAGAAATGCGATAAAATAAAATACATGTTTTATAATAAATGTCACTTCTGTCAATTCTGGCAGTTGCAATATGTGCAAAAACAGAACTCTCCCCACCGGGTGTGAAAGTGGGAGCTATGTTTGGAGGAGCCGTGGAGCAGAGCCAGCAGGATGGAGCATGCCATGAGGGAGAAGATGCTGGAAGCCATGGGTCGGGGGCGCTGGGTATGGGATCAAGACGACAAATGACTGGCTACTGCTAACTCTTGTGGACCACAATAAAGCAGGCTTGATGGATATTAAAGCTGAGCCCTGCTTGTGCTTTGTTATTATTAATTTTTATTATTTTATTTTATTTTATTTTGAGACGGAGTCTCTCTCTGTTGCCCAGGCTGGAGTGCAGTGGAGCTGTCTCGGTTCACTGCAACCTCTGCCTCCTGAGTTCAAGTGATTCTCGTGCCTCGGCCTCCCAAGTCACTTGGATTACAGGCGCCCACCACCACGCCCGGTTAATTTTTTGTATTTTTTAATAGAGGCAGGGTTTTGCCAAGTTGGTCAGGCTGGTCTTGAACTCCTGACCTCAGGTGATCCACCTGCCTCAGCCTCCCAAAGTGCTGGGATTACAGGCTTGAGCCACCGCACCCAGGCTGTTATCTTAACATTTGGTCCTGTCCTGGTCCCGTGGCTCTCAAACATGTGTATGCATCAGAATCACTCGGAGGGCTTGGAAGAACAAAGCTCACTGGGCCCCTCCTCCACATGTCCAGGGTGGGGCATGAGAATTTACATTTCAAGCAAGGTCGAGATGATACTGGTGCTGATGCCGACACTGAAGCTGATGCCAATGCTGGCGTGGCCAATCTGTGGACCACAGTTTAAGTGGCAACCGGAAGAGACCCTGCCAAATGCATTCCGGGGCCAGATGCTATCACACTAAGGCTTTTTTCAACAGGGGTTTCTTCAGACCACTCTTGAGATGTCTTCCAGGGGCAGAAAGGGTTAAGGAAGAAAGGGATATTCTGCTCCTGAAAGACCTGCTAGGGCCCTCAAACAGTTTAGATTGGATTCCAGGCTTCTTGCTTATTGATTGCAATCAGTTGTTACCCAGTAACAAATTGTGTTAAATTATTGAAATAGTAATAGGCTCAGCTGGGTAAATAATGCCCAGGACGGTGCAAGTCTATATTCATCAAGAGATTGTCCACACTACACGTCTCCCACTGGGCCTGGCTCAAAACGATTTGTTCCCACCAACTTGATATTTCTCAGTGCTTGACCATCTGCAGACTCCCCAGCTGAAGAGAATGAAATGGCTCACGTATTTTGCACAGGTCTCTGAACATAGTCTTCAAGGTTTGCCTGCACACATCCATGAAGTGGCCACACGGACGTGAATCCCAAGTGCCTTTAATCTGCTTAACAGCATGTATGCTAAAAGTATTTAATATCTTCTGATGGTAACGAAACTCATGATTAGAAACCAGTTACTCTCAATTACATGCTGCATTAGAGGCAATTTAATGAATTTGAACTCAAAAAGCCTTTGTTCTCAAAATGCAAATTTGTTTTTTTTTTAATTGAGATTTGACATTGCTTTTTTTGCCCCAGTGAAATGAGCTTTATGAAATACAATGTTTTCTTAAGGAAGCTTTCGCTGTAATGAGACATGGCGGAGACGAGCCGTGGTGGGGCCGATGAGGATTAAGATAGGCTCTTTGGAAAGCACCATGAGACAGAACATGCAAATCGCCATGGAAACCCGGTCATGTAGTTATTGTATAATAGGTTTGCTAATTAGCCTAAAAAGGTAGACAGTCCACGGCCTAAGGGGAGATCAGGATGGGTGGGTATTAATGAGTAATACAGCAAGAAAATGGACGAATGGGGCAGCCGGGAATGTCCGTCTCTCCCTGACCTGCCAGGCAGCGATGACATGCAGGGCTTGGCAGTGACATGCAGTAGAGTGTCTTGCTGTCCTGTTGGAGGCAGGGACACGAGGGTAAGTCATGGGCTAATGCCCAGTCTCCCCAGCCTCAGGGGCCTGCTGCTGCCTCTCTGACGTTTCCAGGACTCACGGAGCCTCCCAGATTCTTGGGTTGTGGGAGAGCCAACCAGTTAGAGCAGGCTGTGCTGCTGCTGTTGCATCCGGAAAGTCAGCCCAGCCCTGCAATCTACAAGGCTCCGGGTACGAGGCTGGACCAAAACCTGAAGGCAGGAGGGGAGGCAAATCCATCCTGGCGCTTGCACTAGCCAGGCTCTACTCTAGGAAATTTCTCCCACTGCAGCTCATTGAATGTGCTCCTAAAGCCTAGTCAGGACAAAATATTTGTTGGACACCAATTATGTGCCCAACGCTGAGCCCTTTTCTCTTAATATTAATGATCTGGAGTGCAATGTTGGCTGGAGTGCAACCTCCGCCTCCCGGGTTCAAGCGATTCTCCACACTTCAGCCTCCCAAGTATCTGAGATTACAGTCACCTGCCATCATGCCCGGCTAATTTTTGTACTTTTGTAGAGATGGAGTTTCGCCATATTGGCCAGGCTGGTCTTGAACTTCTGATCTCAGGTGATTCTTCTGCCTCAGCCTCCCAAAGTGCTGGAATTACAGGCACGAGCCACTGCGCCCTGCCTGAGAGTTGTATTTAAAAATTTAGCAATAAGACTTTACCTCTGTCAATTATTTTGATGATCACACCTTTTCAAAAGCATGTATGATATGAGTCTTTTTTATTTATTTATTTTTTGAGACAGAGTCTCCCTCTGTCGCCCAGGCTGGAGTGCAGTGGCATGATCTTAGCTCACTGCAACCTCTACCTTCCAGGTTCAGGCAATTCTCCTGCTTCAGCCTCCCGAGTAGCTAAGATTACAGGTACCTGTCACCATGCCCAGCTAATTTTTGTATCTTTAGTAGAGACAGGGTTTCACCATGTTGGCCATGGTTGGCTAGACCGGCCTTGAACTCCTGACCTCAGGTGATCTGCCCACCTCGGCTTCCCAAAGTTCTGGGATTACAGGCATGAGCCATCACACCCAGCCTGATATGAGTCTTATGGATACAGAAATACGAGGCTCAAAGCTGGGACATGACAGACTTAGGGTTGGAACCTGTCCATTTCCAAAGGCAGTCACTTCTCTTTCTCCTAGAGGTTGGTATGATCTAGCCACCCAGCAAATAGAGGAAATTGGGCCTGTGTTGAAACTCAGATCTATGAGGCTGTGAGAAAATGCTCAACCCCCAAACTATCGTGCAAAATCTAGCAAGTAAAAATCTACCCATTCTACCTGGAAGCCAACCTGAGAGAGCCATACATTGAGCTGCTCGCTCATAAATGTTACCCGAGGCTACCGCATAACATTAGCCACCTCCCAGCTCATTTCTGACCTGTTTCCTCCTACATTAGATCCTGTCTGTCTCTTGGATCTCAGTGGCCTCCCTGACTGGCATCCTGCTATCCTCCACTTGTCATTTTAGCTGACCTGATCTTGCCTGCTGACTTTAAACTGGCCCCATGGGCTTCCCCCAGCAGTTCTAGCTCCCATGTGTGCCCCTACACACACCAGGCCCTGCAGGCCCCAGGCCCACTGCCCCACTCCCCAGTGACGCCCTGGCCATCAGATGGCCCGACAAAAGCAGGTTCCTAAATGAACCACCAAAGCCCATTGCAAAATGTCTTCCCAGCTCTTACGTCTGATATTCTGCCTGTTACATTGGAGATGGGAATGGCAGATTCACCATGACACTAACTTAGCTTGGGCCTCAGGGGCCCTCCTTTCCAAAGGCCCTTCTAAGATGCTGTACTTAATTTTATCTTCTCAAGGAGGATTCAAAAAAAATCCTAGGAACTTCAGGTCACCCAAAACCTGGGTCCACCCCTGCAGAAGTGACTTTTTCTTGAAGATCTCATCATCAAATAGTGAGGTGCTTTGGGGAAGTTCATGGGTTTAATTCCAGGATTAAAGCTTACATGAGAGGAGCAGGCCTTTGCTCGTCTCCTTCCACTTGTGCATCAGGCTCAGAGCCTTCCCCCATGCCACCTGGGAAATGCTGGCCTGGGTCAGCCCTGCTCCACTGTGGCCTTCAAGCAGAAGGGAAGGCTTCAGCTCCCAGCTCAGCAATGTGCCTGGGCCCCGCCCTGCTCCAGCTGTGTCCACTGGGCTTGTGGGGAACGGCCAGGACCAAGCCAGATGATCTGACATGATGGAAAGGGAAATTCTCAGCATTCTTTCTGCAGAAGACATTTGCCAAATGCAGTGCAGTGAGGGGCAGCAGGCTGGGGTTTTCTCAAGCAGCCAAATGCATCTTCAACTCTAGCAGAGTTCAGTGCAGAAAAAACTGGGTCACCTCTAATGAAGTCGAGTTTCAAGGGGAATAGGCATCCGCTGTGGAGCAGGAGGCCGGGAAGGGGAAGACCACGGGGAGGCCAAGGGAGGATACAGAACGGAGCCCTGAAATACTCTCTCAACGCACACAGACTTCCAGTTTTGGAAAAATGTCTTTATATTCCCAGAAATGACCCAATGGAACAATCAGATTACATTATTTTCTCCAGTCTTCAATGCACAGTGATGGTTCCAGATGGAAGGGGCCAAAACCCTATTTTTAACTCTGTCTTGACGGTCACACTAACCGACCACCGGATGTTCCTCAGCAGGGACCCAAATGTTCATGTTCCTTTCTCCCCACCCACAGGTCGGGCTTGGTGGGGAAACATCAGTCTGGCACTGTGAACTTCCCGAGCCAGCTTCAGCTGCCCAGCTTCCGCCAGGGCACTGGAGGGGTCTCTAGAAGGCTGCCAAGAGCCCTCTCTCCCCTACAGCCAGGGGAACTCTCTACGAATGACTTCCTAACAGACTCTCTTAGAAGCCTGTGCATTTTAATGACTAGAGGCCTTACATTATTATCATGTCCTCTTGACAAAGCCAAGTTTTCCTTCAAGACTCAGCTCATTGACTCCTCCACAAAGTCCTGTCCAGCCACCTCCCACCTTGAGGCTGAACCAAGCCCCTACCCCCACCCCAGCATCTCTGCATGATAGCACTTATGACTGTATAATTGCCTACTTCTTTTTTTTTTTTTTTTTTTTTCTTTTTTTGAGATGGAGTCTCGCTCTGTCACCCAGGCTGGAGTGCAGTGGCACAATCTCGGCTCACTGCAAGCTCTGCCTCCCTGGTTCATGCCATTCTCCTGCCTCAGCCTCCCGAGTAGCTGGGACTACAGGTGCCTGCCACCACGCCTGGCTAATTTTTTTTTTTTTTTTTTTAGTAGAGACAGGGTTTCACCATGCTAGCCAGGATGGTCTCCATCTCCTGACCTCGTGATCCGCCCACCTCGGCCTCCCAAAGTGCTGGGATTACAGGCGTGAGCCACTGCGCCCAGCCTTAATTGCCTACTTCAATTCCATCTTCCTTGCTAGTCTAGAGGCATCACATCCCCACCCTCCCCTCCTGTAGCTCCCTCTGTCTCTACACCCTAGGGAGTCCACAGACACCTTTCCCTTACTGCCCAGCCATTATGATTATGAGCCACCATTTGACAAAGAAGCTATGACTCGGAAAGATTGTTTGTCCAAGGTTCCAAAGTTGGTAAGTATCAGCACCTAGACAACACCCAGGTCTTCTGATTTTGAGTCTGATACACTTTTCATTGTTCAGTGGCTACTGGTAATGAGGCTTTAAGGAAGTAAAGATGGGGGGAAGCAATAATATTTTGATAAATGCAGCTCCTCTACCCCTAAACAGAAGAATTGAATGATAAATCATGGCCGAAGGCACAAGAAATAAAACAGTCACAAACTAAAATGCCTACAGAGGCCAGGCAGGAACTGTGATGCCTGAAACAGGCCAGGTGGGGAGGATGAGCCCTCTAAGAAGGTATGCCCAGCTCCAGGCCCAGCCTTTATTCAGAACCAACAGATTGCTGCCACCAGCAACATGGGTCCGTAATTGCTCATTTTATGTATGTAGTTAGAATCTGGGCTCTGATATGAAATTGTCAATATTTTTAATGATGGCAGGTAATCCATATGTTTAAAGAAACAATCTGGGGGGTGGTGAATAAAACGCATCTGCAAGCTGAGCACATACAGGCCACCAGTTTGCAACATCCTCGGACATCAGATCAACCAGTGCACATTAACCTCGCTCAGCTTCCCGGCTGCTGCCTCTCTGGGAGGCCTGGGGCTTCAGAGGATTCAGACAGAAAGGGCAGCCCTCAGCAGCGAGGCTGCCCACTCCAATGTAGCATCTTGCTCTTCTGCACTTTTATCCTCACAACCGTCAGTGATTCCACTGCATGATTTTCGTCACCCAGGGGGCCATTCTCATCAGTCAGCCTCCAGGCGGGGAAGACGATTTTTTAGTTTGTGTCTGATTTGGCATTTACTTTGTTCCTACCAGACTTTCGACTACTTTCTTACAGGATGCCTTTGAGATTCTTCTTTAGGTATCCCCTGAACTCACACAGTAATTGCCCAAGAATGAACACTTCACCCGTGGGAAATGGAAGAACAGATTGCCGCCCAAACCTTCAGCCCATTCCCTCCTCCTGTCCCTCTTCAGGTGTGTCCGTCTTAAACCCACTGACAGGCAGGCTTTCCACAGACTGCTAGAGCTCTGCTGCTCCTGGCATGACTGAGTATCTGCCATGTGCCAGGCACCGCTCCTCATCAAATCCTTGAAACAATCCTCTAGGATAGGTCCTAGCTTGGTTCTGTACTAACAGATGAGACTGAAGCTCAGAAAAGGAAAAAAAACTCAAGTAGCAAAGCTGGGATTTGAACCCAAGTCAGTGTAATTCCAGAGTTCACACCCAGTGATACCAGCTGTTATGATCTTCATTTTACAGATGGATGAAGAATTTCAAAGAGATGAGAAAACTTCCTATAAGTCACATCCAGCTGGTGAAAGAAAAAAAAAAAAAACCTCACAATGACATCAGGTCAACAATAAGCTCAGACCCAAGGGGCAATTCTAGATCACTTCTAAATTTTAACATAGGCCTAGTTGAAATGAAAAAAAAAAAAAAGATCCAGCTAGGCGGTGGCTCATGCCTGCAATCCCAGCATTTGGGAGGCCAAGGCAGGAGGATCACTTGAGGCCAGGAGTTCAAGACCAGCCTGGGCAACATAGCAAGACCTCATTTCTACAAAAAAATAAATTAGCTGGGCATAGTGGCCCACGCTTGTCATCCCAGCTACTCAGGCTGCTGAGACTGGAGGATCACTTGAGCCCAGGAGTTCGAGGCTGCAGTGAGTCATGATCATACCACTGCACTCCAGCCTAGACAACAGAGCAAGACCTTGTCTCAAAAAAAAAGAAAAGGAAAAATGATCCTAATAAGAACATAAGTTTAATGCTGGCTTTGCTCTAATCCCAGCTAATATGTCTTTCACTAAAAAGCTTAAAAAGTACACATGAACTTATCAGGTTGAATCTTCGCATTTGCACGTAAATCTGATTTATTTCCTCCTTACAAGTATGCCCTTGTAGCCCAGCTTCTTGATACTCAGTGTGGTCTGCAGCAACAGCAACATCTGAGAGTCTCTCAGAAATGCAGAATCTCAGGCCCCACTCCAGACCCACAGAATCAGAACCTGCAATGTTAACAGCATTGCTAGGTGATTTGTTTGCACAGGAAAGTTGGAGGAGCACGTGACCCCAAGAAATCTCAAATAGCAGCAATTTTACAAACATTTCTCCTTGGTGTTTCTAAAGACAGCATGGACTAGTAAAAGCTGTTTTGTTTTTAAAATAAAAAAACAGAGACGAGGATCTCACTGTGTTGGCCAGGATAGTCTTGAATTCCTGGCCTCAAACAATCCTCCCACCTTGACCTCCCAAAGTATTGGGATTATAGGGATGAGCCACCACACCAGCCAAAAGCTATTTTTTAAATACAAAGACTCTACCTAGAGACAATGCCCCCCAGACAAGAGCCACCTGAGTGGCCCACGGTGAACTGTCTCAGAAAGGTCATTTCTCGGGTGAATAAGCCAGCTTTTCAGGGCCCTGTGTTGCACCTGAATCCTCAGCTATCCCCTTACCCAGCCACCAGTATCACCAATATCACCACGGCGACCCTGCCTCTTCACCCACTGCACCCACCCACGCTGTCTACAACTGTTCTGGGCCTGTTGTTCCCAGAGCTGCAGGGAGGGTGTCATGGGTTTATCAAAAAAATTGGAAAAAAGAAAGAAAAGTGGCTTTCAAATTCCTTTCAAATGACTAGAGAATAAAACTGGTCTTTGGCCATATGGAAAAAAAAAATGCACCCAAAAATGAGGTAATAGGGGAATAGCAACGAACCTCAGAGGCTGTCCTTAAACCAAACCTAGGATCAGTTTGGAAATGTCCTTATAAAGCCATATTGGACATGCCACTGGTGATTCCTCGGTGGCCTGGCTGTGTGTGGTATGGGGCTGAGACCAGAACCATTGAATCCTGGGTTACAGGAAGGTCGGAGCTGTTTCAGTCACCAGCCAAATCTACAATTAGTCCTTCGGGGAGATATTTAGGAAGGGACCCCTGGCTGGAAGAAGGACCCAAGCCTGGGAAAGCCAGGAGCCTTCTCCAGAGGGCATTGCTCAGCTTTTCCCAAGGCTTGCTGGAATTTCATTATCCCGTTCACGGAGTACAGATGGGAATTTAATAATTAATTAGGGAATTGCTCACCCCAGAGCGCGTGCAAGGGGATTATGCAAATCAGTCGAGACTGTGGCAAATGGCGGAATATTTTATAGTGTGTTTAATTTGCAAACACTACCTACTGAGATGGCTTAGGTAGGAAACCTATAATAATAATTATTATTACTCATCAAAAACCACTTGGGTTTCCATCAAACTGCCTTCCTTTCAATTGCTTCCACCAAACACTTTCCCCCCAAAATGTAGCATTTTTTTAAAAATGAAAAACAGAAAGTAACTGAAATTCAAAAGAATATTAGGAATGAAATGAACCTGTCTAGATAAAATAAAAACTAACCTGGACCCTACCTTTTGCCAGCCTACAACTCTTGTAACACTCAAATATCTTCCATCCTGATGGTTTTCTCCTCTAGATACCAACTGAGCTAGGAAGCTGAACACAAAAGAGAGCAATGTGTTCCCCTTTGTGCACTCCACACACTACTTAATGCATTAATTCAGCCAACCATTGATTCTGTAAACACCCCTCTATCCCTCCTATAAATATCCCTTTGCTTAAATAATCTGGAGCCATTTCCTATTGCCTCCCAACAGGCCCCCTAGCCGCTCTAGCTTGTATGGATAATAGGGGCTAGAGAAGCCCATGCTCTAGGGACTTCTAGCTAATTCCACCTGTTCCACTACCTCCACCGCCACAGGTTGAAAACTCAGTCCTCTAGAACAGGATTGGCAAACTTTTTCCATAAAGGGCCAAATAGTAAATATTTAGGTTTTGCGGGCCATACGTTCTCAGTTGCAATTTCTCAACTCTGCCGTTGCAACACGAGAGCAGCCTCAACCAATATGTAAACAAATGAGCATGGCTGTGTTCCAATAAAGCTTTATTCACAAAAACAGATGGTGGGCCAGATTTGGCTGCCACCCAAACCTTCTGGCACTTGATATTATGCACTTTGTAAAGCATTCATGCAGTTTTCTTTCCTTTTTTTTTTTTTTAATGACTCTGAGCATATGTATATATAAACCTAAATATATTAAATTAAACCAGTGACTCCCAATGGGGGACAATCTGGCCCCCTGGGGAACATTTGGCACTATCTGGAGATCAGGGTCATCTCTGTGCATGTGTGGGTTGAGCAGTCAAATGGGGTACCAAGCTTAGAAGGATCCCGACCCCACACTTGATTTAATGCTCTGCTGTTGCTGTCTTTTTTTTTTTTTTTCGGTGTTGTTGTTGCTGTTGTTGAGAGGGAGTCTTGCTCTGTCGCCCAGGCTGGAGTGCAATGGTGCAATCTCAGCTTACTGCAACCTCCGGCTCACTGCAACCTCTGCCTCCCAGGTTCAAGTGATTCTCCTGTCTCAGACTCCCAAGTAGCTGGGATTACATGTATGTGCCACCATGCCTGGCTAATTTTGTTTTTTTAGTAGAAACAGGGTTTTACCATGTTGGTGAGGTTGGTCTCGAACTCTTGACCTCAAGCGATTTGTCCCAAGGTACTGGGACTACAGGCATGAGCCACCATGCCTGGCCAAAACTCTTAATACATATTAGTACAAGAGGCCCCACATTTTTATTTTGCGTTGGGCCCCACAAATTATACTGCCAGTCCTGCTAGATACACAGAAAACATTGACAATTGTCACAACTGGGGAGATGCTCCTGGCACCACCTGGTAGAAATCAAGGATGCTGTTGAACATATCACAACCCAACCAAGAATGATCAAAACATCTACAGTGCCAAGGTTGAGAAACCCTGGATCAAACCCTGTGAACCTGCCAATAATCTGCCATTTTTAACCTACAAATATTGTAATTTTATATGATACAATCTAATTTAACTATGTTTTATTTACAATCCAGGAAAAAAAAAATCCTCTCTCAGTCTATGATTTCTCATTTTTTTGCCCTTTTAATCGCCCCCAATTTGTGTACTCATGAATTTATCTGTTTTCTGTTTTTTTCTAGATAACTAATACAGGTTCAGCATCCTAATCCGAAAATCTGAAATTGAAAATGCTCCAAAATTCAAAACTTTTTGAATGTCAACATGATATTCAAAGGAAATGCTCCTTGGAACATTTGAAATTCTGGATTTTCAGATTAGGAATGTTCAACCTGTATGTACAATGCAAAAATTACCAAATCTGAAACACTTCTGGTCCCAAACATTTCCAGTAAGGGATATTCAACCTGTACGGCAAACAGCACAAACTTCTAAGATTCAGAAGCATATTCAGGCCAGGCGCAGTGGCTCATGCCTGTAATTCCAGCACTTTCAGAGGCCAAGGCGGGCGGATCGCCAGAGGTCATGCATTCAAGACCAGCCTGGCCAACATGGTGAAACCCTTTCTCTACTAAAAATACAAAAATTAGCCAGGCGTGGTGGCGTATGCCTGTAATCACAGCTATTCAGAAGGCTGAAGCAGGAGAATCGCTTGAACCCAGGAGGCAGAGGTTGCAGTGAGCCAAGATCACGCCACTGCACTCCAGGCTGGGTGACAGAGCAAGACTCCATCTCAAAAATAAAATAAAATGAAATAAAACAAAAAGAAGCATATTCAGTAAAAATGAATCCCCCCACCCCAGCCCGCCGCCACCTCTGCTCCTCTCTCAGAGAAATCCCCTTCATTTTCTCATCTGTCCTTCATAGCTATTTTGTAAATGGAGGCATTCTAGCCATGATTACTCCCCTATCTTCTTTCAGGATGTCCTTTCTCTGCCCCCCAACCCACTCACAAAGGCTCCCCTACTGCTGGCCCATCTGTTTTGCCTCCCATTTTACCAAGGACACCGACTTCCCTGACAAGAGTTCCACTTGTCCAGGGCTTCTGCTCCCACAGCTTTGTCTCTTGGAACCAACTGATTGGCTTTCTCTGCTCCCCTCTTCTGAAGTCCTGGCTGAAAAAAAGTCACGTTCCGCTTTCCATTTCCTACTTCCTCTCCCTCAGTGTTCTTTGTCACAGAACATATGATTGCTCTATTTAAAGTCTGTTGGGACCCAGCACCTGTCACAATCGTTGAACAAAATGAAAAGCTCCTGCACTTGGTTCACGCCAAACCGCTATACATAGACTTGACCCTTGTGTCTGTTCCAGGAAGAGCAGGGAAGAGACAGTTTGATGTTGGTGACTCTAACTTCCTGGTATCGATGTTGAGTTGAAGAGCGAAGGAGGGGCCACCTCTCATTATGAGTGTGAGTGTGGTGTGTGTGACCACCTATATGCTCTTCAATTATTAATACCATTTTTGAATTTATCCAAAGGACCATCAAAAGCAACCAGAAAAGCATAAGCTGGCAGAGAACACCAATTCAAGAGAACAATTAATTATTTAGCAGTATTTAACCACTATCTTAATTCAAGGGCAGCACTTCTGGCTGGGAGGAAAAACTGCCAAGAAAATGTGGCTCTAACCCTAGCTAGCAGCAGAAGGTGGCTGGGAGGGCAGCTGGTCCCTAGTAGTCTACCTCCTTTGTCTTCTTGGCCTTCCAACTCCCACAGTGGCCAGGCTTCATCTCCCAGGAGAAGAGTTGCCCACCCATGTGTCGCCTACCCCTGCTAAGGGATGAGAATGAGCTGCACTGGGGCTGGTTGTCCTGGTTGTATGATGTTGGGGGTGGCAGCTCTGGGCTGGAGAGAAGCCTGGGCCACATTATTGATGGGGAAGTTTAGTCTCAGACACCCAAGCGGCCCGGCTCTCACCTCCCCAAGCATGGCTGTCATCACCCTGGCTGGTGGAGAGCACTGAGAGGAAGGAGAGGGGGCTCATCAGCTCTTCTAGCTGAACTGTTCTGCCTCCCAGTGCTGTGACTGCATGTTCCTCCAGGGAACACTGGGTCCTCCCCAGTGCCAGCTACATCCCTGCCTAAATGCATACTTGGGATGGTAAGCGTCAGGAAGGAAGGGTGCAGTATAAGCTAGGGACAAAAGAATAGGAACAGATGAGCCTCTAATGAATCTAAATTCTCAGATTCATTAGAATAGCCTGTGCAGCATTGTTTGTTTGTTTGTCTGTTTTTAGGCAGAGTCTCGCTCTGTCCAGGCTAGAGTACAGTGGTGCAATCTTGGCTCATTGAAACTCCACCTCCCAGGTTCAAGCGACTCTCCTGCCTCAACCTCCTGAGTAGCTGGGATTACAGGTGTGTGCCACTATGCCCGGCTAATTTTTGTATTTTTAGTAGAGACGGGGTTTCACCATGTTGACCAAGCTGGTCTTGAACTCCTAACCTCAAGTGATCCATCCGTCTTGGCCTCCAAAGTGCTAGGATTACAGGTGTGAGCCACTCACATGTCCTGTGCAGTCTTTTTTGTTGTTGTAGTAAAATGTATGTAACATAAAATTTACCATTTTGACCATCTTTCCGTGTATAGCTCAGTGACATTAAATATATTCACATTGCTATACAGCCATCACCACCACCCATCTCCAGAAGTTTCCCATCATCTCAAACTGAAACTCTGTACGCATTAAACACCAACTCCCCATTCCCCACTCCCCAACCGCTGGCAACCACCATTCTACTTTCTGTCTCTGAGTTCTGCGACTCCAGGTGCCTCACATAAGTAGAATCCTAGTATTTCCCCTTTTGTGTCTGGCTTACTTCACTTAGAAAAATGTCCTCAAGGTTCATCTGTGCTGTAACCTATGCCGAATCTCCTTCTTTTTCAAGGCTGAGTCATATTCTATTGTCTGAATGTGCCACATTGTGTTTATCAATGCACCTGTTGAGGGACACGTGGGGTGCTTCCACATTTTGGCTTTTGTGAATAATGCTGTTTTGAACGTGAGTGCATAAATGTCTGTTTGAGCTACATAGATTTTTTTAAAATAATGCATATTCCCAAGTCCTACTTTGGGAGATTCTGTTCAGTAGCTCTGGAGACCTGGGAATCTGCATTTCTAACGAGATCCCCAGCTAATTCTAATGCCAGACGAGGTGTGGGAAACAAGTATTTAGATCTCTGAAGAAGTTGTGCTAATCCCAGCAGCTAGTTATCTTTGCTTTTCTTTTGTAATCATATGAAAGTAAGTTTCATCTAAGCAAAGAGGGGTTGGGCTGAAGCAACACCTTATAGCGTAAATTCTCCCTCTCCCAAATCCCACCCCGATCATGAGCGCAGAAACAGCTACCATTTTCTAAACATCAGCTCAACATCTGAACAAGGCAAGTCTGATTTTCCTGTCTACAATAAGAAAGCAGTCTCAGACACAGCTCGTACACCAGGACTCAAGTTCTCTCTGACCCTCAAGACCTTGCTATTTTGCTCATGATTTCTACTGTTCTGACTATGCTCAGCCCACCGTGGCGCTGCGGGGTGACTCTCTCAAAGTGGGGGATGCAGCATCTCTCAGAGGTGGGCTGTCTCCTCCTTCCTGGAAAGGTACCATCCACATCCACATCTTGGAACCAGTGAATATGACTTACGTTTCATCTTCAGGAAACCTCAGTCTTTGCTCTTAGGGTCTTCAATTGATTGGAAGAGGCTCACCCACCTTATGGAAGGTAATCTGCTCTACTTAAAGTCAACTTGGCATAAATGTCAATCACCTTTTTCAAGTACTTTCACAGCAACATCTAGACAGACTAGTGTTTGACCAAACTGGGCACCATAGCCTAGTCAAGTAGACACATAAAATTAAACATTTTGGAGTGCATAACTCCAAAATCTAGAGATTCATAAAAATACAAGGGGAGGGGTCGGGCACGGTGGCTCACACCTATAATCCCAGCACTTTGGGAGGCCAAGGCGGGTGGATCGCGAGGTCAGGAGATCAAGACCATCCTGGCCAACATGGTGAAACCCCATCTCTACTAAAATACAAGAAAAAAATTAGCCAGGCATGGTGCTGCGCACCTGCAGTCCCAGCTACTCAGGAGGCTGAGGCAGGGGAATCGCTTGAACCTGGGAGGCAGACGTTGCAGTCAGCCAAAATCACACCATTGCACTCCAGCCTGGCGACAAAGAAAGACACTGTCTAAAAAAAAAAAAAAAAAAAGCAAGGGATGAAAACAAAGATGTAAAGATGTTAAAGACTGCCCACTGTAAATACTAAGACTACTATGAACTTATAATCACAATGTCTATAGTCAGGATGCTGTTACTATTATATTTGAAGAATATTTGAAGAATCACATAGTCAAAAGCAGAAATCCAGAAATTGACAAGAGAACTACAATTATTGAGCCTCACTGAATGTTCACACTGGAGAGTAATAAAATTACAAATTATTTTACCTCTACTAACTCATAGAATTTTAGAACTAAGAAGCATCTCGGCCGGGCGCGATGGCTCATGCGTCTAATCCCAGCACTTTGGGAGGCTGAGGCAGGGAGATCGAGACCATCCTGGCTAACACGGTGAAACCCCGTCTCTCCTAAAAATACAAAAAATTAGGCACCTGTAGTCCCAGCTACTCGGGAGGCTGAGGCAGGAGAATGGTGTGAACCTGGGAGGCGGAGGTTGCAGTGAGCGGAGATTGCGCCACTACACTCCAGCCTGGGAGACAGAGCGAGACTCTGCCAAAAAAAAAAAAAAAACAAACAAAAACAAAAAACTCAGAAACATCTCAACCTGAAGTGTACTGTTTTATGTAAAAGAAACCCAATAAAAGATATTTTCAAAGCCTTAGAAGAGGAATCTGAACATAAATGAGAGGCAAAAAAAAGATTATTCAAAAAGTTGATAAAGCTTGAATATACTTTTTTTTTGGAATTCAGAAATATGTTTGGGAACATTTCAATAAAAAAGTGAGAAATTACAGACTCCTAATTTGGATGTAGGTGAAAACGAACCTATTTAATTATCTTTAGATTTGTTTATAAAGGAACTGAGAGTAAAGTCAGATAAACTTAATGGACTATGAACAGAATGTGCTCAAAATAATGAAATCAATAGAAATCATTCTGACATTAAAAATTGTAAAAAAAATTTTAGATATGTTCAAAGATGAAATTCATTAAGAGAAAGATGTTCTATTTCTAACAGAAGTGATGACTAAGCCCTTAGATTTTTACATAATCCAATTAACTGAATGAATCTTATGAACGCATTGGGAAAAGGTTCGTCTTAAAATCAGATTAAGTTGAATTTGCTTCCAAAATACTGACATCAACAAGATAGTTTAAACCTACAGTACACACTATAATGAAGGAATCAACAATAAACTGCTATTGAGTTTCATCGATTTAAAAAGTTCAATGACTATTAAGATGAGTCATTCAGAAACCCTGAAGTACCCTAAAACTTCATGGCTCATGTATACATCTTGAGAGGTTGTCTCAGTTTTGACAATGGTCCTAAATATGTGCATGAGCAAATCAGAAATTAATTGAGACATGAAACAAATTATTTCTAAACTGTTAAGAATAAAACTCAAATCTCTATCAGCCACGCCAGAGGAAGGACTGAATGATCTATTTTTGGTGTAGAAAATGTTACCTTTTCATAAAAAGAGGCAATCAAAGAGTGTACAGAAAAACTGTGGAAGGATGAAAGCATTGTGGAAGTCAATCAGGCAGTTAATAAAAAGATTATAAAATTTTTTCAGATAGTGCAATGATTGTGGTAGTTGAACTTTTAAAAATGTGCAATTTATTGAGTTCATCCCCATTCTAAGTAAATATTCATTTTTGCACCTAATTTTAAGGTCATAATTTTGTATTTTAAAGGAGGACTGCCAAATTTTATTAGCTTCCAGCTCCACAAAATCTGGATCTCCCCATGCCCTAGTCTGAAGGTCATACCCTATTAAGGGTCATACCCTAGCTACACTTTGCAACCAGGCCACAAACTCAAATGAACTCAACCTTTATCAGGTACCTACCATGTCCTAGACTCGGGGTCTCCCCAGTCATGCCTCTCAGTTGCATAGTTCCCAGGCATGCTCTAAGACTCCCATCTAATACCATCCATCCTAAGCCTTTAAAAAACCAAAACCCAAGCCCCTAAGATCTTTGTTTGTGCTTTTATCTTTCCCCAGAAGCAGTCTCATAGAACACACAAGAACACATACTTGGGAGCCCAGCTGCCTGGGTTTGAATTCCAGCAACCTGACCTTATAACTTTGTGACCTTGGGAGAATTACTGCTGCGCTCTGTGACTCAATATTTTCTTCTCTAAACAGGGATAATAACTGTATTCATCCTTTCTCTTACTGCTATAAAGAAATACCTGACACTGTGTAATTTATAAAGAAAAGAGGTTTAATTGGCTCGCAGTTCTGCAGGCTGTACAGGAAGCATGGCGGCATTTCCTCGGCTTCTAAGGAACCCTCAGGACACTACAATCACGGCAGAAGGTGAAGCAGGAGCATATATATCACATGGCCGGAGCAGGCGGGAGGGAGAAGTGGGAGATGCTACACACCTTTTTTTTTTTTTTTTCCCCAAGATGGAGTCTTACTGTGTTGCCCAGGCTGGAGTGCAGTGGCGTGCCCAGCTAATTGTTGTATTTTTAGTAGAAATGGGGTTTCATCATGTTGGCCAGACTGGTCTTGAACTCCTGACCTCAGGTGATCTGCCCACCTTGGCCTCCCAAAGTGCTGAGATTACAGGTGTGAACCACCACGCCCAGTCGGTGCTACAAACTTTTAAACAACCAGATCTCACAAGAACTCACGATGGTGAGAATTGTACCGAGAGGATGGTGCTAAACCATTCATGAGAAACCACCCTCCGTGATCCGATCACCTCCCACCAGGCCCCACCTCCAGCACTGGGGATTACAATTTGACATGAGATTTGAGTGGGGACACAGATTCAAATCACAACAGAGTACTGTTGTGAGAATTACGCAACTTTAAGTGCCTAGAAAATGCCTGGCATGTGTTCCCAGCACCTAGCAAGGTGTTTCGCAGAATGCCTCGCATATGATAGGTACTGAATAAGGGTTGAGTTCATCTGAGTTCGTGGCCTGGTTAGAAAATGTGGCAAGGGCATATGACTTAATAGAGTATGACCTTCAGTAAATTAATTGATTTCTCTGGTCTTGGTTTTCTTTTACGTAAAACAGTAGACTCCAAGTTGAGATGCTTCTTAGTTCTAAAATTCTATGAGTTAGTAGAGGTAAAATAATTTGTAATTTTATTACTCACCAGTGTGAACATTCAGTGAGGCTCAATAATTGTAGTTCTCTTGACAATTTCTGGATTTCTGCTTTTGACTATGTGATTCTTCAAATATTTTTCTGTAAGCAAGCAGAATGTAATAGTAACAGCATCCCAACTGTAGACATTGTGATTATTAGTTCATAGTAGTCTTATTATTTACAGTGGTCAGTCTATAACATTTTTACATCTTTGTTTTCCTTCCCTTGTTTTGTTGTTGTTGTTGTTTGTGTTTTTGTTTGTTTCTTGAGACTTGCTCTGTCACCATGCTGGGGAGCAGTGGCGCGATCTCGGCTGACTGCAACCTCTGCCTCCCGGGTTCAAGTGATTCCCCTGCCTCAGCCTCCTGAGTAGCTGGGACTACTCACCTAGTAGAGGCAACAAGAGGACAAGGAAATAAAATGCCCCAGGTGACTCTTGATTGCAATGAAAGTATCTTATTTTTGCAAATTTACAAAACTTAGGACCATGTGAACACTGTGCTGGAATCCCTTCCCAGGCCTTGGAAAGGGCCCTGAAACTGAATTTTCCAGGTTAAGAGAAGTCGAATGCCTGTATTAGGAGACAACACAGACCCCAGAGCTTGGCAAGGCAAGGCGGGGTTCACAGGAACACCAGCAGGTGGGTAATGCCAGGGCCAGGGCACCCAAGGGCACTGAGAGTTTCCCCTGTAGGTGATGAGGTGCCCAGGAGGAGTTTGAGTTTAGGAGTTTTCTTGCAGTTTAAAACAAAATTACGGAAGCAGGAGAGAATGGAAAATTTGAGTTTAATGTGTGCAAAGTTTCAGTTGTAGAAGGCGAAAATGTTCTGGAGATACACGGTAGTGATGGCTGCACAATGATGTGAATGTACTTAACGTCACGGAAATGTATACTTAAAAATGATTAAGATGGTAAATTTCATGTTATGGATATTTACCACAATAACAAAAATAAAATAAATTTTAAAAATCTTTAACAAACTTTAAAAATTGAAATAAGCGTCAATTCACCTACAGTTATTAGAAATAATAGAGAAATATCTTGTATACTTTACTCAGTTTTCCCAAATGGTAATATTTTTGCAAAACTATAGTCTAATATCACAATCAGGGTATTAATACTAATACAATCCATTCCCATCTTATTCAGATTCCCAGTTTTACTTGTACTCATTGCTGTTAGTGTATCAAGTCTATACAATTTTATCACCTCTGTAGGCTCGTGTATCCATCATCACAGTCAACTGTTATTCAACAACCCACAAGGCTCTCTCCTGTTATAACCACACAAACCTCCCTGCACCCTGACCCTCATGCCAAATCCCTGCAACCACTAATCTGTTCTCCATTTACAAAATGTTGTCATTTCAAGAATGCTATATAAATGGAATCATACGATCATATACACCTTTTGGGTTTGGCTTGTCATACTCGACATTATTTCTTGGAGATTCATCTAATCTGTTGCAAGTATCAATACTCCACTCCCTGTTGCTGAGTAGCATTCCAGGGTATAGTTGTAGCACAGTTTGCTTAACTATTCACCTGTCGAAGGGCCTCTGAGCCAGTGAAGGACAGATTTTGGCTATTATGAATAAAGTTGCTGTAGCCATCTGTGTACAGATTTTTGTGTGAACATAGTTTTTCTTTCTCTGGGGGTAAATGCTCAGGAATGCAACTGTTGTGTGGTAACTTTGTTAGTTTTTACAGAAACTGTCAAACTGTTTTCCAAAGTGACTGTACCTGGGGCTGGGCACAGTGGCTCATGCTTGTAATCCCAGCACTTTAGGAAGCTGAGGCAGGCAGATCACTTGAGGTCAGGAGTTCAAGACCAGCCTGGCCAACATGATGAAAACCCTGTCTCTACTAAAAATACAAACATTAGACGGGCGTGGTAGTGGGTGCCTGTAGACTCAGCTACCAGGGAGGCTGAGAAGAATTGCTTGAACCCGGGAGGCAGAGGATGCAGTGAACTGAGATAGCACTGCTGCACTCCAGCCTGGGTAACAGAGTGAGACTCCATCAAAAAAAAAAAAAAAAAAAAAAACAACCAAAGTGACTGTACGTTTTCCCATTCCCAACAGCAACGTAGGAGTAATGCGTTTTTTCTGCATGCTTGCCAGAATTTGGTGTTATTGCTATTTCTTATTTTAGCCATTCCTTTAGGTAAGTAGTGGTATCTTGTGATTTTGATTTGCATTTCCCTTGTGACTACTGGTACTGAGTACCTTCTTATGGCGAGAGGTGTTATGCTTGGGAATGGTATGGCACATGGGAGCTTCAGAAGGGTCAAGTGAAGGTGGTTTGAGCCCCTGACAATGCCACAGAGGGCCTGAGCCAGGCTATGACAGTGAAGGGCCAGAGAGGAGTAGGGATGTGGGGTTCCAGAGATGCTTTAGGAAATTGCCAAATGTGGTGACTAAGGAGACAGGAAGAAGTATTGCTGAGGAAGAGGGAGGCATCCAAAGTAACTTCTCAGCTCTAACTCAGAGAAAGAAGTCTAGAAATGGTGATTTTTACCTGTAAGACATCCATGTAGCCCACAGGCATCTGGACACGAGCATTCAAAACAGCGATTGCATCTGGGCTGAATGTATGGATTTGGAAGCTCAGAAATTTCCCTCACATAAGGTAGAGGGAGGAGTCCGATTGTTCAAACTTCTTGTTTATTAGTTCCCATATGTAGGCCAGGGACCCGGGAGTCTAGGGACCCCCGCCCCCGCGCCCGACCCTCACGCAGACCAAACATTTTCCAAAGCACATGAAACACCTCGCACACCTAAACGCGCTTTTTCAGTGGTATGTATGTACATTGGTAAGACTTCACAAATCTATTTTCTAAATTTTCAATTTTAGGGGTTTTTTTTTGTTTTGTTTTTGTTTTTGTTTTTTTTTTTACGACTGCTTTTCAATCAGATCATAAAAGTGCTAAAACCAGTGTGAAAGCGTGCAAAATGTTGACTCCTTTAGAAGTGGCCGCGACTTTCTGCTAGTCGGTCTTCCCAGGGACAGGGGGTCCGGCGGCTCTGAAGTGCCGGCTCTCGGATCCCTTGGTATTATTTTACAGAAACCGTCTCCCGCCCGCTCTCCTTCGGGAAGCGTCCCTGCCCTTCCTGCCCAGCCCGCTCCCCTCCCCGGGCGTCCCCACCGGTTCCTCCTCCAGCGACAGGTGGTTGCAAGCCTTCCCTTTGAACTCGAGAATCCCTCTCCCCAGCCCACCGCCTCGCAGCAACTCACAGGCCAGAGGGTCGACCCCTCTGGGTTGTGACTGGAGCCCTCCGGGGTGAGTGCACTGCTGGGCCCCGGACCCCCCCCGGGTCTGCCGTGCGCTCTGCGGGGGAGCTGGCGGGAGCCCCTCGTCCAGTGCTTGCATCTCAGCAGCGGAGTTTTGTTGGCAGCCGTTAAGAAGATTCGTAAGTTACATTTCCCAAGCCCTTCCCCTCTCCAAGAGCACAACACCCGCATCCCCAGCATCATGAAAACAAGCGCGGTCTCCGCGAGGTGAGACACGTGGAGCCTGGAGTCTCAGTGCAGACCCCGCTGCAACGCGCAGCCGCGCCTTTGCATAAGTTAGACGGCCTGCGGGGGCGTCCGACCAGAAGACACAAGGAATGCAGATGCCACCCTTGCCTCTGGTAGGTATTTCACGAGGTTGCTGCTTAAATATAATTCCAAACAAATTGAGGTTGTCCTTTGGAGGAGGGGAGGGAGGGCCGGAGGGAGGAAAAAGAGAAAGCTGACTTGGCCTCTTCTATTACCCGAACTGCAATCGCTGATCCTTTGTGACATAAAAGTCATAGGTCAAATCCAAGATCTTACTGCAAATCGGCGGGGATTTTTCTCCCAGGAATATGAGACTGGCCTCTTATCTCCTGATAATACCTCTAAAGTCTCCAGCCCTGAGAATCAGCGAGAATGATGACACAGGGAAGGGACAACGGGGAGCCATCACCCGCCATCGCTCTGCATCCATTTAATTGATTCTGTATGTTTTTTCAGTTCAGGGCTCCCAGAGCTCCCTACCATGCTTTTTTTTTTTAACCCCAGGGAACATAGTGAAACATCTTTTACTTTTATTTACCTTTTTGCTTTATTTCTGAGTTCCCTAAATTAAAAACCCAACGTCTAGACTCTGATTATTTAACTTTGGCTGCATACATTGGCCCCTTGAATAATTTCCCTGGAGACCCACTGATTTTTCAAATGAATATAATCGGAGGAAGCCAGGAAGGAGGGAGGAAGAGGGATGAACTGGTAGTTGAAGGGGTATTTTTTTTCTTTTCGAACTTATATTTTAGAATCAGGAGTTACATGTGCAGGTTTGTTACAGAGATATTTTGTGTGATGCTGAGGTTTGGGTATGAATGATCCCATCACGCAGGTACCTATAGTACCCAATAGGTAGTTTTTCAACCCTTGCCTCCCTCTATCCCTTCCCTATATAGTAGTCTACAGTGTCTTTTGGTCCCAACTTTATGTCTTTGTATACCCAATATTTCGCTCCCATTTATAACTGAGAACATGTGGTATTTGGCTTTCTGTTCCTGTGTTAGTTTGCACAGGATAATGGCCTCCAGCTGCACCCATGTTGCTGCAAGGGACATGATTTTGTTTTTTGCTTTTTGGTTTTTGTTGTTTTTTGAGACGGAGTCTCTCTCTGTCGCCCAGGCTGGAGTGCAATGGCTCGATCTTGACTCACGGCAACCTCTGCCTCCTGGGTTCAAGAGATTCTCTCGCCTCAGCCTCCCGAGGAGCTGGGATTACAGGCGCACACCACCACACCCAGCTAATTTTGTATTTTTAGTAGAGACGGGGTTTCACCATGTTGGTCAGGCTGGTCTTGAACTCCTGACCTGAGGCAATCTGCCTGCCTCGGTCTCCCAAAGTGCTGAGATTACAGGTACAAGCCACCAAGTCTGGCCTATGATTTTGTTTTTTTATGACTATAGTATTCCATGGTGTATATGTACCATATTTTCTTTATCTAATCCACTACTGATGGGCACCTATGTTGATTCCATGCTTTTGTGATTGTGAGACACACTACAGTGAACATACAGGTGCATGTGTTCATTTGGTAGAACAATTTATTTACCTTTGGATCTATACCCCACAATGGGATTGCTGGGTTGAATAGTAGCTCAACTGAGTTCTTTGAAAAATCTCCAAACTGCTCTCCACAATGGCAATACTCATTTACACTCCCACCAACAGTGTATAAATGTCCCGTTCCCGTTTTCTCCACAGCCTTGCCAACATCCGTTATTTTTTGGCTTTTGAGCAAAAACCAGTCAGACTGGCATAAGATGGTATCTCATTGTGGGTTTGATTTGCATTTCTCTGACGATTAGAGATGAGCATTTTTTCATATGTTTGTTGGCTACCTGTATGTCTTCTTTTGAGAAGTGTCTGTTCATGTCCTTTGCCTAATGGACAAATAATGGGGTTATTTGTTTTTTGCTTTTTAATTTGTTTACATCCTTTTTTTTCCTCTTCAGCTTTCCCTCCAAATCTGCTCAGGCCCCTGGATCACAGGATCCTCCCCTGCACCAAGGCAGCTTCTCCTGTGGGCTGAATGGTGCCTGCTGTCCACAGTCCAGCCAGCCCCACCCCAGGGGACACCCACCTGAATTTGGCAGCACTGCCTCCTCGTTAGGGCAGTGCCACAGGAGTCCTGGTGCCTCTGCAGCTCAGCTAAGGAAAGGGTCTTCCCAGCATTTGAAGTGAGTTCAGGCCTCACATTCTTTGAGGGCTTTATTCTTTGGGGCACACTGCAAAAGTCAATTTTCCATTAAAACAGAACATCACAGTTACATGAAAAGCTTATCTTTTAAAGCAGTAGATCTAATGATCAGATGATTTCACAGATAACAGGGAAAAAATTGGAAAGACAAATATGCATTTGCAAGCTTTTTACTTTGCCAAGAAAGTATATTTTTAGCTGGCCATGGTGGCTCACGCCTGAAATCTCAGCACTTTGGGAGGCTGAGGTGGGGAGATCACTTGAGATCAGGAGTTCGAGACCAGCCTGGCCAACAGGGTGAAACCCCGTCTCTACTAAACATACAAAAAAATTAGCTGGGCATGGTGGTGGGTGCCTATAATCCCAGCTACTTGGGAGGCTGAGGAAGAAGAATCACTTGAATCTGAGAGGCAGAGGTTGCGGTGAGCCAAGATTGTGCCACCGCACTCCAGCCTGGGTGACACAGTATAAGACTTTTTCTCAAAAAAAAAAAGGGATATTTTTACAACAACTTTCTACTATCACCTTCATCCTTCATTTCTTTCTTTTTTTTTTTTTTTTTTGTTTGTTTGTTTGTTTGAGATGGAGTCTGGCTCTATTGCCCAGGCTGGAGTGCAGTGGCATGATTTCCGCTCACTGCAAGCTCTGCCTCCCGGGTTCACGCCATTCTCCTTCCTCAGCCTCCCGAGTAGCTGGGACTACCACCACGTCTGGCTAATTTTTTGTATTTTTAGTAGAGATGGGGTTTCACTGTGTTAGTCAGGATGGTCTTGATCTCCTGACCTCATGATCCGCCCGCCTCGGCCTCCCAAAGTGCTGGGATTACAGGCGTGAGCCACTGCACCTGGCCTCATCATTTCTTTTCAGAAAGAAAACCTGAACTCACGCACATAGTCATGCTTGCTCATGACTGCATGCTTGTGTACATGTGCATACACACACACACACAAAAAAAACGCTCAGAGTAAAGTGTAAAGAACAGCCCTTTCATTGACAATGTAGGGAAAGCTGATCACCTGGAAAGCTGATCACCTGGAAAGCTGATCACCGTTTAAGAGCACTGGATTGTAGATATCAGTCCCCTCCCATAGCCGTATATGGGGACCTAGCTTCCATCCCTATCTTCTCTCACCAAAGATTAGTGTGTCTCAGACCCCAGTCTCCTGCTGTGAACTTCTCCAGTAAATCTACATAAGAATGAATCAACTCCTCTGCAAGTCACACCTTCCTGAAAAACAAAAGCAGAAAAATTGGAGACTAACAACAAAAATATTGTTTTTGCTGTTTGACCATTGTTAACCACCTCCTAAATGTGGATTTCCATACTCAGTCTAAGTCCAAAGCTGTTGGTTCTATCTTCATGATGCTAGAGGTTTGGCCCAAAGCTTGGCTGGCCCTGTGATGTGGCCTGCTCCAGTGTTAACTGTAGAAGGAAATGCTTTTGCTTATATCTTATGATGAGGTCTAAATCATTCCAGATGTCCTTCAAAGACCCAGGAAGGCATCTCCCCAACTAGTCTGCAATGCTTTGGGTGCTCAGTAAATACCCACGTAATTGGTTGGCTTTGATCAGCTCTGAGCAGTTCTGCAGAATGGAGAAATGGACACCTTCATTCTGATAAAGGTGCTGATGCCTAAATTGTATGCCAAGCAGAAGATTCCCCAATGATATTCAGAAGCAATTTGTAAGCGTTTGGAAGCCTTTGTGAGGGGTGCACCAGTGACTGGGATTGTATAAAGCCCGGCCTCTTAGTCACTGTTGACTTTTCTTCACACAGGTTCCTCACTCCCCAGCAGTCAATTTGTATTCTAATGGTGAGGAAGGAGAGGGCCTCTTGGGAGCTTAGAGTGCATGGCAAGAATCAATTTCCCTCATTCTCGCAAATGTTCTCCCACCTGAATGTGGGTCTCTGAGGATGAAAGAGGAAACCCTCAACCAAGAATAACGTGTGAAGATGATGCACTTGTTTTTAAAAAAGAGTCAAGGAGAGGAACAAAAGGATTAAATATAATAAATAGAAGAAAAATGTTCAACACCATTGGTAATTTTTTAAAACATGGATTGATACAAGATGACATTTTTAGTGCATCCAATTGGCAAAATAAAAAACGATAATAGTCCTTTTCTGAGGGCCTGGGGAACTTGGCACTCTCATGCCCCATAGAACATAAAAACAATCACAGTTTCCCTGGAAGTCAGTTTTGCTTTGTATATCAAATCTCAGAAGCAGACTATCCTTTAACTCAATTATTTCACATGTATAAATGTATTCTAGGAAATAATGAAGAATGTGCAAAGATGTCTCTATATAAGGATATTCACTAAATATTCAACAGTAGGAAGTTGTTTACATTGGTTGTGGTATCTCTAGGTAATGGGATGCTGTGAGCATATAGTAATTGTGTATTCATTGAAGTGGAAAGAAGTTCAAAATACACAGTTAAATTTTGAAAGGGTTACAAGCAGTAAAGTCACATATATTTTTTTAATTAACTCAGTTCATTCAAAAAGTATTCCCAAGCAAACAGGATACACCAGAGATCAAGATAGGCAGTTCCCCGCTTTTATAAAGATTGCATTTACTGGGGCGATGGGGTCTGGGAATTGGGTAACAACAAATAAGTATATTAGTGAGAAAACTATAAAACTGTGTTAATGGCTGTGTAGAGAATTAAAGTAGGCTGACATGATAGAGAGAGGTCATTCTAAGATTTTATACTGAGGTGTGGATTACTAAAAGCACAAAGTGTTAAGAGTTCTCCAGGAAGGGAAAATAGTCATGCAAGGCCCTGAGGCAGGAGCAAGATTTAAATGACATGTCTATATACAGCTGGACCACGTGGCTAAAGCAAAGTGGAAGAGGGGAAGAGTGGCAGATGCAGTCAGGGAGGAGAGGTCACATTGCGTGGGGCTTGGTAAACCAGAGTAAGGAGCTGGGGTTTTATTCTACATGCTGTAGGAAGACACTACAGGTCTCAAACAGGAGACATATCTCATTAATGTTTCTAAACTTCACTCTTGCTCTGTGTGAAAGGATGGATTTGAGAGCATAAGAATGAAGGCAGAGGGACCAGTCATTCATCAGTCCAGACAAGGCTCAAAGGTGACCTGGACTAGGGAAGCAGGTACACGAGAGAAATAGACGCAGTCAGGATTTATTTTGGAGTTAGTGCCAGCGGGTTTTGCTAACGGATTGAGGGCTCCTCAAATTCCCTCCTCTTTACTCCTTTTGTCTTCAAATTCCAGTCCTTCCCTACAAAGGTCCATCTATAGTTCCTGCCTTCGGGTTATCTAAAATGACTTGGACCTCAAATTAAATCTCTCTTTTCTCAAGCTAACTCAAGCTGGTTTTCATTTCTTGCAACCATGACCTGTTGTGTTACAATCAAGCACCTGTTGTGTTACAAGCACCTGGTATCAAGTTACAATCAAGCACCTGTGTGTTACAATACTCCCAATTGCTATTTAAGGAAGGCACAGCAGTTGAAGCAAGCCATGGTCAGAGAGATGAGGCAGTTTGCCCAGTTTAACATAGTAGAGCAAGGATTTGAACACACGTCTTCAGGGTCCAGAGCCAGCACTTCCTCTTCTATGCCATGCTAGATCAATGAGATGCACCCAGCTGCTAGTTGTCTACCAAACATTGCTAGTTGTCCACAAAATCTAAGCTCCGCTTGTTTCATAACAGTAAAACAATGGCTGCCCAAGTGCATTAATTTCCCAGTCTCCCTTTCAGATAGATGTGCACATGTGATTTATCTCTAGTGGAACAGGAGAGGAAGTGAGGATGCAAGAAGAGCCATGTTTCCTCCACACCCTTTACCTTTCCTACAGGCTACAACCCAGGCTTGGCAGTAACACAGCTTAAATTTTGCAGATCACAATAATTGTGGATTATTGTGGAACAATGACTAATAAGGAACCTAATCCCTGAATGACCACATGGAGCTGAATCTCCCACTAGTCTCAAAAGCTTACCCTGGACTGTTGCAATTGAAATTACTGGACTGTTACATGAGAAATACATAAACTTTAGTCATGTTATTGTTGGGTGTCTTTGTTGTAGCAGTCCAGCTTTACCCTAACTGATATACAACCTCAACATGATCTACATATTTAAAAATACTACTGGCCTCTTTTGTTAAAAAATAATTGAGCCTCTCAAGCAAATCCTCCAGACACTGGGTAGATCCTTGAGTATCCCCATTCCTATTCATGGCTGAATTTGTCTAATCTGTAGACTAGATTCAATGCCTGGTACTCTCTCAGGGAAACCTTTAAAACCTATTGTTGGTTGGAAACCAAACAACAAGACCTCCATGCATGAGTTATGAGAATTTATTTATATCAGCCAGGGAGATCTCTTCCAAAGGGCTCGAACTTTGGTGACCACCCTAAGATCCCCAGCAGCTGGTGTGACTTAGTCACTTCCTGGAACCTCATCTGAGTGCTTTAGGAAATCCAATGTCTCCCTGAGCTTCCCTGTGATTCACAAGGTGGGCAGAGCCCTCCAGAGCCCACTAGAAGAACAATGCACCGGCAGAACTTGTCTATAGACAGTGGGTGCATTGACTGGAGGTGACAGTACCACATTCATACTCCACTAGCTTTGGCAATGCGGCAGAAAGTGGGGTAAAAGCTTGCTCCCCGAAGTGTTTCTCCATCAAGCCTAGCAGGAGAGGTGAGGAGACAGTAAGGAAAATGAGCCACATGCTTAGTGGAAAATGCACCGGTTTTGGATTCAGGTGAACGTGGATTCTAATCCTGACCCTACCACTTGTTCATCCATTCACTTAGCTTTTGGAACCTCAGTTTCCTAAAGAATGGGAACACTCCTACCTACCTCATACAGTGGTCATGAGGACTGAGGCAGAGTCTATGATATATATAGAAAGAGCTGGCAGGGAAGGAGCACAGTCAGTAATAGCAAACCAAATTCCAAACTGATCCAATCTTGAGATAAAGAAGTCAGCAAACCTTGCCCTCCCAGGCAAGCCACCATGAAGACAGCGCGTGTGCCGGCTGGCCCCAAGGTCTCTCAGTTGTCAAGGACAAGCTTCTGTGGGTGCTGTTATGGGACCGGGAGATGTGCTCACTGACCACATCCCAGCTGTTCTCCTGCCGCTGTGGTTACCCAAACCCTGCAACTATGTACATATCTAAACCAGCCAGCAAATCACACAGTCAAAGCCTCACGGAAAAGCCCGCTTTCTGGTCACCCTTTTCTCTTGTCCAAATTCAGGAAACGACCATGAAAAATCTGTTTGCTTTCTATTCCTGTGGTTGATAGTTTATTTAATAACAACAACAACAAAATCTTTTTTTTTTTTTTTTTTTTGCCTTGATTATGGTCCTTACCATGACGTAGCAAATGACTGGCCTGTGGGAGAAAAGGCTAAAGAGAAACACAATGAATTAACTACACCTTATTTTCTTCTCATGGGCACAAGCACTGGGTTTTTGGCTTAAATGCATGTACATACTATCAAATATGGAAAATCAGGCGATTTACTGGGTATGATTTTGGGGCTCCCTTTCATGCTGAAGCCATGATAGTGGGTCCAATTCCATGGTTGGTCTCATCATCATCCCCCCAAACCCTTTTAAGCTTTCCTTGTGATGTTACCATTGCCACTTACCACCTCTGCCACTTTGATACTCCTCCATTTCCCACTTCTGCAAAGCATTTTTTTTTTTTTTTTTTGAGATGGAGTCTTGCTCTGTCACTAAGGCTGGAGTGCAGTGACACGATCTCAGCTCACTGCAACCTCTGCCTCCCAGGTTCAAGCAATTCTCCTGCCTCAGCCTCCCGAGTAGCTGGGACTACAGGTGTCCGCCACCACGCCTGACTAATTGTTTGTATTTTTAGTAGAGATGGGGTTTCACTGTGTTAGCCAGGATGGTTTTGATCTCCTGACCTTGTGATCCATCCACCTTGGCCTTCCAAAGTGCTGGGATTACAGGCATGAGCCACTGTGCCCGGCTTCTGCAAAGCATTTGAGACTTCCAGCAGCCGTGTACTTCCCCTGTTCTCTTAGCACCCTCTCATGCTCTCAATAACATTGTATCAAGATTATTAGAATCTGGCCAGGCACAGTGGCTCATGCCTGTAATCCCAGCACTTTGGGAGGCTGAGGTGGGTGGATCATCTGAGGTCAAGAGTTTGAGACCAGCCTGGCCAACATGGTGTAACCCCATCTCTACCAAAAATACAAAAATTAGTCAGGGGTGGAGGCACGTGCCTGTAATCGCAGCTACTCAGGAGGCTGAGGCAGGAGAATCGCTTGAACCCAGGAGGCAGAGGTTGCAGTGAACCGAGATTGCGTCACTGCACTCCAGCCTCAGCGACAGTGAGAGTCCATCTCTTAAAAAAAAAAAAAAAGAAAGAAAGAAAAAGAAAAAGATTAGTAGAATCTTCCAAGCTTGGGGGCTCACGCCTGTAATCCAGCACTTTGGGAGGCCAAGATGGGTGGATTACTTGAGCTCAGGAGTTTGAGACCAGCCTGGGCAACACCGCAAAATCCCATCTCTACAAAAATTAGCCAGGCATGGTGGCACACATCTGGAGTCCCAGCTACTCAGGAGGCTGAGGTGAGAGGATCACCTGAGCCCAGGAGGTCAAGGCTACAGTAAGCAGTGATCACACCACTGCATTCTGGCCTGGGTGACAGAGCAAGACCCCACCAAAAAAAAAAAAAAAAAAATTAGTAGAATCTTCTAGCTAGTCTTCTGCCTTCTGGTTTCTCTAAATCAATTTCCATTAGACCTCCCTAAAGTGCAGCTCCACTTACTTTATTCCTCTGCTCTGTAACCTTCAATGGCTCCCTATTGCTCACTCTGTAGCCAAGGTGCTCCACAAGATGGCTCTATGTCATCAATTTGTTTAATACAGTTGCTACCTCGGCATCAACTTTTAGGCCCAAAGTAAATTGTTGGAAACTCAGTTGTAGGCCATCACCTTTGGGTTAGTTAAAACTTCCCCTCCCTATGTGGTTGTGTGTGACATGGCCTTATTGTTCCTCATCTCACTGACATAGAACCCAGCTCCTCCCACAGCTGCTGATCAGGATAAAACCTATTGATCAATATCAGAGTCATGTAAGATCTCCCCTTAGAGCATGTTTTCTTTTTATTTATTTATTTATTTGAGATGGAGTTTCGCTCTTGTTGCCCAGGCTGGAGTGCAGTGGTGCGATCTCAGCTCACTGCAACCTCTGCCCTCCGAATTCAATCAATTCTTCTGCCTCAGCCTCCCAAGTAGCTGGGACTACAGGCAAGCGCCACCATGTCCAGCTAATTTTTGTATTTTTAGTAGATACGAATTTTCACCATGTTGACCAGAATGGTCTCGATCTCCTGACCTCATGATCTGCCTGCCTGAGCCTCCCAAAGTGCTGGGATTACAGGTGTGAGCCACTATGCCACATGTTTTCTTTAAACTCACCAATCCACAACCCCATAGGGAAAGCCTAGGGAATAATACCTATGGACCTAAATAAAGGCCTGGTCCCACAGATCCTCTCTCTTTCCTCCTGCCCCTCACCAGTTAGTTGAGCTCCCAGTCACCTCCAGACTTCCCCTGGGCCTCCCATGGGCACCCCTAACCTCTCCAAGAGCTGTAAGAATTTTCTTCTGCTTCATGCATGTGGGTGTCACCTCCTCATTGTGTCTCACCTGAATGATACACCTGTACCCAACTTTCCTCTACCAGGGTTTTCCTAGAGAGGCTGTCTTGGCTTTTGGCCACTCTTAATAGACCTCAAGACCAAATTAGAAAGAAACCATTACAACAAAAATCACAGGCCGGGAGCAGGGGCTCACACCTGTAATCCCAGCACTTTGGGAAGCCGAGGCGGGCAGATCATGAGGTCAGGAGATCGAGACCATCCTGGCCAACATGGTGAAACCCTGTCTCTGCTAAAATTACAAAAATTAGCTGGGCATGGCACCTGCCTGTAATCCCAGCTACTCAGGAGGCTGAGGCAGGAGAATTGCTTGAACCCGGGAGGCGGAGGTTGTGGTGAGCCAAGATTGCGCCACTGCACTCCAGCCAGCCTGGGCAACAAGAGGGAAACTCCGTCTCAAAAAAATAATAAAAATAAAAATAAGAAACGGGGCTGGGCGTGGTGACTCATGCCTGTAATCCCAGCACTTTGGGAGGCCGAGGAGGGTAGATCACAAGGTCAGGAGATTGAGACCATCCTGGCTAACACGGTGAAACACTGTCTCTACTAAAAATACAAAAATCAGCCAGGTGTGGTGGCGGGCACCTGTAGTCCCAGCTGCTTGGGAGGCTGAGGCAGGAGAATGATGTGAACCCGGGAGGCGGAGGTTGCAGTGAGCTGAGATTGTGCCACTGCACTCCAGCCTGGGTGACAGAGTGAGACTCCATCTCAAAAAAAAAGAAAAAAGAAAACAAGTTACTATGATTTGATCCAATTAGAAATTCAAATTGTATATATAAATTTATATACTAAATAATTTATATAACAAAAATATTTCAAAGGGCATGGATTGGCTTTTGTGCCTCTACAACACAGGTTCTCACTTGACTTTAACATTTGCTAAAATGTACCAATTGGCAAAAGTTCTTGGGCTTAGTCAATACTGGGGCTTCAATCACAGTTATACCTGGAGATCTCAGTAAATTTAAACACTCTGCCTCTACCATCTTAAAAAATAGCTAAATATAAAATAGCGAAAAATAAATATGTCTCACTTTAACTGTAGCCTTGCCTAAATTTCCTATAGTCATGCACCCATTGCTGTAATATAGTCTATATTAAGTACAGATGCTCTGACACAATAAATAATAAATTAAGCCGGCATGGTGGCTCATGTGTGTAATCCCAGCACTCCGGGAGGCCAAGGTGTGAGGATCGCTTGAACCCAAGATTTCAAGACAAGCCTGGGCAACATGGCAAAACTCTATCCCTACCAAAGATACAAAAATTAGCCAGGCATGGTGGCACGTGCCTGTAGTCCCAGCTACTCAGGAGGCTAAGGTGGGAGGATCATTTGAGCCCAGGAAGTTGAGGTTGCAGTGAGCCGGTGATCTTGCCACTGCACTCCAGCCTAGGTGACAGAGTAAGACCCTGTCTCAAAAATAATAATAATAATAATTGTAAATTAAAGTAAGTTTTTGGCACTTACAAATTGGCTTGATAAAATAAAATTCCATGAACCTCCAGTTAAGATGGTCAATTTACAAAGGCCTAATGTAAGTTAAATCAGGATCTTCAAGGATTCAAACTTACTATATACAGTCTAATTAATAAAGGGGTAATGATCTCCACTCTTCCTCCATTTGAGAGCCAGTTTTGCCTGTTCTTAAATGTAGAAAAAATTAAGGGTGCCTCAGAGTGGATTACTACAGCCTTTACACCATGTTCCTATCCATTAAGGCCTCCATACCCAATTCCCAATAATATGACTAATTCTAGTCAATGACTGGTGAATATTGAGCTCTTATACATTTGGCTAACATATTCAGTTCTGGGCCTATTTCAACAGCCTCTCAGATGCAGTTTGCCTCCACCTCCAAAAGGGCACAACACACATTTTCTGGGCTACCCATAGGGCACCTCAAGGGCTTTGTCATCACACACAGTCTCTGAAGACAGGATCTTAACGACATCCACCTTCTCTGGGAGCACAGGCATGACATTACATTGAGGAGATCCTCCTCCAAGAAGGCTCATTTGACACACTTGTAAGGACGTGTAAGTCCAGTATCTCTTAGTACCTTTGGGGTTATGGTGGCAACAGATTCCTCATTTATAAATATTACTTGTAAATTAAAATCAACAGGCACTCTCACTAGCACCTTCAGAAATAAAAGGTAGGCCGGATGCGGTGTCTCACACCTGTAATCCCAGCACTCTGGGAGACCGAGGTGGGCAGATCACCTGCGGTCAGGAGTTCAAGACCAGCCTAGCCAATGTGGTGAAACCCCATCTCTACCAAAAATACAAAAAAAAAAAAATTAGCCGGGCATGGTGGCGGGCACCTGTAATCCCAGCTACTGGGGAAGCTGAGGCAGGAGAATCACTTGAACTCAGGAGGCAGAAGTTACAGTGAGCTGAGATTGTGCCACTGCACTCAGCCTGGGTGACAGAGTGAGACTCTGTCTCAAAAAATAATAATAATAAAATAAAAAATAAAAGGCTTTGGCAACCTCTTCTCATGCCTCATGGTGTCTATGGACCACTGATGATGGCCATTGGTTGCCCCACAACTTCTGATAGCAAAAATTGCCCCTCTTGGTCTTGTCCTATATTCCAGTAAAACAGCCAACTGCTGGCTACTCTCTGGGTTCTCCTGCAAACAGAGGCTCTCACAGTCCCTGAGCCTGTGACTCTGCATTCCCAACTTCCTGTTATGCTGTGGGTCATGGAAACTGCACCCCCACAAGCTCAGCACAGTTATAATGGCCTCTCTAAGATAGGACAGATCAAAACCTGGGCCCCTTGGCATATTCCACCTACAGGAGGGGGTGCCTTCCTTGTTCTCAGCACCTTTCCATATGCCAGAGTGTTGGAAGAGGTCACCCCTTTTACAGAGCCCTTGGCTACCTGAAAGCTCATGAGATTCCCTGAGTGAACAGTAATGGGAGTTTGTAGACTGTGCAGATGGCGCTGCTGACCATCCTACGTGGTGGAGCTCAGTGGAATGTTACTGCTTCCCATCCCTTAGCTAAGATGTCCCTGGTAAAGGATGGGACCCAAGAAACAGACTTGGCCAAGCTTCAGGCAGTCATCTTGGCCCTGGATGCCCTGGCCAATAAATGGTCAAATTGATTAGAAACCATCAGGTCATTCTCTAGAAATTGTCCCCTTCAAGGTAAAGACCTCTGGGATATTTTTGCCTCACAGATACCCAAAAGATATCAAAATCACACACTTCCACATATTCTAAGGCCACACTATAAGGCCTTCCCAGAACACTTTTTATTCCTTTCAAAGTTGCAGACCACTGGTAGTAACCAAAACACATTTTACTTTTTAGAATACACCATGATACTGGGCTCTTGAGAAAGCCATTACTAGAACTTTCATGCCCCTGACAGGTCCCTGATAACCAGTTAAACTCCAAGACACAGTGATGTTTTCAAATAACCTCTTTTCCAATTCCAGTCCAACACATCAATCACTAAAATTCTCTATCTTGCCCCAGGCATTAACCTACTTTTTATAAATCTTCTATCTTACCCCCATCCCATAAGGGCTGGAGGCCAGATTGAGGGAACATGCTCTCCTAGAACTCATTAACTGTAGACCAACAGGCAGGCAGCTGCTCATCTGATACAGAACCCACTTAAAATTAAACTTACACCAAAACCAAACAAAACAGAAGCCCTGCCAGGGAGAGCTGCATATGTCTGTTGACTGCTGGTCTTATTACTATTGCTTTGGATGTTTTCACTGGTTTGCAGTCTGGAGGTCTACAGCATCCATTCCAGGGTACACCCACTCAAAAAAGAGACCCCAGTCCCACACCCCAGACAACATCACCCTAGCCCAAAATCCCACTGCTGGAAATGACTGCCTCAGATAACATTGCCCCAACCCAAGACTTCGATCAATGCTGGAGATGACCTCACGTCCTGTGCCACACGTGACTTCGCCTCTTACACTGAAACCTCCCCCCGGCAGCACTTGCCAGTGGATTGCCTCTCCTAAGGCACATGATGGACACAGAGCATCTTTTGCTTTTCTTCCTGAACTCGCTGCGTGCTTGGCCCACAGTCCTGGTATTTTCCTTGCTCTCTGCTCAAAGGTACACCCCCATACTTCAATTTTTAAAGGCAAATCTGGCACTGGTTATGAAAATTAAGAGCGATGATTACTTTTCCCAGGAGGCACCTGCCTCATATCAGTCAACCCCTTGACCCCCCGAGAAGAAGACCACCTATTCCTGGCTGCCCTCTCCTATTAACCACCTCCAGCCTTCTACCACAACTCCCTGCCTTGCATCTCCAACCCACAGCCACCATTCCTCTTGGTTAAACAGAATACCACTAATCTTTACATGTACTTTACTAAATTATCAGTTCATAATCTCCAACAACATAACCGCCCTACGCTAATGCTTACTTTGCTGGTTAAATGATCGTATTCCCCTTGCAGTCAATATCTCCACCACTCAGACTACACCTGGCTTCTATTTTTTAAAATGACGCAAGGCACCAGCACCATGACAGGAAGAGTCATACATTTGTTTAATCTACGTGCTGTCTTAGCACCCATTTTTAGAGCTGACATATGTTGTTGGAAACCCAGCCGTACCCCGCCACCTTTGGCCTAGAAGAAACGTTTCTTCCCCGCGTGGTTGTGTGTGATATGGCCAGTGTGTTCCTCATCTCACTAACCCAGAACCCAACACTTCCCACAGCTGCTGCTCACAATAAAACCTAATGGTCAACGCTAGAGTCAGGCAAATAAGTTGCCCCCTTCACATGTTTTTTTAAAACTAGCCAATCCACAACTGCCTCAGGAAAGCCTAAGGGATTATGCCCATAGAACTTAATAAAGGCACGGCCAGCAGGTTCTCTCTCTCTCTCTCTGTCTCTCCTTCTCTGTCTCTCTCTCTCACTCCCTCCTCTCCCAGCTGTTTGAGCTCCCTGCAATCTCTAGACTTCCCCTTCGGCCTCCCGTCCGCCCTCCTAACCTCTCCTGGATCTGTAAGTAACATATTTCTTTTATTTCATGCATTTTACATTCACCTCTTCATTGCGTCTCACCTGAACCACACACCCAAACATAACTTTTCCCCATCAGGGCTCTCCTAGAGTGGCTGTCTTGGCTTATGGCCACTCTTGACAGACTTCAAGACCAAATTAGAAAGAACCCATAACCATAAGGATCACAACACCCTGCCCTCCCTTGTCTCTCCAGTGCACACATTCCAACCAGACTCGACACTCCCTATTGAACTTGTCCATATTTTGCCACCTCCGTGCCCCTATGCAAGCGACTCCCCTGCCTGGGATGCTCTCCCTCCTTCCCTATCAACCATGCACTACAGTCAGATCTGTCAGATGGGCCGTCAGTGATCATCTCAAGTGACATCTCTTCCATAAAGACTTTCCTAGTCCTTCCAACTAGCAATAATCCCATCCATCTCCTAAATCTCATGACATTAGATTTCGTTTGTCTCTTCTTCCTTTCTACCTTGCAGTGTCAACTCCAGAGTGTCTCTGGGACCCTCTGAGCAGCAGACTGGCTGGAAGAAAAGGCCAGAGACCGGCCTTAAGTGGCATTTGCACAAGTGCTGTGTTTTATTAGAATTCTATGCAGAGAGTTGCTGATGAGGACAGATAATGGAGCTGCTATGCAACCCCCTGCTCAACCCTAGCCACCGAGGCCTATTGACTCTTCCTTTCTCCCACTAGACTGCAAGCGTCTAAGGACAGAGGCTGTGTTCCCCAAGTCAGTACCCGCTGCAGTGTCGAGCCCGGTGCCTGACATGGAGGAAGTGCTTGACACAAATGCCTCTGGGAGGCATCCCTGCCAGAAGGAAACACAGCTTCTTCTGGTCTGTGCAGAGCAAGTAAGTCCTAGCACCTACTACCGGCTCTTGGCTCACTGAAGCCAAGGGTGGGAGTCAGTCAGTCCTTTCTCAGTACATTCCAAGGAGAGTTGCTGACTTGCTCTTTCTTTAAGGTGCCCTTTTACTTTTGAACCTGAATTTTTCTAGAAAAATGTAACGGGCAGGGCACCCAATCCAAAGGGATGGCACCCAGAGGCAACCCTGAGTGAAAAATAAGGCCAATTCACTGTCACATTGCTTTGTCAATTTCACTATGAATCCACGTTCTGAGGATGCACTCTTGCCCAGTAGGCACCACCCCTCACTGGCAACAGACAGAGACAGCAAATTGCTCCACACCCCAGTAGCATAGCCTTTCCCTGTGCCGGGTGTGGTGCATCCCAGGAGAGCTTTCTCACACCAGGTGGCATCCAGGTGGATCTGGCGACCGCCCAGCAAGCACGTGTCCCCCTCACAAAAGGGAAGAAGAGGAAGAGTGGCCAAGAAGGGGTGGAAACCCCAGTTTTCCTTTATAAATTTAAGGCCAGATTTTAACCTCTCCCTTGGCAACTCTACACATCAGACAAGAAAGAAACTAATATAGATATTAGCCTTGTACTGACTTAGACTTTCACTTATCCCACCCCTTGTTTCTTAATGGCCTTTAAAAAAAAAAAAAAAAAACTCTTGAATCTAGGTTAGCCTGTTTCCTGTTCATATTAAGGAATCCAGGCCCTTTGCAGTAAAGAAAGACAATGATACCCTGGAGCTTTATATAAAGAATGTTTCTAGATTGTTGGTTGAAAGCATGTGCGTTTGTTAATTTGCACCCTAAACACACCTCACGGCTTCATTTAAACCTGAGCACTCTGTGTATTCCAACTGCCTATGCAGAGTTCCAACTTAATCAAGTACTTAATGAGTAGCATTAATATTCGTTGTCTCCTCCACGGGTGCCTGCACTCATCAAGGTAAACAGTTACTGGCAGCCTCCACAGCCCTTCGTTGAGCTGAGAATTGTCTGTCCTTATCTAGACAGCGGATTGTTTGTCCCCCACCATGGGAAAAGCCTGCTGGGTACTTTCCAAAGGCCTCATTTTAAAAAGACACGTTTCCACTTATAGATCTTTTAAAAATGCCAGGCAATTTGGAATAACAGTAAGAAATCTATTATCTGGATAACAGTCATTCAGATATTCTTGTAGTGTGCCAGGCACCATACTAAGTGCTAGGAATGCAATGATGACCCCAAGGAGTCCTGGTTCCTGCCCTCATGATGCTTATGGTATAGTGGGAGAGGCCAACAGGTAAGGAAAGGTCAATCTAATGAGCGCATAATTACAGAGTGAGCTCAGTGTTAGGAAGGAAAGGCATGGATGTGAGGACTCCCTAGAGGATGAGAGGATGGGGAAGATGTTGGAGCTGAGCTATGAAAGATGATGATGAAGAAATTGGTTATTCACTGAATGTTAGGGCACAGAATGTTAGGGCAGGAAGATCACACACACACCCCCCCCACACACACACACCCTACTATTCATAGATGAGGAAACTGAGGCCCAGCAGAGCTAGATGACTTGCCCAAGGTCAGAGCTAATTCTAGAAACCCATACCCAATCCCTTCCTGCTAAACCACTTAATTTTATTTATATCCCAGCTATAGATTATCCAAATACACTTGACAAATAAAACGGAGAATATTGAGTTAAAACCACATCTCTCAAGACCACACGCATAAATAACGATCATGTTTTAATGCGGACGATACCTTTTCATTTTGCAAATCCAGAGTTCTCATCATATCAAAATTCAAGACAGTTTGTTCTGTAAGAAGGGGAAGGTCATAACCCTGTCTAGAATGTACGGGCAAATCTCTCTAACCGTGCAGTGCTAATTTGGGCCTGAGCTGTGTAACCAGACCGACTTCACGCTCCAGCTGGGGTTTCAGATCCACACATGGCGACTGGATGGCTCTTTGCTGTTTCACAGCAAGGGTCCTTCCCTGGGCTCCCGGAGCCTCTGGGGATTTACTCCTCCCGACGTGGCCGTGTTTTCGCCACTGTGTGCATGCGCTGAATGTTGAAAACATTCTTTTGAAAAGCCCAGGAGATTCCACTCGCAATCTGTGCGTGTGCATGTAAAAGCACAGAGACTGGAAAGAACCGCGGCGGAGTACACCCTGACCGAACGTTACTCCCGGGGAGCCGCGGCCGTGGGAGGGAGTGCGATACTGTCTTCTTTTCACTCTAGACACTCCCGAGTTACGTAAAATTCTACGCAAGAATGTATTCGTGTGTTAGCATGTATACATATGTATTAAGTTTTTTCAAGAAGATTCTTAAACAACAAAATCTCTATATGAACAAAGGTGCGTCTCCGCAGAGCGCAACAGCATTTGTCTTGGATGTAACCGCCTTCTCCAGAAATCTCAGAGGAACTCCCCTCAAAGGACACTGTGCGCTCCACCGCAACCCTGCGGGGCATTCGGAAAGTTGGTGGCGCCCCGGGGGGTGGCCGCACTTGCAGCCCGCGCCCCGTAACCCGAGCATTCAAGGAGTCCTGACTTGGCGGCTGGCACATTCCACACCCACCCAGCCGGTCCTGATGCGGGAGGGTGGGGCCGCGACGGGGCGGGGCAACGTGGGCCCGCACCCCGCTCCTCCCCGCCCCTCCCTGCCGGCCCCGCCCGCGCGCGCCCCCCGCCCGCGGCCCGGGCGCCCGGCCCGCCCCCTCCCCTCCGCGCGCAAACGAACCTCGCGACGCCTCGCTCGGCGGCTGGCGGGGGCCGGGCGAGGGAGGGGGCTGGCCCCGGCCGCCCCACTCTGCAGTTGTCTCCCGAGCGCTGGCTGCGCCGCCCGAGCCGCTGGGCCGGGGAAGCAGTGGTCGTTCGCTCCCGGGCCGGCTCCTCCAGGCGCTCGCAGGCATGCAGCCCCGGAGCAGGAGGCGCGCCCCGGGCCGCTGCTGAGCCGGCCGGGGCGGCGGGGACCAGCGCCAGCGGAGCCCCTCCCACCTTGCCCCGGGGCAGACGAGCGGCGCCCCGACACCCCCTCTTCTCCCACAGCCCCGCCAGCGCCACCCCCCGCGGGCCGCAGGGGCTCATGCAGCCGCCAAGGTAAGCGCGGGTCGGGAGCCGGGCGGACCCGGCTCTGACATCTCCCAGGCGCCGCCGACACTTGCTGGGGCCACGGCGCTGCTTTGGTCTTCCCCAGCCCTGCGTCTCATCTTGCTCCCATCTTGCCCACATTTGGAGCTTTGCTGCGCGCCTCGATCGCTTTAGCTGTTGGCAGCAGGAAAGTTTTTGTGGTTTGGTGTTTCTTCTTTTTTCCTAAAATACTCTAACCCCGGGCAGCCGCCAGCGCGCGTGGTTGGGCAGACCCGGCACACGTCCCTTACACCGTGTGCGGGCTGGGAACTCCCTCCCTCCGCCGGGCTCGCGGAGCCCCGGACTGAGCCGGCCACCCGGCTGTCCTGCCGTGAACCCCCATTGGCCCGCGCCGCCCGGGCCCCCGCCTCCCGCTCGACGCCCGGCTGCGGGGCTGCCTGGCGAGCTCCTGCCCTCGGGGACGTCGGGGCAGTGCACCGCGTGGGCTCGCGTCCCGGGACCCTTTGCCTGGGCGCGTCGGCTTACGGGAAAGTGTGGACCTTGGGTTGAGGGATGCCCGTTGCCAAGCCGCCCCGGCGTTCCTAAGTGGATGGGTGGGCACGGCGACGATTCAGCGCCAGCTCGCGCCGCAGCTTAACCCAGGGGTAGAAGCCCGGGCAACGAGACAGGTGTATTTAATGGGAGGGCCGGTGTGGGGGACGCTCGTGTGCAATTGGGAATTGTATCTTATTAATGTAATTGTATTAGACTTGCTCAGAGTTGGAATCAGTTCTCCCAGATTGAGATTTTAATGGGAGCCTGTGAGCTGCTATTATGTGGTGTGGTTTTGGGAGGTGTTGGGTTGTATTTATTTTATAAACTCGGTGTCTTGCGGGCGGAGTAGGGAAAGTAGCGCCATCTAGCGGAAGTGGTGAGCTGTGCATTCCTCTTAGGCTGCGAAGTTGTGTGTTTTCAAAGAAGTCTCCTGCGCAAGGTGGAGAGGTGGGAACCAGCCCTCGCCTCCAGGCTAGAGGCTACAGTAGCTCTCTCGAGTATCAACGGTACCAGGGAGAAACCCCGACGTCCCATGCTCAGCACATTGAGCTCAGAGGACGAAATTACGGGTCGTGTTGAGTGGCATGCTGTCACCTAAGGGAGCTCCATCACCTTCTCCACCTGGTTTTAGACTCTTCCAGCAAAAACATAACATAAAATGTTAACTGCTGCAAGAAGATGCCCCTTCCTTAGGCATCTGGTGCAGAGATCTTGAAAATCAATTCACAACCCTCTCTTCTCCTGTGCATCACAAACAGGTGATTTCTTGGGTGGATTTTGAGCCATGACCCCTGGGAAGGAGAGTAACTGTGCTCCGAAGGGCAGCAGGAGGAGAACTGGGAGAGGGCCTCCTGCCCGTCTGTACAGGAACAGAATAGTGAACCCAAACTGGCTTTTTTTTTTTTTTTTTTTTTTTTTTGCACATACAAAGAAGGGGTTTCTTGCTGTTACCACAGCAAGTGACAAGCAAGCCCCCTTTACAGGGACATGATCTCCAGTTAACAACTGGGGCAGACGTGGCTGGATGGCAAGTCCTGCAGACAAAGGCTCTGTCTGGGTGGGGCACCCACACATCCAGGGCGGGCTGCACGTTCTCTGTGGCTGGTTTTTGCTGCCACCTTCCAGGCCAGATAATATATTATCAGTGAGCTGAGTTCACCCTGTTCTGAAGGGCACCCTGGCCCCTTGTAGAGCAGTGTAGTGGTCTACTGTAGTACCCCCTTGAGACTCTCTGGGCTGTGGTAGTAGTGAAAGAGGTCTTAGCCTCCTTTTTTCAAACATCCTGCTTCCATTATTTCCCTCCCAGGTGTCAAACAGGTGCTTACACTCTCCAATAGACATAAGAAATGGTGGGTGGCTGGTCTGCCCCCTCATGCTGTCTCAAACTGTGTCTTCGTTGGCAGGTATTTATTTCATCATGAGGCTTGTGAACAAACAGGGTCTTAGAAGAGCTTGGCATCTCATTCAAGGAGAGCACCTTTGACTTTTGCTAAGAAATCTCTGTCTGCTTTCTCTTTTTACAAACCTCTCCCAAGGTACGACTTGCTGCTTCCCAGTGTATGTAATAATAGAGAATGAAGGCACAAGAATCCCCTGTTTAATACAGTCCCTTACTCTTCGGCAGCCCTGTGAGAAGCCAAACACAAGAATTCTTAGATGAGCAGTTGCAAAATGAAATAAATAGGGACTGAGCATCCCTGACATTGGGACAGGGAGTTTTTCAGCCATTCTCCCAGGGATGCTTGCTGCTCCCAGGAAGCAGGCAGGAACGGGTGCTGGTATTTTCCGTTTCTCAGAAGAAACTGATGGCCAGAAAGCAGAAGGGATATGGCCAGGGTTCTGTGTTTCTAAAGTGCTTTTTTCCCCCTGCAACCTTGCTACCAAATGACTTAAGTTCTAGCGCTTGTTTTTACCAAGTATGGTTGCAAAATTTGTTCCTGCCTTGAAGCATGCAGTATAGACATGAAAGAAGGCATGGTCACCAATCCATCAAGAAGCCTGCCATCCAGGGAAAGAGGCAGGACGTATCTGAGTGCAATTGAGCAAAAACATACAAGGATTATCAGAAAGCAGTGCAGGCTAATTGGAATCTGTTAGTTCTGTGAAATGAAATGACACTACTCCTTACAGGTAATTATTCTAGAACTTGACTTATAATATCCCAAAGGTAAGTTTACTTAACTTTTAAGTGTCTGTGGTGTTCCTGTGGCTCTTTTAGGGAATGACTTTGCTTCTATTATTTAGCCATTCAACAAACTTAACTGAACATAAATTTAACCTGAAGAAGGGAAGCTCCAGGTTTCCCCGCCTGTTTGGTATCTAGCCTATCCAAAAGACAGGCTCCTCTTTTTCTTATTTTGAGCAAATAACTGCTCAGTTTCAGCCTCTCTTCTCTTAGCAACAGAGCTATAAAGGAGCAATGAATAGGGCAGTGGAAAAAATTAAGGATTGCCTTACTCAAGTATGCATACAAGGCCAGGCAGAAGTCAGTTTCCTTGGTGACAGATGAACAAATGAACTGTATTGAAAGGATACCCAGTTTCTTAGCCAGGTCTGTCCTGTGAGTAGAAGTGCTATATCATGTTAGAACCCAGGGGTCAGGAGGCAAGAATGCCTTAGTGAGGTGTGAAACTTTACAATTCTTAGGGCAGGAAGAAGAAGGAATTTTCAAATTGGGGCAGAAATTGACAAAATAAATGCAAATGACTTTTGTAACCTCATATAAAAATTTTTAAGTCACTGGTAACTGACTGACATAAAAATGTACTATGTACCTACCCAACTTATGAAATGATTATGTCCAGATTACTACAGTAAATAATGGAAGTATAGTAAACAGTTTATGCAGAGAGTGACTACAGAATTGCTGGTTGGATTTACTTTTTTCATTTTTCAATTGCTTGTTTAAAGCAGTGCTACAAGATGAAAAACTTTCAGAAAGCAAAATACTCGATTTGCCAGAGCCTGAAAATTAGGCAGAAAGTTTAAAGACTCTGTCAACTATCTGGTCAAAGGAGGCCAATTCCCATAGGTACTGTGTCCTCTGTGGGCCAAAACAGAGATCAGCGGGTGTGAGTAAAAATGCCTTAAAATTCATTGACTTCTGTCTTGGCAGGACGTTTTAGTAGTTACCATCTGTTGTGGCTTCTCCTTATATTTCATTTTTTCATCTTCATGGACTCTAAGATCAAGGTCTTTGTAGCAGCTTGCCCTGACTGACAGGAAGAGTTTGCTCTGTTTCCTGGTAGTGTTCCATTCTTCTGTCCTTGTAAACAGAGATATTCTGCCTAATATCTCAGTAAGAATTTTGGTAACTATTTTATTTTTGAAGATGGATGCAACCCATTTTTATCCTCTCTAGGTATGTTGAAGGATTTTCTCCTTGATGTCTTTAAGCAAGATTAGGTGGAAGCATGCAACATACATATACCTACCCCTGAAGGCGCCTACACATCCCTCACATGACTAGTATTGTCAGCCACAGTGCATACTCTTCTTTAGGATTCACTCCACTATTAGACTTTCATACCTTTCTCAACTCATCTGCACCATGTGTCTCTCCTCTCCAGATTGTCTATTCAAAATCCCTGAGATAGCCAGGCATGGTGGCTCACTCCTGTAATCCCAACACTTTGGGAGGCCAAGGCGGGCAGATCACTTGAGGTCAGGAGTTCAAGACCAGCCTGGCCAACATGGTGAATCCCCATCTCTACTAAAAGTGTAAAAATTGGCCGGGTGTGGTGGCACATGACTGTAGTCCCAGCTACTCCGGTGGCTGAGAGAGGAGAATCACTTGAACCCAGGAGGCGGAGGTTGCACTGAACCAAGATCGTGCTACTGCACTCCAGCCTGGGCAACACAGCCAGACTCCATCTCCAAAAAAAAAAAAAAAACCTTGAGATCTGATTGTTTGAGGTGCTTTCACAAAGTTTGGTTCTCTCTATCGAAGTCTGACCCACTTATAAGCTTGTAAGAATAGAAGACCTTGCTGATGAATTTTGCCTTGCAGGAATACCATTCTACCTGTTCAAATGCTCGTCTAAAAGAGGCTTGCTCAAAAACGTCTCCTGGACAAATGCTGGGGCCCTCTCAGTCACTTAGAAATGTGCTGCCAGTGTGCATTTTCAGCACTGACAGTGGCAGCCTGAAGAACAGCTTGCCCTCGCAAGAACATAACCACTGGACTCTCTCTTCTTCCACACAGGGTTTTTTCTGGTTGTCAGAGCACACAGAAATGCCCGTTTCATTCTTAGAATCATAAAAAGTTACAGGGTTTCCTCAAAATAATTGGTACCTTGAAAATAATAATTAACATTTGTTTGGAAGTTTTGGTGTCTAATGTGCTTTCATTTACATTTTGGTTTAATATCCTTTATGGAAAGAGGTAAAGCATAAATAATAAATAGATTTTTTTGTGCAATTGCATTTTCCCATGTGAGCTCCCATTTATTGATACAAGGGAAGCAAAGCAAAAAGAGAAGCAAAGCAAAAAGGAGAAGCAAAGCTTAGAGGCTGGGCTCACCTGTAGACATTATGAAGTTCATGATGGCATTCCCTCACAGGTCCAACCCTGCTAATAACTCCTCACTGCTGAATTTGGACAGGTCATTTTTGCCTCTGAACGTGAGGCTCCTGTGAGTTTATTTTGTTTTATATTTATTTTGTCATATATCAGTCAGTGCAACTAAAATAGTCTGACATTCAGATTTCAGAACACTGATTTCAAAATGCTTCTCTTGGCTGGGCGTGGTGGCTCACATTTATCATTCCAGCACTTTGGGAGGCCGAGGATGGCTGACTGTTTGAGCTCAGGAGTTCGAGACCAGCCTGGCCAACATGGTGAAACCTGGTCTCTACTAAAAATACAAACATTAGCCAGACGTGGTGGCGTGCACCTGTGGTCCCAGCTACTTGAGGGGCTGAGGTGGGAGGATCGCTTGAACCTTGGAGGTGGAGGTTGCAGCGAGCAATGACCATGCCATTGCCCTCCAGCCTGGATGATAGAATGAGACCTTGTCTTAAAAAAAAAAAAAAAAAGCTTCTCTTGCTTTCCTGAAACACTTGGATTTGGTTTTGTGTCTTTGGGTATTCCAAGATCATATGACAAAAAAAGCTAACTGCCACCACCTTCTTCCATGCTATGAGGGTTTTAAGTTGGTATTATTTCTCTCTGATAAGGAGCATTTTGAGCAAGTAGATCCCTAAGCTCCAGGTTCTTTTCTCATTTCTTCATGAGAAATGAAGCTCCAGGTTCTTTACTCATTTCTTCATGAGTAAATGGATGCTGTTAGCAGGGTCTACTGACTTCAGGCCTGGTGGAGAACATACTGGCCCTGTGAGCCTCAGCCAGGAGTCAGCAAGAGCAAGGCAAACCTAAGCCAAGATGGTGCGCAGGCCCTCCCTTTCTGGGTCAGTGACCAATCTCTAAAGGCAGAAGCCCATCTGGCTTAAAACTTTAGATGTTCTGTGAGTGGCTTGTGGACTGAAAGAACTCCAATAAATTGATACTGTAGGTAGGTTTACCTAAATATCTTCCTGTTGTTAAGTAAATCTATTTAACTCGCATTCAAAGGCTAAGTCTAGGCATACGTGATCTAAAAAATGTCACCATCCAAAAGAAAGACAAAAAAATTCCATAATCTAATTATTTCAATTTCTAAAGTCTCTAGGATGGATGGGGGAGATTGTTCACGGAAATTTTTCTCTTCTTAAAACGTTTTTATATTTTTGTTAATGTCTGGAAAACAGTATATCTCCAAACATATTCCCATTTCTAATGCATGATCCGTCATTCTACATGTGGGGCATATTATTGGACTGACAGAAATAAATAAACCATGAGTGAAGATGAGAAGCAGCTGTAGTTTGGTGGGAAAAACACTGCACTTGGCATCTCAAAACCTGGGTTTAAGCCTCTGCACGGCTACTTGTATTTATGGTCCTTAGACAAGACTTACAAATGAGTTTGTCTCATTTGTGAAATGGAAACGGCTGTGCCCATTGCATAGTTAAGAGGACAACACTGTGATTATATGGGGGAGCTTTTTCTAGTAGGTGCTCATTAGGCCTCGAGTATAACTGAAATGAACCTAAAACCCACCTAGAAGTCAAGGTTATCTATGAGTCCTTGCAGAATTCTGCAGAGCTCCCCCAAGATCCTATACATACAAAGGCTCTAGCAGAATCTGGCACATAGTAGGTACTATTTTAATCCAAACAATAGTTCCTATCCATGATATAAAAAGAATATTGGCAACTACTTATCAACACTTACTCTATGCCAGGCATCTGTTCTAAGTGGGTTATTACTGTATTAACTCATTTAATCCTCACAACAATCTTTTGATTGATCTGCAAATATATCCCTATCTTACAGATGAAATAACTGAGATCTAGAAAGTCTGTGTTCAGACTGCATGTTCTTGGCCCAGCATACTGTATTACCTCTGTAATATAAAGTGAAGAAATTCCCTTAGCCTCTGACAGATTTAAGAAAGAAAAACAATGGTGGAAGAGAATGTCACATAAGGTGACACATTTGTTCTTCTTTCTGGATTGGCACTTTTCCCCACCTCCCATCAGCTGGGGATTGTCTCTATTTCAGCTTTGCTTAGCCATTCTAAACAGTGTTGAATTTGATGAACAACTTGGTTATCTGTTCCTATTGCTAAATGTCTATGGTATTTGTGCTTGGCACTAAATTATTCATTAATCCAAATACTCCAGCCTTCTGTTGGTTGAGAGAGAGACGCAGACTCACTGTCGGTTCAGACAGTTGCCATTTGGTGGATAAATGGTTCCAAGCCAGTTCTTCTCCCTAGAACTTACCGGAATGGGGAGACATAAGCGCTGTGTGGTCTGTTCTCTTTTATGGGAACCTGGTATGTCTTGTGTATGCATACCCAAAAGCTGCTTTCAAACCTCAGGCGGTTGCTAAATGTTTCTAAGGTGTGGTTTCAAGTATACCATAGTATTGTTGGGGATTATTGCTGAATTTCATGCTGACATGAAAACATACAAATGTCACTCTTCAAATGACATTTCCTACGTGCTTGGCCACATTTTCACTTGGGGACTTTAGAAGTGTTACAGATGAGGCCTCAGAATGGCTCCTCACAATCAGGTGTGGGCAAGGCTAGTTAGTTACAGAGCCAGTATCAATTCACTGGATCCCTGGACACAGGACTCTGGAGCTTGGAGATCTCCTGGGGCAGCCAGGCTGTGATTCTGCAGATTGAGAAGCTGAGGGGCCGAAGATAGGACAGGGCATGCTGCCACACAGTTGGAGTTAAGACCACCCCAAATCCCAGGTCTCTGTCTTTCCCCATATTCACTGGCAGTGTCTTGAAGCTTTCCATCTCAACACTGACAATGAAGCAGTTCATAAATACTGTTGCTTTTGTACTGGGTTTTGCAGGCAGAAGAATGTGCAGACTTGAAGACCAGATAGTAGGTGTGATAGGAAGTCTCAGACAAGAGTTTTAAGAAGAAAGCGGTGGTCAGGGGGAGACTTTCATTAAGAAAGTGTAGTTATACCCCAGTTTATAGTCCCAGTAAGAAGAAATGGGAGAAGTAGGGAGAAAAGAAACATGACTGCTTCAGGAGGTTACTGAGAATACGGGAAGTCAAGAAGGACAGAAGAAAGAAAGGAAAGAGGGTCACATGAAAGAAGGAAAGAGGGTCACATCCAAATACCACAGAAAGGCGGCCATGGAAACTGCTGGCCGACCAGCAGGAAGGCTCCAGCCCAGCCCAGCCTGAACTGAGCCTGGGCCAGCAGAGGTCAAAAGGAGCACAGAGAGAGTCCTTGCTTCTGTTCAGAGCAAGAGGATGGAGTAGGGTTAGTAGAGGCAGAGAGAAAATGAAAAGCCCCATGCCTGAGGAGCAGCTGTGATCTCATCAGAGGTGACCTGGCAGCTGGGAGTCACCGAGACCTGCCCAAACCTCACTCTGTCACCAAGCCTGCTGGGTGACCTCAAGCAGGTTACTTACCTTCTGCAGTGTAAGTTTGGGTGAATGTGCCAAAAACCCCATCTCCACAAAAAATACCAAAGAATGACCCAGGCATGGTGGCATGTGCACCTGTGGTCCTAGCCATTCAGGAGGCTGAGGAGGAAGGATCACTTGAACCCAGGAGGTTGAGGCAGCAGTGAGCCATGATCGTGCCACGCTACTCCAGCCTGGGCAACAGAGCAAGACTTTGTCTCAAAAAAAAAAATTTAAAACCCATTAAAATATTGGAATAAAATCCAGTACTTGGTAATATTTGGTAATTTTTTAATTAAAATTTTTTGTTTAATTTTTAAACGAAAAATTTTAATTTTGGTAAAATTTTTAAATTTTTGGTAGTTTTGTTCTTCTTGGTAATTATGTCTTAATTACCAAGAATAAAGTCCCTCATGGTGAGGGAAGCAGCATCAAAGCTCAGATGATATTCTTTGTACAGAGAGAAAGGAAGCCTCAGATAATGAAGATGGCAGCAACATCCTTGTAGCCAAAATGTGCAGCGGTCCTTCCATGTGACGCCTGTATCCACAGGCATGCACACTGTGCCTCCTGCCCACAAGGGGAGTCCACCCTACCTGAGAAGGGTCTTTATTTATTTATTTATGTATTATTTATTTTTGCAACAGTCTCACTCTGTTGCCCAGCCTGGAGTACAGTTGCAGGATCTCTGCTCACTGCAACCTCCGCCTCCTGGGTTCAAGTGGTTCTCCTGCCTCAGCCTCTGAAGTAGCTGGGGTTACAGGTGCCCACCACCATGCCTGGCTAATTATTGTATTTTTAGTAAAAAGGGGGTTTCACCACATTGGCCAGGCTGGTCTCAAACTCCTGACATCAGGTTATCCGCCTGCCTCGGCCTCCCAAAATGCTGGGATTACAGGTGTGAGCCACCGCACCCGGTCAGAAGGGTCATTTTAAATAGCCACTTTTGCAGAATAGATACTAAAAAGTATTATGGTGAAGCACACTTTATAAAGTCTCAGCTAGCTGAACGAAGCACAATATGTTTTCTAAAAAGAACATGAAACCCAACCAATCTATTAACATTCTTTAAGGAGTCAGAAACAGGCCTGGAGACAAGGGAGAAACCCAGGATGAATTCTGTTTAGACTTTAAAAATTCCTTCTGACAAAGTTCCACCCCAAAGGTCATTTACAATAGTAAGTCTCTCCAGCATGTGCGGGGAAATTGCCGTGGATCAAAATTATCCTTAGAGACAAGAAATAAAAAATAGGATAAACAGGTACTTTTCTGGATGAAGAATTATTAACAGTGAGGATCCCCCAGGATCGCGGGTACACCCAGACTTAGTTTAAATTTACATGGATTATCTGAAGGAGACAAAGCTCAGATGGTTCCAGGCTTTGGGATGAAATGAAGGCTATGCAGAGATGGCAAACAAATGGTGATTAACTGCAGGATGAGCTTAGGAGTTAGCAAGAACATGCATATTAAGCTTTTGCAGGCGCAAGTCTGTTAATGCATTTATGAGAACATAATCCAAATTACAAGAAAATGGACTTTGTCCAGTCTGTTTATAGCCACAGAAGAGGATCCTTGGGGTCTTTGCAAAATGTTTGTTTCCTACAGGCCACTCAGGACCAAGTGTTCAGAAAATGCTAAAATACTATCAGAAATGATATTGGAAAACAAGCGAAAAATAGTATTCTACCTGGGCTCTACCCAAACCTGGCAGTTTGTGTTCTCTTCCCCTTGAGAAAAATATCTCAGAACTGCAGAAGGTGAGCAATGTCATCACCTGACGTTCTTCGTAAGAGGCCGGGCTGCTTTGTACCTTAAGAGTTTTCGTGTGGAAAGATGAAGCCAGAAAGGTGATATGATCAAAGTCTGTAAAACCTTGAAGGTTATGGAGAGAGAGAACAAGTACTGATTCATCAAATCTGAGATGACCAGACCCCAGGGTGGCCGTTAAAATTTGAAAGAGGAATTTGAGGGATAAATTAAAAATAAGGATCTGTTCCCATACTCTGAGCTGTAAATTGAAGCAACTCAGTTCCTCAAGACATGGTCTGGACAAACATTTTTTAGGACATGGGAGAATGGGCGGTTGGTTACTCAAGAAATGTCAAGTTTTTGGTCAGTAAGTGAATGGTGGATTAAGAGCCGTTGGTAACGTATCCCTATGCTTGAGAGGTTGGCAACAGTACCTGGGACCAGTGTTGGGTCATTTCCTCCATATTAGACAGGGATCTGTTAGTGAGAGAAATCTAGATCAAACTAGTTTCAGCAAAATAAGGAATTTTTCTCAGCTTCCATAGCTGGAAGAGGTACTAGAGTAGTTCACAAGAGCTCAGGAAAGAGCTGCAAGGGAGTCACGTGCTGAAGAGTGGCTTGGGGAGGGTTAGCCTAAATAAAATCTTCATCACTCCCCAAAAAGCTCACCTGATAAAATACAACTTAAGTAAAAACAAAATGTCAGCTGGGCGCAGCGGCTCCTATCTAGAATCCCAGCACTTTGTGAGGCAGAGACAGGCAGATTACTTGAGCCCAGGAGTTTGAGGCCAGCCTGGCTAACATGGTGAAACCCTGTCTCTAAAAGAGACAAAATTCGGCTGGGTGTGGTAGCACATGCCTGTAATCCCAGCTGCTCGGGAGGCTGAGACACAAGAATTGCTTGAACCCAGGAGGCGGAGGTTGCAGTGAGCCGAGATCGTACCATTGCGCTCCAGCCTCCTGGGCGACAGGGCAGCGCGCGCGCACACACACACACACACACACACACACACACACACAATGTCAGGTCCTCAAATGCCGCCTCAACTACTAACACTCATAAACACTCACCCTCCCACAAGATTGCTGTTGGAATTGGATCAGAACTGAAGCTTCTTCTGTAGCAACAATCTCAAGAAAGGTTCTGATTGGTCCAGCTCGAGTCACTTGCAATCACTGTTTTATTGAAAGTAACTGTTAGGTTATATGTCTTGCCTTGACTTTAATCCCAAGGGGCAGAAACTGACTGACCTGGGTCTTTTGTGCACCTGCCAGCAGCAAGGAGGGCATGGGCCCAAGACTGATAGAACTTACAAACCCAGCTATTCCCCTAGACATGAGTCACCTAGGGGAGCTCCTTAAAAATGCTGATGCCCAGGCTCTACCCCCCAGAGATTCAGATTTCGCTGCTTTGGAGTAGGGCCTGGACAACTCTAATCTTTTTACATCTCCCACAGTGGTCTCCCAAAAGAATAAATCCCTCCCCCTCTTGAGGCTTTCGGTTGGGCTCCTGGGTGCTTCACAGGCTCCCCCAAGCTCTTTGCTCTGTTTCTCCAGCTTCACCTCTTCCTTCTACAGCTGCAGTTCAGCCTTTGCAGATCCTCAGGCAAAGCACACCTTGTTCTGGCATGCTGGGTGTTCCTTCTGCCTGGAGTTTTCTCCCTGCCATCCCCTCCCTTGCCCATCAACTCCCCCGGCACACTCCTACACTGGGAAAGCTTCTTTCCCCTCCCTGCACCCCAAACTGGGCTGGAGGCCCCTGGCACCTGTGTTCTGTGTCTCCCCTGTCAGAGTCTGTATTATGCTTTATTGAAAGTGATTGTTAAGTAATCTGTCTCACCTTGACTTTAAGCCCGGTGCAGACTTGCTCACCACCATTGGAATGAATGGCACACACAGCATGCCAAGCATGGAGTTCAGCATGCTTGGCTTGACATTTATTAGCCATTTATTGGGTGAGTGCTTAAGCGTTCCCAGCTTCAGTTTCTTCATCTGCAAAATGAGGATGATAATAGAACCTTCCTTAGCTGAAAGTTTCTAGAAATGTAAAGTACTTAGCTGGCACCTGACACAATGTAAAAATACGTCAAAATGTTAGCCATTATTTTGAAAGACACCACCTTTTTTGGTAAAGGTCATTCGCTCCTCACCTCTCCTTTAGCACTCATTTTTCTCTATTATCTGTTTCTACCAGCAATTCAGAAATAGGGACTGTCTTATTTATCCCCCAAGGTCTAGCCTGCCTCAGGTCCTGAATATATATTTGTTGACTGATGACTCAGGCCCTAGATTTGAGAACACTCTGTTCATACCCAGAAGCAGGCAAAGGTGGAGCCCCTGACTGTCACTGCCCCTGAGAGGGCTTCAGCCGGATGCAGAACCCTTCCTTTCAGAAGCCCCTTGACCCCTTCCCCCCCATCAAATAGCTACCCCCAACGTGGAGAGGGAGAGAAGGTGGAGGGGGATGCTTAGGATTGGGGCCTCCACAGTCAGGGCTGAAGAAAGCGAGCAAGAGCCATGCATGAGAGTGTCTCCATCCCCAGGTCTAAGCTATAGCCTAGGGGACACCACATACTTGGTTAGACTCTGTGGGGCTGTGTGTTTGAAGTCAACTACACTTTTGAGTTAAATGAGTTTCTATGGCAAACAGAGTGCTGAGTTCTCAAATCTAACGTTTTAGGAATTTGTTATTCCTGCAGAGAGTTGGGGAGTTGTTTAAAAGTTGATTGGTTTAGCCAGTATAGATAGATTCCTCAAGGTCAGCACAACCCCGTACTGCTCTAGTTGGGGCTAGATTTCTCATGATAGTCTAAACTGTGTGATGGCCAAGTCCCCACTTTGAAGATGTCCAAATTCAGTCTCAGACATTTCTCCTCAAGAGAGGGGAGGAAAAAAAAAAAAAAAAAAAAAGCCCTTTGCATCCCTTTCCCAAATTACTTGCTCATGCCGTAAGACTGGGGTCTCCTCCTAAAATGGCAGCCAATCCCCGTGCCCTAGCAGGGTTCCAGGGGACTGGAACTCCCATGACCTGGGGCTTCTTCCAAGTTCTATTCAGTTGTATTCTTGGAGTGACAATATTATCAGCCTGATCCTTACAGATGAAGAAACTGAAATGTAGAGGTTAAAAGTCCTGCTGCGAGAAGAACCAACTGAAAAAAAAAAAAAAATACTCAGGCTTTACAGCAAGCAAACTTCACTATGATTTTTACGGTTCTGATTCTGTATCCCCTGGGGGTTATCTCAGTTGCTTCTTTAGGATGGGGTTTATTATGTTGTACATATATCCTGATGTGTCTGGATGAATCTTGTCTTTTTGAGGGGAGGGCAGAGAGAGGTTCTTTTTTTAGATATTGTTCCTAAAAAGGAATAAATGGATACACCTGTTTGTCAAAACACCTTTGCTTTTTGTGCAACTGCTTTATATTAACGATACAAAAAAAAAAAAAAAAACTTTGGAAAAAAAAAACTACTGTATATAATGGAATTGCAGAATATGCTGCACAAGTATTTTATTTAGTTATCCTTGCTTTAAGAATATTGGATGACATTTCCTGATGTGGGAGAAACTCCTTTTTTTTTTTTCTGCTTTTGTAACATAGTTGAAGATTTTTTTCTGCTCCCATTGGGGGAAAGAAAAAAAAGGCCTGCTGCGAAAAGTCCACTCTTGGGCAAGGGCAGCCCCAGAAGGGCATGATCTCTGGGCTTCTGCAGGCTGCATGGCCTCCCCTGGATCCTGAGCCCTGGTCTCTGACCTGGACATGCTGCAGCAGTGATGGTGGTTAATTACTGTCCAGGTGACTTGGAATGCCAGTGATCCCTTCTCATTAGCGAGAGACTCTAGAACTAGCTGGTGAAAGGCAGACTCTAGCAAATGGTGTTAATTAGTGGACCTCAGAGGTGAAAAGGCCACATGGTCGCCTCTGTGCAGCCTGGCACAGTATCTGCTTAGCATGCCCTGGTGGCCGCTGGAATGGGCTGCCGTTCCATGATGCTGCAGAATAACTTGTTGGGTCGGGCCCCAGGACTGGCCAAGCTTGAAGAGAAGACCATTTTCGATGGTGGGCTTTCACTGGGAAAACCGTCGCATTTTGCAGAGTCATGCCTAAAATGAACCCTGGTTTGGGGGAAAAAACAATTAGAGCCTGTCGATCTGAGACCTAAATATTTTAGGGAAACACAGTGGTACCCCCACTGTAAAGAAGAGTTGTGTCTGGCGTTTCCACCTCGGGAAAGAGCAGCTTCGTGTTGCCCTGTTGCACAGCTGGCTGAGGCATGGTCCCCTTGTGTACCTGTTTTGTGGAAGCCAGATTCATAAGTCTTGCTGCTGGGGTTGTGTCCTCACAGACATAGGGCCTTCTCCCCTTCCTTCAAAGCTTGCTCCTCTCCACACCCCCGACGTGGCAGCCAGAACCCCAAATGCAGCTGCAGCCCTGCAGCCTGTGTGGCCTTTGCAGCAAGTGAGGACTGTGATAGTGCTTAAGAGAAACATCTAAATTGGATAAAAACCCAGAGGTGTTTTTTCCCCGAAGAACCAGATGGGCAGGCTTAGGAGTGAGGTGAGGAGGGTGGTGGGAGGGATTGGTTTGACTAAAAACACTTGCTCAGGACTATTTGTGTTTCATCCAAAAGATGTCTCTCAGGGGAAGTTACCAGTCCCTTAAATATCACAACGGCAGCAGAACTGCAGGGCCCAGGGAACCTTGGGAAGGAGATGGTTTTTTCCCAGAAAAATAAGCGACAGAGTTAGGAAAGGTCACCATCCTGAAGCCCTCCCAAGTGCAGCCTTGCGGGCCTCACAGAGAGCGCCAAACCGTCCGGCCCTGCGCGCGACGGGGACGGACGTAGCCACATCTCTGGAGTAGCAGCTGTGTCAGGGTGGCAAGGTTAGGCCCGCAGGCCCTCAGCTCGGGGGCGCAGCCGTGGCAAGTCCTCAGGAAGCAGCGAGATGCTTGAAGGGGGTGCTGGAGGCAGCCCAAGCCCAGTCAGGATGGGTGGCCCGGGGCCACGACGGGCGGGAACCTCGAGGTGCGTTAGTAGCTGAGATGCAGAGAGCCAACCTGCCCAGACCTAGACAACTCGGAAGTGGATTTTTCAGCCTCCTACACCGGTGTCGCGTCTGAGTGCGACAGATGAGCCAGGGGGCGTCGGTGGCAGCTTGGGGTCGGCAGTCTGGTTGGAAAGTAGGGCTGACATTTGTCTCCAAGCACGGTTTTCTACTTGGATTGGATATTTGTGGAGGGGAATAAGGAGGCGCCCTGCCTCCCTTATGCCCTGTGGGGCTTGGGCCTCCCAAGGGTGCAAGGCGTGTTTTGCAAGGACAGCCGCGGGCTGGAGATGGCGCGAGGGTCGGAGAGCGTGGCGCTGCCTCTGATCTAGGGCCGTGGTTTTCCGAGGTCCTCAGGGCTTGCGCCGCAGCCGGGCAGCCTGAGTCCCCACCCGGCAGCCTCCCGCTACCTCGCCGGCCTCTCTGAAACCCGAGCGCGAGGGGGCGGGGCGCAGGCGGCTGGGGCGCGGGGCCGCGTCGACATTGGCCGGGAACTGAGTGATGGATGGTGAGGGAGGGGCGCGCGGGGGGCGGGCGCGGGCAGGGGAGCGCGCCGGGCGCCCGCGGCCGAGGTGGACCGAGCCTCCCGGCTCGCTGCTCCCGCCGGCGGAGCGAGGCTGCCCTTTCTCCGCAGCGTGATTTATTTTCTTCTCCTTTTTTTCTGAACTCTTCTTCCAGGGAGAGGCTAGTGGTAACAGGCCGAGCTGGATGGATGGGTATGGGGAGAGGGGCAGGACGTTCAGCCCTGGGATTCTGGCCGACCCTCGCCTTCCTTCTCTGCAGCTTCCCCGCAGGTAAGGCACTGCCGGCCGGGCGCGCGGGGCCGGGTCCCTGGGCCGCCCACCAATGCGGGGCCAGATTTGCGCGAGTGAGTCCGGGCTCAGGTTCTCTAGACGTCCTCCGGACCCCGCCTCCCATTTCCACGGGTCTTTGTTTCTCCTGCACCCAGCCGTGGGTGCGATGCCTGCCCTTGGGGAACCCAGAGAGGGGCACCCCGCCCGAGTTGCAGTGAGAAGGAACCGGGTGGGGAGGGCGCAGAGGCTGGGGGTGCCTCACTCCCGTTTTTCCGAGAAAAGGGGTGCTGGTAACGTGCCTCCTAGGGGGTCGGGAAGAGAGGGAGAAGGGGAGGCACGCCCTCGGTGCTGGGGACACTCTTCAGCTCCTCGCCCAGCAGTTTGCAAACCTGCCGGGTGCCCAGGGGTGGAGCCAGGGGCGCCCCTGAGGTCCCAGCCAAGTTCCCGACAGCCCCCTCCCCGGAGACCTCGTCCCGTTTCCACGCATTTGGCCACGCGGGGACACCCACGGACCCGGCTCAAATGAGCTGGTGTTCCTGTTTGATAACTTTCTGCGTCGCCCCCTGTTTGTTTTTATTGTGTCAGAAAGGGAGAGAATTTCAGAATTAAAGCTGAAAAAGCCCATCTGTTTCCAATGAATCCCCCATAGTTTTTCACAATGTTTTTGGCAGATCGCTGCTTTCAAATTCCTCGGAGCCCGGACCTCTTGTTTTTGTTGGGGGAAGGGAGACCAACTCCACAGAGAAGCATTTGTTCCTTCCCAAACGCTCCAGTTTCTTTACTTTTTTTTTCCTTTCGGGGGGAGGGGGGAGGCACGCAACTTAAATCCCCGGCCTGTTTTCTTTATGATGTTTCATAAAACTTTACTTCATTTTTGCCATATGCTGCTCACAGCCAGAAAACGCCAGTTAAGCCCTTTATACCCATTTTTTTTTCTTGCTAAAAATACAAATAAACACAATGTCACGGGCCAAATGGCCTCCCCGGCGCAAGGCGGGATCTCCTAGCCGTTTCCATTGTGTTTTCGGGGTTCAGAGGTGTCTTTCTGAAAAAATTTCAGCTTGTTTTGCGCCACAGCCGGGCGTGGAGCCGCAGCCCCCGCGCACCACTGAAGCTTTGCAAGAAAGGACTTGAGTTTAGACTCGGATTGGGTTATTTTGATTTGCTTTTCAGCCAACTGGGTTTCAAGGAACTGGCAAAACTGGGCAGGTCTGGCTCGGCCTGGCTGCGAGTTGGGGCTCCCAGTGGGCGGATCACGCAGACAGTGAACAGTAGGGAGCGAGGGGTCAGTTTACCCCCTAGTCCCAGCCCTGCTTCTGGCCCCCAGCGCCAGCTCAGACTTGTGCGTCCGGCTTACTCTACCACTGCGCACCCCAGGAAGGTCCCAGAGAGCCGCAACCTGCTCTCCAGACCTGGGTTCCATTGGGAGGCCTGGCCAAGGACAAGATGTGGGGGGAGGGATCTTGGTATCCCCAAAAAGTACTCAGCTTGGAATATCAAAACCTCCACAGGGGATCGAACAGCAGGGTGCCCTCTCCCCACCCCCAGTGTATTTAAAGGGCAGTTTCTCCACCTACTTAAGAGTCTGGCAGAACAGGCCAATTTGGTTTCCTCCCAAGAATTCAAAATAAAAATAAAAATCACCGTATTTAAAAAGAAGTCAACGTTTTGGAAAAGCAAGAGTTTGCAATTTGTGTTCTTGGTTTGGTCTAGATAAAGATCCAGCCCATTGGAAGTTTTATCAGATGGGTTGATAAATGGCTTTTGTCCCTTGGCTGCCGTGGGGGATGTGATCTCAGCTCAAAGCTGAAATTGAGAAGAGGGGCTTAGAGGCCCTTAAAACAACACCTTCCTGCTCTTAAAGCTGCAGCACTTGTTAACTTTTGGGGCTAGGGAGGAAAGGAAGGCCTGGCAGAAGTTCCCAGAGGTAGCAGGCTGCACGGCCTGAGTGGTGGTGGTTTTGTTGTTTCTCGATTTATTTCTCCATCCGAAAAACTTTTATTTTAAAGTATCCCGGCATAGGCTGAGGAACACTGGTAGGTTATATAAGTCACAGCCCAAATTCCATCACTTTTGTTTCCAAGAAACCCATTTCTTTTTGGCGTCAAGGCTGGTAACTAAAACCTGGCCAATAGAACTGATAGCTGCTCTCCTGTCATGCCAGCTGGCTAATGTTTCTTCTCATTTGAGGGCTTGACAGCTGCGTTTAGTCAAAATTGCCCACCTTACTGAACACTGAGCTTCCAGTATCCCAAAACTAAATAAACTGGGGGCTGCAAAACTTGTGTGCTCTAGAAACGTGGGTCAAAAGACAGTTTCATAAGTAAGGGATGAAATGGAAAATTTCCACAACAAAGAGAGACTGTCTCATTCTTTGACACATTGACCAGGAGAGGGGCCACTTAGGAATAAAGTTAGAAAACTTGCGGGTCTGGAGAGCAAGGTGGGAGTTCAAGAAATAAAAGAAAGCCCCGGCAAGTGCAAGGCACCCAGACACACTGGGGGCCCCTGTGTGCCTTGGCCTCTCCCGTTGAAGACAGGTGGAAACTGGCCGAGCAGCTGCGTGAAAGCCTCGGTTTGTTCTGTGCTAGTCAGCTTGAATGGCTGCCAGGAGTAAGCCTATAGGAGTGCAAATTAAATTGAACATAGTTATGTGAAGAAAGATGCCTTCACCTCGGCTACACTGAGAGCGTTTGTGTGTTTCAAGTGTTTGCATTTACTTACTCGGTGGGGATGGCCAACTTACTGTGTTCCTGACTCAGTGACAACCTTTGGAGCCCTCTAACTAAGCCCCTCAGGCAGACCACAGCCTGGTGAAGAGAAGGGGCCCCTGCACTGTGAAGCGGGCTGGAAGGGTGTCTGTTTACATGATTCTTTAGGGACAGCACAGGCAGACAGGACCCACGTCTACCTAGGAAGGGAGGCCAGAAAGGATTCTTAAAAGAGCATTCCACAAATGGCATCCTACTCAAATCACAGTTAATAGATGGCTTTTTAAACTTTGAAGCCATTGCGACGTTTTTGAAAAGATTTCCAAGATAAATCCATCCGGTGTATGTTTTAGACATGTCACCAGGCTTCCTGTTCACTATGTATGGGTCCTGTACTTCAGCACAGTGGTTCTCAAAAGTGTGGTCCCTGGACCAGCAGCATTTGCTTTCCTTGGGAACTGGTTAGAAATGCAAGTTCTAGGCCCACTACAGAACTATAGAAGCAGTTACTCTGGAGCTGGGGCCCTGCAGTCTGTGTTCTAGAGCAGGCCCTCCAGGGAACTCTGATGCATGCTCAAGTTTGAGGATTGCTGTTCTAAGAACTGTTGCACTCCAGCCTTTCTTCGTTCCTTCTTTCTTCCCCTTATACTTTTAAACTGCAGCTGTTTTAGAAATGTTGGTCCTCAGTGGGTAACTAAGGTTTCAGGAGACCAAGGCCCTCTGCAGTATCCAGGCACATCTGTGTGGCTATAGAAATGAGACTCTTTCTATCAGAGCTGCTATTCAAAAATGCATCAGCTGAGCGTGGTGGCTCACGCCTGTAACCCCAGCACTTTCATAGGCCAAGGTGGGTAGATTGCTTGAGGTCAGGAGTTAAGAGACCAGCCTGACCAACATAGCGAGACCCCGTCTCTACTGAAAATACAAAAATTAGCTGGGTGTGGTGGCACGAGCCTGTAATCCCAGCTACTCGGGAGGCTGAGGCAGGATAATCGCCTGAACCCGGGAGGTGGAGGTTGCAGTGAGCTGAGATTGCGCCACTGCACTCCAGCCTGGGTGACAGAATGAAACTCTGTCTCAAAGACAAACAAACAAAAATGCATCAGCAGATCAGCCTGCTTACCACACTGTTGCTCTCCCAGTAGGACTTTGTGTCCCAAGAGTGTCTTAGTTTGTTTGGGCTGCTGTAACAAAATACCATAAGTGGGTGGCTTGTACATGGCAGACATTTATTGCTCACAGTTCTGAAGGCGGAAAAGTCCAAGAATAATAGGTGCTGGCAGATTCGATGTCTGACTTGTAGATGGTGCCTTATAACTCTGTCCTCACAGGGTAGGAGTGAGGATACTCTGTGGGGTCCCTTTTATAAGAGCACTAATCCCATTCTTGCAAGCTCCACCCTTATGACCTAATCACTTCCCAAATCCCTCCTACTTCTCATACCATCACTTTGGGGTTAGGCTTTAAAAGGTGAATTTGGAGTTGATGTTCAGTGGCAAGAATTAGCCAGCTCGCAACCAGTGTGTGAAGGCATCTGCAGAACAGAGCACTGGCTTCTAGGGAGAGCACACACATAAAATTCTATAGATGGTCAGTCACTATGCCCTGAGGGTGAATTGAGGAGAAAGGGAAAGGATCTCCAGTCTTGTGATCTGAAGAAGGGAAAGGTCTTTGCAAAGTTGGAGAAATTGCTAGTAGTCACTCCAGCGCTCAGAGGATGGGAGCTGGGGAGAGGTGATCTGTGGGCACAGATAAGGCCACTCTATGAGATGGGGAAGAGGAGGCCTTGGAAGATAAGAGGCTGAAGATGGGGACCGGTTTACGTGTTGAGGGGAGTGTAGTTCCTGTTAGAGATTTTGTCTTTGGTGGAATGTGCGAGGCCTAGAACTGGGCAGAGAACCCCAACTTTAGGTGTTGGTTGAGTAGCAGTTAGGGGGGCCATGCTGTTTGCTGCTTGGCAAAAATGCAACTAGCCTTAAATTGAAGGTAGTATTTCTTCAAAGGTAGCAAACTTATCCCAGTTTGCCCAGGACTTTCCTAGTTTTAAAACTGGAGGTTGTATGTCCTGAGAACTATCCTCAGTCCCTGGCACACCAGGACAGTTAGATAAAACCCTAGTTTTATCGTCTCCTGTCCCCTGGACTCATGCCTAGCCTGTGTCTGTTAGGGACTCCCCTGTCCAGATCTGTGAAGTCCTGGGTGTGAAGTGGGCCTCTCCATGTAGTCTAAGCACCTGGGGCTGTGGGTCCTTCCTCCTCCTGGTCCTGCCTGTTCCCTCTGTCTTTGCTGCCATTGCAACAGTGGACAGGCTTAGGACCTGCCTGCCTCCCCCGATCCTCGCCATGGTGCCAAATGAATCACTCTGAAACTCCTGCCCAGGAGCTCATGGCCTCTCATGGCCTGCTTTGGAGCATCAGAAGGGAGGGCCTCTGACTCCTGGTCCCCCACTTTTCCCAAGCTCATTTCCAAGGCTTCAAGTACATCCTCAAGCCCTAGGTCACCTCTTTCCTCCCACCTTGACTCCCCATATACCACCCCACCACACCTGGCTGCTCTAAGGCATTGCTCTGGGCACTGCCCAGTTTTACCACTCCAAGCTCAGTGCCATTTTCAGGGGTCCAGTGCAGACCCCCGATGCCGGGGACACCTGTTACCTTGGTTGCTGACACCTGAGCTACCTCCTGGGCTTGGTGCCTCATGGGCCTTACGTTTTTGTCCTCTTGTAAAGCACCAGTTCTGTTTATAAAAGCAGGAACCTCATTTCTGTTTCTATATGCCCTTCTTTTCTCCACCCACCCCAAACACACCCACATAGTCCTGGGAACTACAGGGCCCTTGGGTTTTTGTGTGCGTTTCTGTTTGTTTTGGGTTTTGCTCAATGGGCAAAGACCACAGGATTTTTTTTTCCTTTTTCCAGATACTCAAGTTTTTTTCCAAAATAATTTTTTCTGGTTATAAAAACAGTACTCATTTTTAACTCTGAAGGCTGAACGGGATAAGTAATAAAATAAAAATAACCCAAAATCCAACCTCCCACAGACAACTGTCACTAGTGAACATTTCACAAACATCTTTCAAGATATACTACCTTTATATTCTTCTCTACAAAGTAGGATCATTTGAAGGAGAGTAATAATTTTTAAAGCTCTTTTGATTGAGTGGCCACAGTGTAGCAAGCCTTCTGCTAAATCCCTTAAGGACCTTCCCATGAGGATCATCATTCCCATTTCACTGACGAGAAAACACAGGGTGGGAGAGGTTTTCCCCACATTGCACACACAGCTAGTTGCATGGCAGAGCCAGAAGTAGAACCCAGACTCCTGCCCTTTTCCCATGCACAGATTTTGGATAAATGGGTCATTAAATTTGCCATGTAGTGCCAGGCTCGGTGGCTCACGCCTGTAATCCCAGCACTTTGGGAGGCCGAGGAGGGTGGATCACTTGAAGTCAGGAGTTTAAGACCAGCCTGGCCAACCTGTCTCTACCAAAAATACAAAAAACTGGGCGGTGGCGGCTGTGGTGGTGGGGGCCGGTACTGGACCCGGCAGGATGAGCGAGGTGGAGGCGGCAGCGGTGGCGACAGCCGTCCCCGCGGCGACGGTGCCCGGGGTGGTAGCGGTGGTGGTACCAGTGCCCGCAGGGGAGTCGCAGAAAGCAGGCGGTGGGGTGGACAGCGGCGGTGGGGGCGGAGCCGCCTCGGCCCCCTGCAGGGACCCCCTTGACGCCTGGCCCCCGCGCCCCCCACCCACCCTGCCCCCCAGTCCCCCGCGGCCGGAGTCAGGCGGACAAGCAGGTGCTGGCAACCCGAGTCCTGGGCACCGTCATGTGGTTCGACGTCCGGAATGGTTACGGATTCATCAACAGGAATGACACCAAGGAAGATGTTTTTGTTCACCAGACAGCTATTAAAAGAACCCCGGGAAGTTTCTGCGCAGCGTTGGAGATGGGCAGACTGTGGAATTTGATGTCGTGGAAGGAGAGAAGGGCACAGAAGCCGCTAATGTAACCCGGCCTGGGGAGGTGCCCGTGAAGGGCAGTCATTATGCCCCCAGCCGACGTAGGTTCCGCCGATTCGTCCCCCGGCCTCCCTCAGTTGCCCCACCACGCATGGTGGCAGAGATCCCTTCATGGGGGACAAAACCTAGCAGCGAAGGGGAGCGGGCTGAAGACTCTGGGCAGCGGCCCAGACGATGGCGCCCACCACCCTTCTACCAATGGCAGTTTGCGCGAGGCCCTCGGCCCCCCAACCAGCAGCAGCCTGCAGAGGGCACTGACGGGGTAGAACCCAAAGAACCCCATTGGAGGGGCACCAACAGCAGGGAGATGAGCGGGTCTCCCGACCCCAATTCCGGCCCACGTACTGAAGGCCTTTCCGCCCCAGGCCACCGCGGCAGCCTACCACGGAAGGTGGGGAAGGTGAGAGGAAGCCCAGCCAAGGGCCTGCTGGTGGTTCCCGCCCTGAGCCCCAAGGCCCAGGAAACCGCCCCTACTTCCAGCGGAGACGGCAGCGGGCCCTCGCCCCGGGCAGCCCCTGAGACCTCACCCCTATCAACAGTGAAGACCCCGCAACCACCATCCTGGAGTGGTTCCAACTCAAAGGACACCCAGAGCTGCCATCTGGTATCTACCAGTTTTTCCAACTGACTTGTACCCTACCCAGTACCCTGCTCCCCCTTTCCCACAATTCATGGTATCACAACACCATCTTTTCACCTTTTCCTTGAGACTCAGGAGAGTCAAAGCAACAGCCTTTTGCTTTTTTTTCCTTCCCTTATCAAGGGTTGAAGGAAGGGAGCCATTCTTACTGTTCAGAGACACCCACCCCCTCCCCTAACTCAGGCTGAGAAGGAACCAGCCAGCTCTTAACCCCTCCTGTTTTTCTTCCCTCCCTCCCCAAGTTTATTTTTGTTTTCTCCCGGCCCCCAACCTCTGAAGCCATTTTCTGATCTGTCATGTGCCACCTGAGCCTCCAGTAAAAACAAAAGCAGGCTTTCCTGTGGTCTTGGAAAAAAAAAATACAAAAAATTAGCTGGGCATTGTGGCGTGTGCCTGTAATCCCTGCTACTCAGGAGGCTGAGGCAGAAGAATTGTTTGAACCCAGGAGGCGGAGCTTGCAGTGAGTCGAGATCACACCACTGCACTCCAGCCTGGGCAACAGAGCAAGACTCCATCTTAAAAAAAACAAAACAAACAAACAAAAAAAAGCAACGTACCGTGTAGTATATTGGACTCTGTACTGTGTGGTAAAGAAGACTTGGGATGGGGGAGAAGAAATAGACTTCGGGGGTATGATGAGGATATGCATTTTCCAAGGATCTAGGATTTTTGCCTCCTCCCAAAGGCCCTCTGCCTCTTGCTCACCATGGCATAGCATTCTAAAGAGGACGATACCACCCAGTCACGGGAAGACAAGTTGGCAGAGTTGTCATTGTGCACATTTTCCCAAGTCAGATTTATGTCTGTTGGGTTTTGCCTATTTATTCATTTTGTGCACCATTTCACTGCAGCCGGCAGAATACCCAGACACCGATTAGTGATGCCTCTGCACCGAGGTCCCCGCAGAAGGAAGCCCATTGTTGCTCCCTGTGCTAAGAAATGCCACATGAACACAGACCCACACATGTGTGTGCACAGGCTGGGCAGGAGCCCAGCTGGCATGCATTTGCATTTCCCCCGCACACAGAAGGTGAAGGAGGAAGGCCTGCCTGCCGGCAGCATTGAAGGAGAAAAACCACTTCAAAGGCATTTAGACCCGCAGGCTAAGCGGAGGAGCCCAGGGTCACTAGAGGCAGCGCCAGCCCTAGACTCAGGAAAAGGAGTTATGCTTCAAAGCTGGAGGACCAAAGTGCTCACCTGCAAGCATTATTTACATCTGGAAAGTTATGTCCGCCTATAATCACCTACCTTGTGGAACTTGGAGTAGCTTATCTAACTCTGCCCTGAGACAGGATGGTGCTGGCATGCAATCCTGTGTCCAGCTCTTGCCGGCCTAGAGCCCCTCTTGCCTAGAGAAGCTATCAGCCCCCCACTCAGGCTGTTTGTGGCCTTGGGCCAGAGGGTGAACACCACACTCTCACACCATCCTACTTGCCCATGGTCTGCCTCCACGTGGCCCCAGGAGGAACTGAGGGATGGAAGGGCAGTTTGGAAAGCTGAGGTGTACCCTTTTCCTTGGCACACAGTGTGGTTTCGTGCAGCCACTTGGTATGAGTGAGGCTGGGGCAGAGCAGCCCTGGCTGGATGTGACACAGGCAGTACCTCCTGCCTGAGCTCCGTGAGTGGCATTCGGCCACTTTTGCCCTTGCTTATGTGGCTGTGAGTTACCCCTCCACGACCCCAGCACCGGAACTGACCACCCCCCCCCGCCACCTCCACAGTTAACTAAGGTTCTCTGAGAAGCTCCCTCTTTCTCCTGTGGCTGGTTTCTAGAGCAAACCTCCTAGAAAATTGCCAGTGGATTCAAAGGGTGGAGCCACATTGGAGTCACAGGTTCCCTGGGACATTCTTGAGCTAGACTCAGGGAGGAATGCCTTTTAGAAAAGGTGACACATTCTGGCTGCTTGTAGGTTAAAGGTAGGGTCTACTGCACCTGGTGAAAAATCCAGCGCTCACCTGGGTGTGTTCCTTTTGCTATCTGATGCCAAACACCTGGATGTTTACACCAGGATGACAGAGTGAAATTCCTGCAGGAGTGACACAAACAGGCAGCCTCAGACATCTCAACTCAAGAAGACTCCTGAATACTGCTCTGGCCAGAGTTTGCCACATGTGGGTGGTAGGTCCGTCTGTTACTGTCCCCTGTGAGATCCAGCACTGAGGCACAAAGGACAGGAGAGGGTGGAGAGGGGTGGCAGCTTGAGTCTCAGTGGGTGTGAACTGGCCGGCCCCCTGGCTCAGTGCTCCCTCCTCCGCCTCCTTTGAACGGGAGACGTGGCATGTTGCTAAGAAGGGCATCTCAGCATCTGCTGCTCAGGTGAGGTGGACAGTGAGGGAAGGGGACATGGGAGGTCTGAGGCTTCAAGGCTAGTGTCTCCACAGGCACTGGCAGTGATTTCTCTTTTAAACTGCTCTCCCTCCCTTCCCTCCGCCTGCCTCCATCCTAATGGAAGCCATCGCCTCTTCAGTTACACTGCTTCCTAAAATAGTGTTCTGATCATGCCCTGGGTGCTCACTGAAAATGCTTCAGGGGCTCCCTGCCATCTATTGGAAACAGGTAGAAATCCTTAGGCTGGCGTGCCAGGGTCCAATCAGAAAAGCAAAACCCACCCGGGATGTTTCTGCAGAGGGAACTTCATGTAGGACATTGTTATGGGCATGGGAAGACTGAAAGGGCAAAGAGAAGCCACTAAGACAGAGAGTGGCGGAAGCAGTTTCAACCCCTGCAGCCAGAGGGACAGAAGGAAGGCAAGCGTGGAGGAGGGCCCGGGACCCTGATGGGGAAGAAGGGCTGTTGCTGGGCAGCGGTGGGAGAAACAGCCTTGGGGATGGCAGGTAAACCTGTCTCCTGCCTCCCATCTTCCCTTCTCTATCTAGTGTCTCCTCATGGGGAAATTTAACAGGGAACCCAGCGACGAAAGAGATGGGGTTTGCAGAATCCCTGCACCACAGAGCAAAGTGGTTTGAGGCTGAGTGACATTTGCTTCCTAATGGGCACAGGTGGCACTCTAGGTTTCTGTGTCTGACCCCAAACTCCTGACTACACTCTGACCAGCCAGCATGTCACCTCCTGCCAAGCTCAATTGTTCTGGAGGCCCCTGTTGTCGGATCTTTGCCCTGCATCACCCGTCAAATTCAGAACCTCGTTGAAACGCTACTTCCCTGATACCCTCTCATACTTCCATTCTTAAACCTTTGTTGCTGTTAAGTGTTCAGATGAAACATGTTTGCTTTGTGTTCTAGAAGTTTATGTGATTGACCCTACCTGAGCACAGAGATTAACTGGGGTTTGTTCCAGAAACAGCATTAATCACAGTGCCCGGCACATACAAGGGTCCAGAACTTGGAGCAAGTAATTGAACTCAGGCAGTTCCCACGCAGGCCACAGAGTTAGACAGAAACAGCTTGACCCTGGGGCTTGCACTCAAAATGAGCCTTACCCCTTTAAGAGAGGGCAGGTCTTTTCCCTCTCCGGCTCACCCCACCCCTCCTACACAGTAACTGAAACCTGATCTAATCCCTTTGCACGCGGGTAATTTATTGGTCTATTGAGCTTTTCTTGGTGGCAAATTGCATTGTCTTTATTCCTGGGTTCAGGCTCTGCAGCGGCTCACTGCATTCCTAGGACTCCTTTCTCAGGGTCGATCCTTCACACCCCCTTGTGCACTGCAAAATAAGTCTTATTGGGCTTCTTTGTCATGCAAACAGGGCAGTAATAATCAGGCTATTATTCTGAAAGATTGGGCTTGATTAACAGTTCAAAGGAGGTCTCTGAAAGCAGCTAGAGCCTCATTGGTGCATAAATATTTTCATCCTGCCTGCGTTGGTGCAGCTGGTGCTCCAAGCCCCCTGCCCTATCTTTCTGATTCTCAGAGGTGCTAGGTTGTTATTGAAAGGAAAAGAACTAAGTCAGACGTGCTATGTGGCTGTGATTTTTCTTTCTCTCTACTTTATCTCAGTCCACGAGGAAGGCAGTCTGGAGCCCACCTCCCCAAAAGAGTGAAATGTCACCTACATACGTTTATGTGGGTTGTGGGGCAAGTGCATCTCCCAGGCACAGGGTCCTGGGTGGGAGGTTTAAAAAGGCATCAAATCTCTGATAGGGGGCCAGGAATGGTGGCTCACGCCGGTAATCCCAGCATTCTGGGAGGCCGAGGCAGGTGGATCACCTGAGCTCAGGAGTTCCAAGACCGAGTCTGGGCAACATGGAAACCCCATCTCTACTAAAGTATAAAAATTAGCTAGGCGTGGTGGTGGACGCCTGTAATCCCAGCTACTCGAGAGGCTGAGGCAGGAGAATTGCTTCAACCTGGGAGGTGGAGGTTGCAGTGAGCCAAGATTGCACCACTGCACACCAGCCTGGGTGACAGAGCAACTCCATGTCAAAAAATAAGTAAATCTCCTGATAGACTTTGGGTATGGAGTATGGACACCAGGACAAAGATGGGGGTCCCCAGCCCTCAGGAGATTGACATGCAAGTGGGGAAGAGGCCGCTCAGCAGCCACCTCCTAGAGGAACCTGAGCTGTGCAAGGGCAGATGGGTGACACTGACAGTCCAGTGACAGCCAAAGAGAGGAGCAGCTGGAGGGACCCAGAAGGTGGCGCCGGGAAGCTGAGGGGCCATCCTCGACAATCACAAAGCCACCCTACTTCACCCTTTCCTATGTGACTCTAGACAAGGGCCAGGGGAAGTCCCTGAGATGCCGCAGTATGCATCCACAGCCGGAGCTGTCCAGAGCAGGAGGGGCCAGCCCTGCCCTGGCAGGAGTGCTGCAGGGAGATTTCCTGCTGCGTAAACCAGTGACCTCTGGCATCCACAGGCTCCCAGGTTCTAAAATTCCATGGCGTGCCTTGAAAAGTAACCATTGTTTTTGGTCACAGAGTGATTGTTAGGGCTCTTTGATAAATTTGATTGCACAGAGAAGCCATGAGCTCTGGCCTGGATTGCTCGAGTCAGGAGCAAATAGGTCAGATGGTTGCCAGGGGTCCCGACCTGAGCACCAAGGGCCCACCCCACCCCCATCGGGTCTGAGAGCCACTCTGTCTTCTAGGCATTGCCTGGGCATCACCCCTTGAGCCGAGTCCCTCACCCCATGGGGCTCCGGGACAAATTTAGGGGCTTTCTGTTGTTGGATCTGGAGAGGGCCAGACCACTGTCTTTGTAGGCTTCTGGATTCTCCTGTTTGCCCCACCGTAGCTAATCCTGAAAGTTCAAGACCTCAAGAGTCCTGGGTCAAAACAAAACATGCAGTGCACATAATGCCACATAATATGCTTGTAAGGGGCATAAAGCTCTGTGTCTGTGTCTCTGAGGTCGAACCCCAGGTTGCAAAGCTTAACAAGGGGCCGGAGGGCGACCCCTGCCCAAGGACACACTCAGTGGCTGGGGTAGAAATGGAAGCTCAGGAAGCTTCTTAGGTTTTTCAGTCCGCTGGTTCTGTGTGTATTGGCTGTCCTGGATCCATCAAGAGGCGGCTCCAGCGCTAGAAGGGGCCACTTTCTGGACTGCAGTACTGGGCAGGTGTGCTCAGCTCACCCTCTGCGGGGCCGCTGGCTCTGTGTTCAGCGTGGCTTGCTCTGAAAAGCAGGTTTCCTCTTCCGCTTGCAGGAGTTGCTGTGAGATCTATTTTTCAGCTCTCAAACTTTCCTTCCTTCTTTCCATGGACATTTGCATCAGAAAAGTCTAAGGTTTATTGCCTGGAATTGGGGTCTTTTACTTTTTATAAAGATACAGCACATAAAAATCAGCCCCTCTGAGATCTCTTTGGCAGGTGATACCAAGCTATTGCTTTTGATGCCGGACCAGGTTTCAATCAGGTCCCTGACCTCTGGTGGGGAGCTGTAGTTGGTGATTTAGTGCATTGGAGGCAAGGTGATTGGATGACCATGGAGGTCAGGGCCCCTCACTCCAGTCACTGCCCGTGGGGACTGCCCAGCCCCTCGCATGGGAAATGAGGCCCCACACACACATTTCTGGGACCCATGGTTCCCAGAGAGCTGCCTTTCCACATGGAGAGATGGCACAGGGGAACAGGCACCCTTTATTCTGTCCCAGCTGGTCACTGTCAGTGACCTTTTCCAAGTCATTCCCTTGAGCTTTGGAAGAAAGGAAGCCTCTTAAACTCTTAGGAAGATCTGCAGAGCTGGATCCAAGTTCCCTGAGAGTTTGGGGCACCTGGGAAACCCAGGAAATCGGGATGGGTCAGTTGGCAGCAGCCTCTGCTCCTGGTAGGCTCCGCACAGGCCTTTGTGCAGGGAGGGCCCAGAATTGATGAGGCGTCTGGTTACCGCTCTGAGACCAGATGGGTCTGTGGCTGCATAGGAGACCCACATCATGCTTTTGGGCCTTGGGGGAGCTGGGTCAGTCTCAGCTGGTGTCCTGAGGAGGAACTTGTGGCATAGGCGTTTTGAAAAGCATAGAAATAGCTCCAAACCTGCCCATCTCAGCCCCAGCCCTTCCACTTGTGTGACCCAGGCCTGCTCCCGCTCGAAGCCTCCATGTTTGCATCTGCAAAATGAAAATAAAAATTCCTACCCTCTAATCAGGGCAGTAGCGAGGATCCAACAGGAAAGCAATGTGTCACCTGCACAGGCCCCGGGAGCGCAGGGTATTTTATTATCATGATCGTGTTTTGTTTTCTGAGGTGAGGCTTAGCCCATGTACCTACCCCACCTCCCTATGCAGTCCTAGGTGCACAGCCTCTTCCCCAGTGAGGCCCCCAAGGGCAGAACTCTTGACTTTGTTCATCTTTTGTGGCCCTGCAGCACCTATGTGTTGCCTGGTATGGAGTGTGTGGAAATCCGAGAGGTGTGAAGGAGGAGGAGAACGCAGCTTGGGGGCTGACGGCTGTGGTTTGCACCTTGCCCCCTTCAGGGTACCTGGGGGTGGGGTTGCGGGGGAGCTATTTAATGCCTCTAGGCCTCAGTTTCCTTGGCTGTTGAATGAGGATAATAAGTTAGTCCTGGGTCTGTATTAAGGGTTTAAGGAGACATATGTAATGTCTAGCACACAGTAAATGCTCGATACACAATAGCTGTTAAGCTCAGCCTCTCCCATAAATTGTGATTAAACACAAAACTGGCTGTCACAGAGCTTCCTTCCCAAGTCTCCCGGCTTTGCTCACATTAGTGCCTGCAGTCCCTTTAACATTGAGGTGCCCATGCATCTCTGTAGCTCAGAACGGTCAGGGAATTTGCCGACAGTCACACAGCTCTGGAGTGGAGGAGCTGGAGTTTATCTCGATGCTCTGCCCCACCACAGTAAGGTCCACCGCTGCAGTGAGACCCTCCCACTGGGCACTGCCCCATGAGAACATCTCACCTGTTGCCTGGAAACACTGAATTCTCCCCAGTTCTCTCTGGGTGGGGAAATTGCAGGTATCCTTATTTTTCGTTCTCATATAGAATCCAAGGTCTCTTCATTTACTCATTAACAAGGACAAAGGCAAACCTGTTGAAATTGTGCTTCAGAACCCAGTTTCTGACTGCATCTTTTCCCAGAAAATGTCTCAGCAGAAGAGGCATTTTAGGATGCCGTGAAAACTTGGGGAAGGAAGGGGTTGTGACAGGCGGGAAACCAAGTGCTCTCTGTCAGGAGCAAGGACGTGGAGACTGGACCACACAGACTGTGGGGCACAGAAGTCTCCCAGCAGAGGTATGAGAGCTCGATGTGCCACCCCCTAGTCCCTCCCTCTGAAGAGCCAAGGGAATCATCCCAGGCCTGAGCAATCCCTGGGCGAAAACACGTCCTTGTCGGGAAATGGGAAAATGGGGTAGGTGAAGTTAAGTCAATCTGGTCCTTTGGTCTCTGGCCAAACAAATGTCTCCACTGATACTGGCAGCTTCTGCAGAGGTGACTTGGGAGGGTGCAGGAAGGAGAGGAGGGAGGCGGCCAAGTTTCCCTCTATGACTGTCTCTTCAACTTGGCCACCATAAGAAAATACCCCAGCCTAGGAGGCTTAAACAACGGACATTTATTTTCTCAGCGTTCTGGAGGTGGGAAGTCCTAGATCCGGTACCAGCATAGTCCAGTTCTGGAGAGAGGGCCCTCCTCCCGGCTCTCAGACTGTGGATTTCTCATTATATCCTCACATGGCAGGAGGTGGGAGGGGGGCAGGGAGAGAGAATGCTTAGCATTCTTCCAAGTGTCTTTATTTTAAGGGTACCAACCCTGTCATGGGGGCTCCACTCTCATGACCTCATCTAAACCGAATTACCTCCCAAATGTCATCCCATAAGGGGTTAGGACTTCAACCTACACATTTAGGGGGACAAAGTTCAGTCTATAGCGCTCTCCCTGGGGGTGAGTGAGGCAGTGGGGTAAAGCCACCTGGTGCCCATGGGAAGCGAGGCCCCCTCAACAGTCATGACGGTTGACTGATCCTGGGCAGTCAGTGGATTGAAGGAGCTGCCAGGAGTTGGGGGACCTGGATCCAGGTGGAATCCACTGTGCCCTGAGAGTGAGTGCCAGCAGGGCCTACCCTGGGGAAGGAGGGAAGAGGAGAGATGCCACGTCTGCTGGAGCTTCAGGGAGGGGAGGCTCCCTCCAGTGCCCTTCCCGTCCCAGAAGCCCATGACTTCTAACCTCTGACTTCCCAGGGCTGCAAGCATTATCCCTCACTGTGGCCTTTGTGGGGGACCCTGTTTGTTGGATGCCCCTGGGGCTCAAGACACGCCATGTACATCTCTTCATATCCTCAGCGACGCTTTAAGGTGGACACAGTCTCTACTTGACAGTTAAGGAAACTGAGGCTGAGTCAAGTTCCTGAAACTACTGGAAAGGGACAGAGTAGGACTTTGAACCAGACACCTCCCTTCAGGGCCTGTGCTGGCCTCCAGCCCACCCAGAGCTGGGGCTGGCAGAACTTGGAGGGAATAGTGAGGCAAGGAGCTCACCCCACCACCAGGATCCTGAAGCCTACAGAGGAGTGGGGGAGACGGGGACCCTGGTTCCTGGGTGCAAGGGTTCCAGAGAGTGACCTCTGCCACCATCTTTGAGTGGCAGGCAGACAGCTACGCCTGCTGGTTGAGGGGTGGTCTTGTTCTTAGAGTGGGTGGGCTCTGGGAGGAGGAGAGGAACGGGAGAAGGTGCCCATGTGGAATGGAGAAGTGAAAGGGCCTTGTCTCAGGCGCTTCTTAGCCGCTCTGCATCAGGGCTAAGGCAGCCACATCCCTGCTGTTTGCTCCCGGGGGGCTGTCTGCCTCTCACCACCCTTCTGCCTGCAGCCCCCTTCTCTGAACCTTCGCCACCAGCCGCCTCCCCATCCTGGGGAAATGCGCCTTCACACACTCCAGGCTGGCCGGACTCCATCAGGCTCTAGCTTGGCCCCTTGTGATTGCTGAAAAGAAGGTGAACCAACTCTGAAGCCTCACTACTCAAAGTGGGTCGCGGACCAGCAGCATGGGCCTCTCCTGGGAACTTGGTAGAATTGCAGAAGCCCTGGCCCGCTGGGGCCTGCTGAACTGGGTCCCAGGCCACCCAGTACAGCCTCATCTGGGGCTACCAGATCCCACTCCACAGCCCTGGAGCATGTGAGGGACCCCTTTCCGGAGTACCTGGGTAGGATTTCTGTCATGAATTCCCCACACACCCTAGAGTTCTGTAACTGGGGTGCTGCTCTGAGAACGGTTTTGAAGGCTGTGGAGATAGCAGATCCCGATCACAAAGCCACTCCACTTAAAATTCAGGAGCCTGCGGAGCTGACCATTTGGAGTGTAGAGCCACACCTGGGCGCCGGCCTGACCCTGCCAGGAGGCTGGTGGGAGCACAGTGTCATAAGATGGGTCTTGCAGGAGAGGCTGGAGCCCACCCGTGGTGGAGGGAATCGGGAGTGTGCTAATGAGGCTGTGTGATGATGTGTGGCTGCAGGGGCATGAGCTCACGGGTCCAGTGGCTGGATTCATGTCCTGCCCTGGCTCACTTCCTCAAAGTGAGACTTGGGCAAGAAGTCAGCCCAGCAGAGCCCAGCTTTCCCCTGAGCTGAGGATGGCAGTTGCACCAGGAAGATGCAATGGGGGAGGCCTGTACCGCCTGCAGCGCCGGACCTGGGACAGAGCTAGCCAGCTGGGACTTCACAGTCCCTGCTCTCCAAGGTTCTACCAGATTCCGTCCTGGTGGAGAGTCAGAGCACAGCACAGTTCCTGCCTTGTGTTGCAGTGGGGCCTGCTCTAAAGGGACAGGCAGTTTCCTTTTTCTACTTTGGTCACAGGGCCAGAGGTAAACCAGAGCCTGAGCATGGCCATCGGTTAATAGGAGACCAGTGTTCCTTCCGCTTGATTTTCTCTGATGCCCACATCTGCATGATTCTGAGGAGGCAGAATGTCAGGTCAGCACACCCGGCTCCTGGAATTAATGAGGCTGCTGGGACAGGCATTGTGTGCAGGCCGCTGCACCAGTCAGTTCCTGTGCGCTGGGTCCCTCCAAACGTTTGTTCTGCATAGTACTCCCTCCCCATACACCCCACCCCACTCACCTCCTGTACTGGCTTTATCAGGGGGCAGCAAGGAAGCTACCTTGTCCCACACAGACCACACCAACATTTCGAAGCCTACAGGTAGGTTGGGCCCTTCCACATCTTGTACAGGTAAAGGAGACGTGAAGACAACAGAGCAAGAGAATCTTCTCATTGCCTTGGGAGGGAGACCTGTCCTCAGGAGCACACCTGTGTGGGAGGAAGACTACATGGGGGGGATCTCACCAGTGCTCCCCACATATCTGCCATAGCACCCCTTTATAGTGATGTATTAGTCTGTTCTCACACTGCTGATAAAGACATACCCAAGACTGGGTAATTTATAAAGGAAAGAGATTTAATGGACTCACAGTTCCACATGGCTGGGGAGGCCTTACAATCATGGCAGAAGGCAAAGGAGAAGCAAAGGCACATCTTACATGGCGGCAGGCAAGAGAGCACGTGCAGGGGAACTCCCATTTGTAAAACCATCAGATCTCGTGAGACTTACTCACTACCACCAGAACAGTATGGGGGAAATGGCCTCCTGATTCAGTTATCTCTACCTGGCCCCACCCTTGACATGTGGAGATTACTACAATTCAAGGTGAGATTTGGGTGGGGACACAGCCAAACCATATCAAGCAGTTACCACCTGACTGTCATTTACCTAACCTGACCCTTTAAGTCAGCATACTTTAATTTAAATAAAGCTAATAAAATGGAAAATCTGTAGCTCTTACATCAATTTTTTTTTTTTTTTGAGATGGAGTCTTGCTCTGTCTCCCAGGCTGGGGTACAGTGGCACCATCTCAGCTTACTGCAACCTCTGCCTCCCGGGTTCAAGCAGTTCTCGTGCCTCAGCCTCCTGAGTAGCTGGGATTACAGACGCATGCCACCAGGCTCAGCTAATTTTTGTATTTTTGGTAGAGATGGGGTTTCGCCGTGTTGGCCCGGCTGGTCTCGAACTCCTGACCTCACATGATCTGCCTGCCTTGGCCTCCCAAAAAGTGCTGGGATTACAGGCATGAGCCACCATACCCAGCAATTTTTTTTCTTAATGCACATTTAAATAAAGGTATGACTTCTCAAATTAAAAGACAAAGTGTTCACTTAGGTATCTCCCGAAATTACCTTGTTACTGGCAGTATGGCAAACACAGGTCACATGAAGGGGAGAGCCCAAATTTCAAATGAGCACTGACTTCCCCCATGCTCAGGTCTGTGACCTGGGAAGGTGACTTATGCTCCAGTAGAATGGTGCCCACCCACCTGCAGAGGCGGGAGAGATCACCCAGGTCCAGGGCTGCACAGCACAGACTGGGTTCACACAAGGTGCTGGGATAGGTGGGTACTTGTGCTTGTGTTAGCCTGCCCTCAAATATGTCTGTTTTTGGTTTTATGTGTAACTCAATTTTATAGGTAAAACCAGCACCAGAGAAACAAACTGACTTTTCTAAGGTCACAGGCCAAGTTAGTGGCCTAGACAGGAGTGCTGAGGCTCCCTTTCCCCCCTGGAGACCACCCCGGCCAGCACTGGGCTGTGACGCCAGAGGCTGGATCTCCCAGCTGGTCTGCTGGCCCCTTTCTCCTGGAATCCATGTAGAAACTTCTGCTGCAGGTGTGTGTGCCTAGCCACTTGTGGTCACTATGGGCTGTGCAGAGGAAGGCCAGAAAAGGGCAGGTTCTATGTGTTGAGAAGATTAGGTGTATTAAAGCCATAGTTCTGGGGCATGGTCATTTTGGCTAATTGTCACTAAAGTCTCAAAGCTTGTGAGGGATCCAAGGTTACTACTCTCGGTTGCTTCTCAGCTTGCTTCTCCGAGCAGGACAGAGAAGGATGGGGGCTACGGTGAGCCTGAGGGAAGCCAGCTCCTCTATGGCGAGGGCTAATGGAGCACTCATACCAGGCAACATTCACTGAGTTTTGGCTATGAATGCTGGGGCCAGACTAAGTCCTTTATATGTGATAAATCACTTCACACACATTATCCCATCTTCCAGATAAGTATAACAAGGCACAAAGACAGGAGATCATTTATATAAGGTCATACAGTACCAGGACTAGGGACACATATTTAATAGTGGGGCTAATTCCCTGCCAGATTCCTGTTGCTTTAGCCAAAATTCTTGGGGATGGCCATGAAAGTGTATATAAATGTCAAAGGCCCCGGGGTGGCCTGTCAGCTTCCAAAGTCCTGCTACCCTCAAACAGTGACCACTTCCCTTTCAGCCTGCCTGTCCGCTTGGGGTCGCTATGGGCTGGGTAAAAGGACCCCTTTTCCTACCACTTGCAGGAAGTTTTTCACCATCGGTGTGTGGCGTGGGTGGCTCTGCCCTAGATGAGATGTCCTCGTGCGACGTGTGGCTGCTCCCCTGCCCCACAGATGGTAGCAGAGGCTGGAGTTGCCAGACTGCACCCAGACAGGCTGTTCATTCCTTTCTCCTCAGCCACCTCCCCGTGCAAGATCCTCAAGTGCAACTCTGAGTTCTGGAGTGCCACGTCGGGCAGCCACGCCCCAGCCTCGGACGACACCCCCGAGTTCTGCGCAGCCTTGCGCAGCTACGCCCTGTGCACACGGCGGACGGCCCGCACCTGCCGGGGTGACCTGGCCTACCACTCGGCCGTCCATGGCATAGAGGACCTCATGAGCCAGCACAACTGCTCCAAGGATGGCCCCACCTCGCAGCCACGCCTGCGCACGCTCCCACCAGCCGGAGACAGCCAGGAGCGCTCGGACAGCCCCGAGATCTGCCATTATGAGAAGAGCTTTCACAAGCATTCAGCCACCCCCAACTACACGCACTGTGGCCTCTTCGGGGACCCGCACCTCAGGACTTTCACAGACCGCTTCCAGACCTGCAAGGTGCAGGGCGCCTGGCCGCTCATCGACAATAATTACCTGAACGTGCAGGTCACCAACACACCTGTGCTGCCCGGCTCAGCGGCCACTGCCACCAGCAAGGTAAGGGGGAGGGGGCGGCTGTAGGGCATAGCCCTGCCCTTTCTCTGCCCTGCGTGGACACTGAGAGGCTGAGAGGGCCTCGGGTGCCTGGAAATGGGGGAAGATGGAGCAGAGTGGGGACACAGGAGCACTCTCCCTGAGCATCCCAAGGGGTGGATCTCAGCTTCCTCCCTCCTTCTCTGAGCCAGCCCGGCCTGGCTGGCATAGCTCCATTTCACAAATGAGGAGCCTGACGCTCTAGGAGGCCAAGTGACCTTCCCACCCCAAGTGCATAGTCAGCTGGGATGCTGAGCTAGAATTTGCCCCAGGCCCAGGTGACTCCAGAACCTGGCATGTTCTCAGCGGCCCCACGAGGCCACTGATGGCTGCTGGTTTTCCAACCCAAGGAGGCCTTAGCATGTGGGCAGCAGGACTCAGGTCCTGCTCATGGGGCCACAGCCAGAGGCAGCCACACACACGGCCATGGGCCCATGCAAGTGGACACTGCTGTCTACCCCAGGCTCTCCCTCCCCTACCCGCTTTTGGGGAGGATGTCCTGTGACCTCATATTCAGACTTAGCCAGAGGGCAAGGCCTCGAGGCCAGGAAGGAAGCTGGTGGCTCCCAGTTCAGGCGATGGGGACACGTCCGCCCTCCCCAGTGCCCGGCCTACCAGTGCCCCCTGGGGTTTCCAGCTTGGCGAAGCAGCAGTGGGTCTGTTTTCCTAGGAAGAGCCAGTTGGAAGGCCATGTGTTGGGCAGTGCCAGACTTACCACAAGGGTGTTTCTGTTCCTTCCCACCCCTCCACACCCAGAGGAGGACAGCGAGGTGACCTGGCAGCCGGGGAAATGCTCCATCCCTGCCACTTCCCTCTGCTCCGGTGGCCGTTGCCTGCCTCCAGGGGGTCGCTTTGTGGGCCCTGGCTGGGCGGGAAACAAGCAGGTCTTCACCCTGTGGATTCCCAAGCAGGCCCTTGGCACCAGACCATGACGCCTAATGGAGAAGACTTGCAGCTGGTACACTCCACCCTGTGCCCCTGCAGCCCTCTGTAGACTCAGGGCCTGCATCAAGGACCCAGCCACCTCCCCCACGGCCCCTGCACCTCCCCAGCACGTACCCTCCTGAGAGCCAAGACAAACGGACGCCAGGAGCCTGAGGCTGCAGCTTCTAAATCCAGGCACCAGCACGCTTTGGAGGGGACCTGGCCTCCCTGTCCCATCCTGTAGGCTCCCAAGGGCTGGCAGGGCACACAGGGAGGTCTGAGGATGTGAGAGGAATGTGGACCCCAGGTGGCTTGCTCCTCCAGACCCCAGGGAGTAGAAGCACCAAATGTGACAACAGAGCCAAGCTGCACACTGGGAGGATTTGTGGTTTGTGCTCAGGGAGGCTGGGCTGCTGCCCCCATTATGGGTGGGGGCAATGTGACGGGGTGGAGCAGAGCCTGCAGGCTGGGGCAATGTGCCTGGGCTCACGACACCACCCTCAGCTCTTAGCTGAGGCACACTGGGACCTTGAACGCAGCAATGCTATCCACAAACCACATGTGAAAGGACTGGTCATTCATTCCTTCTTATATTTCATTCATTCACTTGACCCACGTTTTTCAAATGCCTGCTCTGATCCAGGCTCGATTCTGGGCACTGTGGACAGCAGAACTGCCCGAGCAGTGAAGGGAGAACTTCCCTTCTTATCCCAGCATGGAGGCTTCCAGAAGAGTATGAAGCAGAGCTTCACCAACCCAGCCCATTTCTGCTGCAACCGAAGAGCACCTTTGATCTCAGCAGGCTGAGAGCTCAGCCCTGTCAACCAGGCTCTGCTGGAGGCCAGACAGTGACAGCGTCTGTGGCCAAGTCAGTCTCAGAACTCAGGCCAGACTGGGGGTATTGTGGTCCCCCGGTGAGAACATCGGTGGCTGGCTTCAGGCACCTTTGGCCTGCCCCCGCCTGTCTTTCAGGCCTCCGTTACTCAGGTGTGTTTGTTCGCTCATTGATGGAGCGAACACTTACCAGACGCTGCATCTGTGCCACCCTCTGAGCTAGTTGTTGCCCTCCCTCCCAAAAGCTCCCAGACTAGTGAAGAGCAAAGACCGGCAAAGGGGAGCTGGTGATGGGGGCTGGGGCAGCAGGATGTTGAAGGCCATTGGGAGCCTTGGCTCTGTCCAGAGAACTGGGGAGCCCATCCACCAAGCTCACCCCTGAAGCACAGCGTGAGTTTCCAGATGGAGGAAAAGAGGAGTCAGCATCCAAAGCAGGCAGAGTGGGAGAGCAGCCTGGTGTCCGCAGGGAGCAGGGAAAGGCAAGGGACTTTCATCTCCACGATGATGAGGCCTCTGGGCTTCTGTGACCACCTCGACCACCACCAACAGAGCCCTCTGGGCCTGCCAGACTCTGCCCTCCACTGGAACCCACTCCCCTTTCCTCTCTCAGCCAGCCAGACTCCACCTGACCCTGCACACCTGCCCTTGAAGGCCTCTCCTCAGTGTTCCCAGAGTGTGTCCAGCCCCTGCCTGGCCTGACCCTGACCTTGCAGCCATGAGATTTGCCTTGTGCAGAAGCTTCCTGTGCAAGTTCCGTGTGCATGAAGCTGGCCCCAAACACCTGGACATCACTAGGGGCCCATGACACTGGCAGTATCAGCCAATCAGCCAATTCCTCTGTTGTTGTGGACGATCAAGATCTGGTGTTTTTCACGTGGACATTTTAGCCAGTTTGTTACTGCTGTGGGACAGCCTTCTGTGCCCAGACCTCTCCTCCATCACCCTTTTTCCAGCTGTGCTGCTAGTACCCATTTTACAGATAAAGAAACTGAGACTCAGGAGAGGACAGGAACTCGAGTCCTGCGCCTTCCCCTTCCTTTCCCCGCTGGTTAGTTTTCCCTGTAGCACTTGCCAGCCTATCCCTCTGCATGATTCATTTGTTTAATCTGTGACACTCTGGAGCATAGGGATCTTCTCTCTTGTGTACCCCCAGCCCCCAGCACCGGGCGTGGCATGGAGTTGGTGCTCTGTAAATAGTAGCAGATGCAGCCCGGGCTCTACCTCGTGCCCGGTGCAGTGGAAAGGGCCAGGGCCCCTTCAGAAGGGGGAGCAGCAGAGGCAGGAACAGCAGCCCGCCCGTGGCTGTGTTGGCAGTGAGCCGCCAGCTTTCGACAGGCCCCCTTCATGCTGTTACTTGTGGTTGAGTCCCTGGTACCGGTGCCAAGAAGAGTCAAGCAGCCTGTCAGCCTTCCAGGAGGCTGTCTCTGAGAGATGGTGGTTAGAGCGAAACCAGCCTTTCCTGTTCCAGGGAGACTGATGGCACTTGGAAAGCAGGACGCCCCCCCCAACCCCCAGTGTCTGTGTGGCCCTGCACACCAGGCAGGGACACCAGAGTCTCCCCCTTCCTCCCCCAATGGCAGGACCACCCACGGCCCAGACCACCCTGGCTGGCCCACCTCCAGCCCCCCCAGGCGGCCTCCACACCGAGGTGGGCTGGCCAGTGGGTGGAAAGAAGGAAGAAGTAGGAGGTTGAACCATATGAAGTTGTCATTTCCATAGGTCAGGAATGGCAGAGAAGCAGCAATTTCATCAGGTTCCAGGCTTAGGGCTCCATGCTGGATGGAGAGGCTGCAGCCATCTTTGACATCCCACAGCAAACCGGAAGTGTGCCATGTCCTGGGGCCAGGCTGGGACCCCTGTAGGAAGGGAGGTGAGGAAATCGAGTCTAGTGCTCAAGGAGCTGTGCCCTTGGGGTCCTCCTGGTGCTGTGCTCCATGGACTCCCACAGAGCCGCGGCCCCAGGCAGTCTCCATCGGGCACAGAAAGCACAGCGCCGGGTGCCCGAGATGAACGGGCTCATGAAAAGACTGCCATTTCTTTTACAGTCCTCCGGCGGCCTGCCCCTCATTCAGCTCCTCCCAGCCTTGCCTTTCTGACTAACATGGTGAGAGGACAGGATTTTCCTTCCTCAGAAGCCTTGGCCTAGCGTCTCCCTCTGTTCTTGTGGGGGTTCCACACCCCTCAGGCTACCAGTTCTTCCCACCTCATCACCCCAAAGCCTTATGCCAATATGGGGAACCCACAAAGCCACAGCAACACAGCCAGGGACACCTCTAGTGGCTCTCAATACCCCACTGGCTTGTATTACCTAGAAGGTTCTGTGGCCCCCTTTTCGGCCCTCAGGCCTCTTAGCACCTGGCCCTGAGGCTATGACCCTGGGCCAGCCTGCCCCAAACTGAGGCCACTATGCTGCACCCCTGGCCTCCGGGTCCCAGAGGACAAGATGGCCTCTTGCTGCATCCCTAGCCAGACCCCACCTTCCACCTTTCTGCGACTCTCTTGCCTGAGCTGAGGTCCTTCTGTAGTTTCCCTGCCTTCCCTTCCCCATCAGAGCAGCTTTTTATGTTGCTTTCTAGCACCTCACACTGTGCCCTCACCACACATCTGCTGTTAGGCCAGAAACTCCCTTGGCGCTTAGTGGCATTGCCCTCTACCCGGAGAGCCGGCCAGGCAGTCCTCATGCCTCCCCGAAGTGCCCAGGCAGAGAATGACTGTGCACGTCATCAGTAGCTCCCCCTTGCTCGGACCCCTTCAGCCTGCAGACCCTCTGAGGCCGGGTTGGGGTGGGATCCCTTGGGAGCTCTGTCAGCCAGCCAGCTAGCTGGCCAGACCCTTTCCTGGGTGGGGAGGGGTGAGCTCTGACCTACAGAGGGGTGAGGGGTTGGGGCTTAGTGGTGGGGGTAATTGCTGGGCCTGGGAGAGGGTAGTGCAGCAGATAAAGGTGGGGTTTTAGCAGGAGGTCCCAAAAGGCCTGGGTGCCAACTTGCCCCCTTCACCCCACCTCCCTTCCTGGCTTCAGGCTGGGAGTCCAGGTTCCAGCTGCCCTTAGTCCAAGGGGACCAAGGCACCCAGAGCTCCTGTGGCAAAATAGCTGGCACCTGGGAAAGGAGTGGAAGAGGGGGTAGTTGTTTCTCCCAATTTCTCTGTTTCCAACCCAGAGAGCCTACTTAGTTAGGGTTAGGGAGGAAAGAACAGCCAGATACCACCCAGGACAGGACAGTAGAGGAAACTCACCTGCTACCCTGGCCACCTGCCCTCCTCCTCTCAGGCCTGCCACCCAGTGGGCTTGTGGCCAAAAGAGCCCAGACTCTGGAAACCCAGAGTTTAATCCCAACTCTGCCTCTTGCTGACTGTGTGACTTTAGGCAAGTCACTGCCTCTCTCTGAGCCAACATTTTCTCATCTGGAAAATTGGGAGTAATGTCACTGACCCTTGCAGTGTCACACGAGACTAGAAGTAATCACTGCAGTGCCTGCTGAATGCATCCAGTGCACCTGTGTTTGGCTCTCAGGAGGAGAACAGTGCCACCCAGCCGGCTGCTCCTCCAGCAGCTCAGTTCAGCCCTTCACCCCTGGCCACAGGCTCCAGCAGAAAGGAGTTCCCTCCTCCAACCCTGGCCAAGGTTGCACGTTCAGCCTGGAACATCCATCTCCCTTTTACCCACCAGCACCTTCTTTCCTGTTCCCCTCGTCCATGGCCCAGCTTGGGGACCCCTTTCAGCAGCCTTGGGACAGTGGCTTCTACTTGCCTCTGCCTGCTTGCATGGATTTTGCCTTATTCATTCTTTCTTTCAGCATAATTTCCCTCCATTCCACCTGCTGTAATGTTCAGACATTTGCTTGGGTTCTTTGTCAGGAATTGTGCTCCAGTACCACCGTCATTATGCAAGATGATGTTTGCAAACCATACTCGTTTCCTATTGCCACTGTAGCAGATTAGCGTAAACTGAGTGGTTCAAACCAACAGAAATGTTTTATAATTGTGGAGGCCAGAAGTTGAGAATATGTCTCATGGGGATAAAATCAAGGAATCAGCAGGGCTGGTCCTTCTGGAGACTCCAGGGGAGAATCCATTCATTGCCATTGCTAGCTTTTGGTGGTTGCCAGCATCCCTTGGTTTGTGGCCACATCATTCCAATCTCTGCCTTGGTGATCACATCATCTTGTCTGTCCTAGTTAGTCAAATCTCCCTCTGCCTCCTTACGAAGATACTTGTGATTCCATCTAGGGCCCACCCAGGTAATCCAGAATAATCTCTTCATCTCAGTGTTCTTAACCTAATCACATCTGCAGAGTCTCTTTTGCCATCTAAGGGAACATTCCCGGGTTATGGGGATTAGGGCATGTTCTCCTTGGGAGCCATTATTCAGCCTACCACACTGGGTTTTTAACCTTTTATTTTTAATTATCTATGCTTTTATTTTTGTGGTTTGCTTCCCTATATAATAGTAAAAGAGCTAGTTTTCTACTTCGGGTAGTGGCCTAACATTTTTGTAAGTCACTTTTTAAAGTAAAAAGGGCAAGTTGTTTTAAAGAACGTGAAGTGCACAGCTGCACAGGTGGAACTGATCTGTCCAACCTGGGGAAGGGAGTGTCCAGGGCATCCCTGGGGAATCCTTTGTGCCCTCCTCTCAGTCTAGAGCATCTTAAGTGTGGGACTGGGCCTCCTCCCACTGTGCCTCACCTACTCTGCTCTGCCCCTTTCCCCGGCAGCTCACCATCATCTTCAAGAATTTCCAGGAGTGCGTGGACCAGAAGGTGTACCAGGCTGAGATGGACGAGCTCCCGGCTGCCTTCGTGGATGGCTCTAAGAACGGTGGGGACAAGCACGGGGCCAACAGCCTGAAGATCACTGAGAAGGTGTCAGGCCAGCACGTGGAGATCCAGGCCAAGTACATCGGCACCACCATCGTGGTGCGCCAGGTGGGCCGCTACCTGACCTTTGCTGTCCGCATGCCGGAGGAAGTGGTCAATGCTGTGGAGGACTGGGACAGCCAGGGCCTCTACCTCTGCCTGCGGGGCTGCCCCCTCAACCAGCAGATCGACTTCCAGGCCTTCCACACCAATACTGAGGGCACCGGCGCCCGCAGGCTGGCAGCTGCCAGCCCCGCACCCACAGCCCCTGAGACCTTCCCATATGAGACAGCCGTGGCCAAGTGCAAGGAGAAGCTGCCAGTGGAGGACCTGTACTACCAGGCCTGCGTCTTCGACCTCCTCACCACGGGCGACGTGAACTTCACACTGGCCGCCTACTACGCCTTGGAGGATGTCAAGATGCTCCACTCCAACAAAGACAAACTGCACCTGTATGAGAGGACTCGGGACCTGCCGGGCAGGGCTGCTGCAGGGCTGCCCCTGGCCCCTCAGCCCCTCCTGGGTGCCCTCATCCTGCTCCTGGCTCTGCTCCCTGTGTTCTGCTAGATGCGTAGATGTGGAGGGAGGCACAGGCTCTGTCCCCTCGGCTTCTCCATCTGTGGGCTGGGACCGCCAACGGGGTGCAGATCTCCTGGCATGTCCCCCATGGCCCCATAGAACGCCAGGGACCGCCTGCTGCCAAGGGCTCAGGCATGGACCCCCCCCCCTCTAGTGCACGTGACAAGGTTGTGGTGACTGGTGCCGTGATGTTTGTGACAGTAGAGCTGTGTGAGAGGGAGAGCAGCTCCCCTCGCCCCGCCCCCGCAGTGTGAATGTGCAAAACAGCCCCTCAGACTGAAGCTCCCCACCCCCACCAGAGAGACACTGGGAACCGTCAGAGTCAGCTCCTTCTCGCAATGCACTGAAAGAAAGGCCCAGCCGACTGCTGCTCGCCGATCCGTGGGGCCCCCTGTGCCCGCCACATGCACGCACACACTCTTACACGAGAGCACACTCGAAACCCCTAGGCCAGCGGGGTCACCCCAGCCACACAGGCATCCTTGGGGCTCAGCCCCAGGCAGGGCACCCCTGGGCCGCTGCTCGGCACCTTAGCGGACTGATGGAAGCTCTTGGCCAGTAGGTGGTGCCCGCCTGGTGCCTTCTTGCCTGTGGCCTCCCTGCCCATGCTCACCTGGCTGCTGTGGGTACCAGTGCAGGTCCTGGTTTTCAGGCACCTGCTCAGCTGCCCGTCTTTGACCTGGGCCCCCGCCCCTTCCACCCTGTGCTTAGAAAGTTGGAGTGCATGGTTCTAAATGTCTAAACAGAGAAGAGATCCTTGACTTCTGTTCCTCTCTCCCTTCTGCAGATGCAAGAGCTCCTGGGCAGGGGAGCCTGGGCCCCAGGGTGTGGCAGGAGACCCAGTGGATGGGGCCAGCTGGCCTGCCCTGATCCTCTGCTTCCTCCTCACAACCCCAAGAGCCCCCACCCAGTCCACCCACGTGTGGAGTCTGGGGAGAGGAGCAGGGTCTTAGGCTTCTCAGCCCTGAGCATCCCTGGCAGGGTCTCCAACCTCTAATCTCTTCCCTTAAGCCCTGTGGCCACACAGCCAGGAGAGACTTGCCACTGGCTCCCGCCTCATTTCAGCCCAGGGTGCTCATCCAGGAGCCCAGAACAGTCCCACCTGTGCTGCTATGCCCACAGCACAAAGCCGGCTTTGCTCCCAAAAATGCAGCCAGGCCCCAGAGGGTGATCCCGCCAGCAACCCTACAACCCCACACCCTCCCCACCCATCAGCATCCACGGCAGCCCCTCTGCTGTTCCCCAGGGACCTCTCATACACTGGCCAGGAGGCTGCAGAACATGTGTCTCCCCCTCCCTCCATGAGGTCCTGCTCCCTCTGCCAGAACCGTGTGGGCGGTGGGAAGGCGCTCGGCGCCCGGCCCCTCCCTCTCCCTGCTGGTTTTAGATGGTCCCTATGTTGGAAGTAAAAAGTGAAGCACTTTATTTTGGTTGTGTTTGCTCACGTTCTGCTTGGAAGTGGGGACCCCTCACTGCGTCCACGTGTCTGCGACCTGTGTGGAGTGTCACCGCGTGTACATACTGTAAATTATTTATTAATGGCTAAATGCAAGTAAAGGTTTTTTTTTTTGTTATTTTCTTTTAGACATGTTGGAGTTTGTTTTCTGAACAGACTTTGGCTCCCTTGAGGTGGGTGGAGGATGGACTTTGGTGGTGGGGTCCCCTGCAGCAAGTGTGTGTGTGTATGTGCACGCGCATGTGTGTATGCGTGTGTGTACGCATGTGTGTGCACATGTGTGCGTGCGAGTGTCGTGAAGGCATGTAGAAGGTGCAGCAGTGTAACAGCTACCACACGTTGCTTCTGTAAAATTACTTTTCCTCCTCACGATGAGCTGTCTTCGGAGCTTGGCAGGCCCAGGTCCTCTTGTTCTAGTGACAGTGGAACCCAGTCACGGAGACAGGTGACCACACGGTGGAGAGACATATGGTGCCCTCTGGGATGAGATGAGTGGGCTGGCCTGAAATCCGGGATGACTCTCTCTCAGCCACCACTGTCAGCCTAGAGCCCCAGCTGTGGGACTGCCTGTCACCCTCCCTGCCCAACTTCACATAGCCGGGGTGGAGCAGTGGCACTGCAGAGGAGGCTGCTGTCCATGTCATTGTGGGACCAGGTTTATTGCCAGCTGTGACCACATTTCATCTGTAAAAACTACCCAGTGGGGGCCGGGCATGGTGGCTCACGCCTGTAATTCCAGCACTTTGGGAGGCCAAGGCGGGTGGATCACGAGACTAGGAGATCAAGACCATCCTGGCTAACACAGTGAAACCCCGTCTCTACTAAAAACACAAAAAATTAGCCGGGCGTGGTGGCGGGCGCCTGTAATCCCAGCTACTCGGGAGGCTGAGGCCGGAGAATGGCATAAACCCAGGAGGCGGAGCTTGCAGTGAGCCAAGAGACAGCAAGACCCCGTCTCAAAAAAAAATTACCCAGTGAATCAGAAACAAATGTAGGCCCATTTTGCCAATGAAACAGACTCTGTGAGATTAATTGACTTGCCTAGGGCTCCTTAGCAACGGGAGGGGCAACCTGTGCGCCTAGGTTAGTATTGCCCTGAAGCCCCTTCTCTCCAAACTAAATGCCATGAGGCAGAATAGCAGCACAGTTAAGCCAGCCTACGTCCTGGCTTCTCCACCTCCCCAGCAGTGTGACCATGCACAAGTCACTACACCTCTCTGAGCCTGCATGATGTTCTCTGGAAGATGGGGGGTGCCTGTCCCACACTGATTTTTGGAGAGTCAGGAGTTCATTCCTGTAAATTGCTTAGGAGAGGGCGGGGCACCCAGGGCTTGTCTGGTGGTGGGGAGGGAGGGGAGGGAGTGGTATTTATCCCAAAGCAAGAGAAATCAGGTAAGGGGAGAAGGAAAGGGGCGATACAGACCCTGGACTCTTGGGAGAGGTGAACCTACAGGCTAGCAAGGGGAGGAGTCCCAAGAGTGGGCATGTATACTAATCCCAGGCAGAGCAGGAAGGCTGAAGAAAAAGGAGAAGTATCTTTTTTTTTTTTTTTTTAAATGGAGTCAGACGTCTTGCTCTGTCACCAGGCTGGAGTGCAGTGGCACAATCCCAGCTCACGGCAGCCTCCGCCTCCTGGGTTCAAGCAATTCTCCTGCCTCAGCCTCCCAAGTAGCTGGGACTACAGGCGCCTGCCACCACGCCCGGCTAATTTTTTGTATTTTAGTAGAGACGGGGTTTCACCACGTTAGCCAGGATGGTCTTGATCTGACCTCGTGATCCACCTGCCTTGGCCCCCCAAAGTCCTGGGATTACAGGCATGAGCCACCGCGCCCGGCCAAAAAATGAGAACTTTCTAAAGCCCTGTTCTTGCAGGGCTCCCAGAGAGAACACAGGAGTTGGGTTTAGGAGGCAGGAACCAGACTGGAAAGGACAAAACATACCCAGCATCTTCCCTGGTGGCTGGAACTGTCACCAGAGGCCTCATGCCCTTAGCAGCCAGTGGAACAGAGTGACTCAGGGAGGCAGCAAGGAGGAGCGGAGCCGTTGGTGCTCGGCTGGCGCAGAGAATAATTACTGAGAAGCCAGGGCGCACAGAAGAAAAACAAAACAAAAAAATTCGCCTCCATTAAATGAAAATGCTAAATGGCACTAGCCAGAAAGTATTCCTGGTTTGGAATTTGTTTTCAGGACCCTAAATGTCACCGGCTGGAGTTCTTTCCCAAGTACCATGCCACCAGTTGCCCTCATGAACATGGAAATTTCATCGTGATTATGGAACACAGCATCCTGAGCTAAAAGATTCCCAAGAGGCAGCTTCATCTTGCAGGACAGGCTAGGTTTGGAGCCTCTGGAGGTTCCTGGCTGCCAGTTCTGTGGAGGCCTGCGGCCTGGAGGTAAATGCATTAGCACCCGGAGGTGGGCGCCTCTCCCCGCCCCATCCTGTCTCACTGATGTGTTGCCGAGAACTCCTGGAGTTCTTGTTTAGCTAACCAGAATTTGCAAGGCTAGAAGACAGGAGAGAAATGGTCTTTAAAACAAATGAATGAGAGTCATGATGAAGGGGACAGACTGGGGGGTGAAAGTCATTACCAGAACACTTGGGCAGAGACCCGTCAGAGCTAGGCAGGAGCAGAGTCATCAGAGCTGTGCCAGCAAGTGGCATGGAGCAGGGGTGGCACTTGGACTCAGGCTGCAGGCAAACTTGGCGTCAAAACTGGCTCAACCCGTCGCGAGCTGTGTGGTCTCCTTGGGATTTTTTGAGCCTTAGATTCCTTATTTGTAAAATGGATTTGTGAGTCCCCACCTCCCAAGGTCATTATGGAAATCCAATGAGCTAACACCTATCAACGGCCTCGCACATGGCCATAGCACTGCTCATGGAGGCTGCCAAAAGTCGCCGCCTCCTCTCTGCAATTGCGTTTATTTATACATTTGATAACTATTGGGTGACTACCCAGCATTGATCAGGGGGGTGGGGGGCTGCCGCAATGACCCAGACAGATTTCTTGTTGCATTCTTGTTGGAAAGACAAGGCAATAAACCACAGTCACAAAACCCAGGATCCCATGGTAACGAGCTCCACAGAGAAAAGCGAAGTGGGCCAGAGGTTCTGAGAGACACACATTGGATTGCAGGAGGGTGAGAAGGGGTATTCATCTGTGGTGGAGTTAAGGGGACCTCTGACTAGCTCACCTGCATGAATTTGGGGAGCAATCCATGCAGAAAGCTGGGGAGAGCATTCTGTGCAGAGAAAACAGTGCAACAGCCCTAGAGCGGCAGCAGCAAAGGCGGAGTTGAAGGGATGGTGGGAAGCCACTGTCACTGGACAATAGCAAGTGGACAGACCAGGGGTCCCAGGTGAGGCTACAGAGTAGCCAGAGTACGGCAGGGCTCTCCAGCTCCGGGAGGACTTGACGTTTGATTCCAGTTGCCAGAGGAAGCCATTCATGGGCTTTGAGTGTAGGAATGATGTGTCCGACTTGGGTCTCTTTATTTTTATTTTTTAGAGACAGAGTCTCACTCTTATCACCCAGGCTAGAGTGCAGTGGCACAATCACAGCTCACTGCAGCCTCCACTTCCTGGGCTCCAGCTCAAGCAATCCTCCCACTTCAGCTGCTCAAGTAGCTGGGATTACAGGTGCCTGCCATCACGCCTGGCTAATTGTTAAATTTTTTGAAGGGACAGGATCTTGCTATTTTGCCCAGGCTGATCTTGAACTCCTGAGCTCAAGCAAGATGCCTGCTTCAGCCTCCCAAAGTGCTGGGATAACAGGTGTGAGCCGCTGGGCCCGCCCTGGCTTGGGTCTTAAAGGAACCGTTCTAGTTACTATACAGAGCAGACTTGGGGCCATTGCGGGAGAAAGAGGAAGTCAGGAGCCGGTCTGAGGCAGTGGCAGTGCAGAGATTGTAAGAAATGATGGGCTCAGTGATAGACTGGGTAAAGAGAATGTAGCACATATACACCATGGAATACTATGCAGCCATAAAAAAGGATGAGTTCATGTCCTTTGCAGGGACATGGATGAAGCTGGAAGCCATCATTCTCAGCAAACTATCACAAGAATAGAAAACCAAACACCACATGTTCGCACTCATAAGTGGGAGTTGAACAATGCGAACACGTGGTCACAGGGAGGGGAACAACACACACGGGGGCCTGTCGGGGATCGGGGGATGGGGAGCTGGGGGAGGGATAGCATTAGGAGAAATACCTAATGTAGATGACGGGTTCATGGGTGCAGCAAACCACCACGGCACGTGTATACCTATGTAACAAACCTGCATGTTCTGCACATGTACCCCAGAACTTAAAGTATAATAATAATTTTTAAAAAAGAAATGATGAGCTTTGGGGTCTAATAAGAAGGTGGGGCTGACAGGGCTTGGGGCGAGAGAGAGCTTGACAGGAGACCATAATGTCTTCCCCAGGGGTTTGAGCACCTGGGGAAGTGGTGGTGCCATTTACCATGTCTGGAAAGATCATGGGAAGAGCAGGTTTGGGACACTGAAGGCCCGAGAGCCCCTGGCAAATCACCAGTGTAAGTCCAAGAGTCCAAAAGCTGAAGAACTTGAAGTCCAATGTTTGAGGGCAGAAAACAGCCAGCATGAGAGAAAGATGGAGGCCAGAAGACTCAGCCAGTCTAGTCCTTCCACGTTCCTCTGCCCCCTTTTATCCTAGCCTCGCTGGCAGCTGATTAGATGGTGCCCACCCAGGTTAAGCATGGGTCTGTGTCTCCCAGTTCACTAACTCAAATGTTAATTTCCTTCGGCACCCCGTCTCTACTAAAAAAATACAAAATAATTAGCCGGGCATGGTGGCGGGCATCTGTAGTCCCAGCTACTCTGGAGGCTGAGGCAGGAGAATTGCGTGAACCCAGGAGGCAGAACTTGCAGTGAGCTGAGATCGCATCACTGCACTCCAGCCTGGGCAACAGAGCGAAACTCCATCTCAAAAAAAAAAAAAAAAAAAATTCCTTTGGTGACACCCTCACAGACACACTCAGGAACAATACTTTGCATCCTCCGATCCAATCAAGTTGGCACTCAATATTAACAGTTTTGGCCGAGCGCGCTGGCTCACGTCTGTAATCCCAGCATTTTGGGAGGCTGGGGTGGCAGGATCATGAAGTCAGGAGATCGAGACCATCCTGGCTAACATGGTGAAACCCCATCTCTGCTAAGAATACAAAAAATTAGCCGGGCGTGGTGGCGGGCGCCTGTAGTCCCAGCTACTCGGGAGGCTGAGGCAGGAGAATGACGTGAACCCGGGAGGCAGAGCTTGCAGTGAGCCGAGATCGTGCCACCACACCCCAGCCTGGGCAACAGAGCAAGACTCCGTCTCAAAAAAAAAAAAAAAAAAAGTATTAACAGTTTCATTCATTAAGGCAATGACCATGGGGCAGCTCCTGCATGCCAGGCCACCTCTGCCCTGACATACTCCCAGGCTGACCAACAAGAACTGGGGAGAGGGCGTCTTGAAGAAACAGTCCACCTTCCGCCCTCACATACCTGTGTCTCCCAGTGGACAAGACACACAAGGGCAGGGACTGCACTTTCCTGTGTGCAAATCTCGGGTATGGTCCAGAAATCACATCTCTTTGGTCTGATTGGCCTTACCTACCAAACCCTTGAAACGATGGAAAGAAGCTTGGTGTTCCAGTGAGGGCCAATGGGAAGACCCCCACCCACCAAACCCTCTAATTAGGAGCCTACAGACCTCATTCCATGGAAGTTCCCCTTGTCCCCTGGGAAACCACCACCTTCTGAATTGGCAGAGCCAAGGCCCCCAGTGCCTATCTTCAACAGCTTTTCTTAACCACCTTCCCCATCCTGCAGGGCTTTTCAACATTTTGACCTTTTAATCCTTCCCTGCCTAAGATATAGACGTGGTGTTAGTACCAGAACCCTGAAGGCAAAGGAACAGAAACACTCTCAAAAAGTCCTAGCAGGATGGTCTGAATTAATAGACTGCTACAGGCAGCCTGTGTGCAAGGCATGTTCGTGGTGGCAGCGGCGTTTCCGGAATGAGGGCTGTGATCCCAGGCAGCCCAGATCCCAAGGCCAAAACACGCATGTCGCCCGGCATCACCCTGTCCTTGCCCAGGGTGACCCTGAGACAGCAGTTGGATTCTTCCACATTTGAACTCAAACCTGCTCCCTCAGCTCTCCCCAGCACGAATTGGAGCCCTCTCCAGGCCGTTTAGCCAAAGCAGAATGTGTCTGGCCAAGCAGATCTGCCCAGGGAAGAACAAAGATGTGTTCAGACACTGTCTGGGGAATTGGTTTTGAGCTCACTCTGAGCTCCATTTGTGCAACAAGGCCAGCGTCAACTGTTACAGAGAAGGGGCTTGTGACAGTTTATTACCCTGCTGAGCTGGCTTGGGGCGAGGGGGACATGCTGACCGCAGGCCTCTAAAGGACCTAAGGCGGTTGGCAATGTGGGAAGCAGCAGTCCCCAAAGCACCCCCTCAAGGAAACGATGCAAGAGCTCTGTCCACCAGACCAGCCCCACCCTACCCCGCCACGCCCTGGCCTAGAGGGAAGGACCTTGTGTTTCTTGGGCCTGGATGGCCAGGGATGGACAGTGGCATGGGCACAGAGACACCTGGACAGAAGGAAGGGCCCAGGCTCCAGAACCAGACCCGATCCAGGCTCCCAGCTCTGTCACCTACTGGCTGCATGAAAAGGGTGAGTTTTCCTTGTTTTGCAGCCTCAGCTATCTCAGCAGTGAGAGAACAATGGCGCCACCTCCCTCACGTGGTGATCCTGAAGATTAAATGTAATGCATGCAGCACGGCTGCCGGCCCACCGTGTGCTCTGAGTAACTGGCTGTTGTTCTCTTCAGCCCTCCTGTTACTGACCACCTCGAGGGCACTGTTCCTCCAAGCTGACCATTTCTTGCCAGTCACCCACTGCCCAGTTCGCCCCGACCATAGGGTGGGCTGTAGTCCACGTGCATGGTGAGCTGCCATCTTTGTCGTCCTCTGGACACCACGTCTACATCCTTGGGAAATAGAAATGAGCCCTGCATTTGAACCTACCCTTGAGTCCTGCACTGCTTTGTCAAATTTCACAAAAACCCTAGAAAGCAGATATTGCTCTAGTTTACAGATGGATAGACAGAGGCTAAGAGAAGCCAACTGACCCGCTCCAGGTTACAACCAGGGTCTGGTAGGAGAGCACGCCTCCACCCACCGCTCACTGCACCCACCGACTCCTCGCTTGAGGGCAGAAAACGAGCTGGGGTGGGGCGCTCCAGGGAGCACAGGCAGCCTGTGTTCAAGGCAAGCTCGTGAGCCCCACAGCAGGGGCGGAGTCAAACCAGGGCTCTGGTTCCAGGGTGAGCAGAGGCTGGGGCCAGGCCCCCACTGGGAGGCTGACTGAGGAGGGTCTCAAAGTGCTGGCAGGCTCCATCAGAGCAGTTTGATGAGCAGGGCTGCTGAGTGGCCCTCAGGTCAAGGCTGGGGCCTGGGCCACCAGGGACCAGGTCTGCAGGGCCAGGGGTCCCTCCCAGGATAGAGCAGGAAAACTCTGGCAACCGCTTTCTTGAGTGGACTTGACCTTCCCTTTCTTTGCTAATGATCTCAGATTAATCCTGTAAAGCAAGTGCCCCAGGGTGGGTGTTGGTTGCACAAAACAAGAGGAGTCTTTCTCCCCTCCCTTCCTAGCACAAACATTTGTAGGCCACCCCCGATGTGGCTCGTCGTGGTCTGGATTTGGGGGCACATTCAGTCACTCAACAAATATGTCGTGAGGCCCTGTGATGAGCTGGGGGACTGTGCTTGATATTGGCAATACAGCTGTGATCACTCGAATGAATGTGCCCACCCTCACGGGACTGACCTCTAGTGGTGACAGACACTAACCGAGTCACATGTGTGATTACACGTGTAATCATACTTACATATGTAACAACACATGAGTTACACGTGCAGTGGGGGGAGGGGGCCCTTCACGGTGACCAGCCCAGCAGGGAAGGGGATGCGGGTGGCAGAAGGAAGTGGTACACCCTGGTCCTCATGGAGCTCACGGCAGGTTCTCTGACCCTCACCTTGAGCCACAGGCTGTGTCTGAGCCTCACTGCCCTCAGCTATAAACTGGGTGCACGACTAGACCTTAATCACTGGGCAGCGGGAAGTACTACATAAGCTCATACTGGTGCATACTGGTGCAGAGGCCCTTGGGAGACCTCAGGAAAAGCTATTACATGAGGCAGTGACAGGCTCGGGCTTCGGAGTCGGGCTAGAATCTGAGTTCTGACAATGATCTCTGCCTTGACCCATCTCTCCTCAGGCTGCCCTGAGCCTTCCAGTTAGGCCTGGGCTTTGGGCTTCCATGTTTGTCTCTGCATTGTCCGATTTTAGCAAGAGTCCTGCTAAATCGGTCTCACTGGAATCCCCCGCCCTCCACATCTGATTGCCCTCCCTGTCTGATCGTGGTCTTCACACCCCATTACCTCCAGGGGACGTCTGATCACCTGGCCTGCCTTCAGCAAGAATCCCATCAGGTCCGTTTAGCCAGAAGGCCCCCGGATGTTTCCTCTTAAGAGGTTTTCCATCCACTGAGCCCACCCTGCTCCTGGGCCATCAATTCCCACTTGCCTATACTGTATTCAGAGTGGACCCCAATCTCTCTCCCCAGCTGCAGTGGGCCCTGTCCGACACTGCCCCCCAACTTAAATAAAGTCTTTCTTACTGTCTTTAACACATGCTGTGAATAAAGTTTTAGCAGATCCACCAATTCCCAGCTCTGTGATCTTAGGCAAGTTACCTAACGTGTCTGGGCCTCAGGATCCTCATTTGAAAAATGAGATAAATGCCACTCCATAGGATTATCAGGAGACTAAATGAAAAACAATGCTACAAAGCGACAGGCCCAGAGCCTGGTGCCCAGTAAGCCTTGGTAGATGGTGGCTTCTTTCCGCAGGCCCATCTCACAGGCAGCCTCATTTACCCACAGGTCTAGGTCATCAACAGCTGGGGTCCCAAACACCTATAATGTACAGACTTTCCAGGGGCCAATATTCCTCCAGGCCTTCCAGGGCTGCTTTGAGGCAATTTTATTATTCATAAGGCTAGGTATAAACTCTTTGTAATTATTTCTCCTTTCAATTGTAAAATCAAGACACATTTACCAATTAAGGCTAAACAAAACTACAAAACCAATAAAACTCAAATGAAGAGCATTCATTTAAAATAGTGGATGATGTTTTGCAGACACCAAATGAGCTGTCTAATGTGAGGGACGAGCGGCCGCCAGGGCCCAGGTTTTTCGGAGCTCAGCGCCTGTCCTGGGTGCCAAGCAGTGACTTGGCTCCCTTCTGCTTGCCCCTCAGGCCCTGTGACACCTGTCAGCATGTTTCCCCCATCCGCCTGGGGTCAAGCAGCACTGACCCCCTTGGCACTGATACAATCCTAAGTCGTGGGTCCCTTTTCCCTCCCTCTCTTCCGAATACTCCAGGATTTGTTTAAGTTGGTTTTAAAAGATGTTCATTAAAATGAAAACATAGGTGGGGCACGTGGCTCATGCCGGTAATACCAGCACTTTTGGAGGCCAAGGTGGGCAGATCACTTGAGGTCAGGAGTTTGAGACCAGCCTGGCCAACATGGTGAAACCCTGTCTCTACTAAGAATACAAAAATTAGCTGGACGTGGTGGTGGGCACCTGCAACCCCAGCTATTCAGGAGGCTGAGGCAGGAGAATCACTTGAACCTGTGAGGCAGAGGTCATAGTGAGTCAAGATCATGCCACTGCAATCCAGCCTGGGAGACAGGAGTGAAACCCTGTCTCAAAAATTAATAATAATACATAAAATGAAATGAAAGCATAAAAATTTTTTAATTCTTCCAGAGACCTCTAGGAACTATCCTCCCCACCATATATCTGTAGTCCCACGTTTGGGAAGAACTAAACCAGTACAATCAGGTGGGGATTCTTTTATCTGATTAGTATTTGCTTCCACTGTCAGATCAGGGGTCAGAAAGAAAGTGAAGGAGGTGACAAGCACTCCAGGATTGGGGCAGAGTGATGTGGGATGGGGTCCAGAGAAGGTGAAGAGGCCCTGTGGTATGGGTCAGCAGGAGCCTAGCACAATGTGGAAAGCGGTGGCCCCAGATGAAGCCAGGGGGACCACAGAAGTGTCATTGCCAGCCTGTCCTGGTCCAGGGAGGGCAGGCATATGGGCTCCACCTCAGGCCAGATCACCAAGCATTAGAAGGGCCTTGCTGAGGATGCATATAGCCTTGAGGGCCACAGTAATGAGGGTTCACCCCACATGGTGCTAGCATGTGCCAGACTCTGTTCTCTCATCAGGGAAGTGACACTGTTCTCCCAGGGTTACAGGTGCAGACACTGAGACCCTGTAAGGTTAGCCACCTGGGCCAGGTCACAGCAGCCAGGATGCAACCTGATTTGAAGGTGAGCTGTCTCCAGAGCCCATGCTCTCAGCCTGTCTGCAGTGAGGGCCCTGGGTCACCACGCTGGGCCTTTAGTCCATCTTGTACGAGCTACTTGACACCACACTCTGCTGCTGCTGCTGCCCAGACCTTCCCACCTCCCTACCTCCCTGCAGTACAGAGAGCCTGGGTCTGATCCTAGGCAGCTGGGGCCGTGAGCCCATGAGTCCAGCAAAGCCATGTAGATGCTAAAATACTGAAATAACACCAGGATGTTAGCAAACTCCCCCTATTTACTACTTGCCCCAATCCCCTAAAGCCCTATCACCACTCCAGCTCAGTTCCCTGAAGGTCTTCAGACTCTTCCCACAGTCCAACAGAAAAAAGGTTAACATCAGGCCCAGCAGGGAGTCTTAGGGAGCCGCTCTAAGCTGGGACCTGGCTCTTGTCTGCTTTAAATATCCTCCCTGGTATGGGAAGCCTGGGGAGCAGGGACCTGAAGTCTGGCTGAACTCCCAGCCTGCTCAGCCCCCAGGGAAGGTAGCACCCCCTTTGGCCCCTCTCTGGGCACCCACAAGAGAAGGCTCCAAGCACAGCAGCTGCCTCCAGGCCACTGTTCAGCCAGGGACCAGGGCACCCCGAGACCACAAGGAATGAGCCTAGAGGACCTGGTACTGAGTTCACCCTGGAACACTTTCCAAGCCCCCTGCACCTGCCGAGGCAGGAGGCGGAGCTAGGGAGGAACAGAACCTGGTCTTCCCAAGGGAGCCTCAGTCAGATGGGGGCGCCAGAGTGCACCAGGGGCTCTGACGGCATCTGTGGGCACAGGGAAGACACCAGCAGGAATGGAGATGGCAACAGTAGAGCCAGAGATGGCCAGAATTGATTATTGAAGACCACCAGGTGTTCAGCAGACAGATGGAGGTGATGGAGAAGGAAGAAAGGGACCGCACCCTGGAGGTGGAGCTGGCCTCCTCCACCTGAGGCCGAGAGAGCAGCTGGAGCTGGTTGCAATGAGGGAACTCAAGAAGGTTCAAGTGGCCAGCAGGGGCAGGTCACAGAGGGCCCCAGACTCAAACCAGGGCGCCTGGACGTTAAGGTGAAGGTCACCGAGAGCAGCCGGTGATGCCATGGGGGCCTTGTGGCTCACAACGGTCCCTGCAGTTGCCCCTTACAGGTGGGAGGAAGAAGAGGCTGGACTGCGGAGCAGGACCCTCTGTGTCCCTGCACGAGGGCTGGAGGTAGGGATGAAGGAGGCTGGGGACAGGGCAACCTGCCCCCTCGCGTCCCCTGCTCATGGAGGGCAGTGAGGCTGCCTCTCCCTGCAGCCTCTGCCCCTCTCCTCCCCATCCCCCATCTCCCTTCCTGCGGATACCACGTGGCTCCACATCTCCTGGGGTGCAGAGGGGCTCTGTTGTGGGCTCCTAGGGGAGAGACCCACCGGGGCAAGAGAACAGCCTGGAACCTTCCCTGGGTTGGGTTTAGGTGTTGGGTGCCGGGCAGGCTGTTTGTGGAAACCTGCTGCCCTCTGCAGGATAGTTCTAGAACCACATTCACTCAGGGGCCCTCAGTCTAGGCTTCAGAGAGTCAGAGCTGATCCCAAAACACAGGACAGGGCCCAGTGCCACCCTATGATCATGACAGCTGCCGAACCCACCTGATGTGCACCTCAGAGACCTCACTTGTCCCTGCCTAGCCTGGTGAGAAGTTGTCAGTGTCTATTTGTAGTTGAGGCTTGGAGATAGAGAGAGAATGTGCTCACACCACCAGCTGGTAAGGGACGGAGCCAACGTTCAAATCCAGGTCTGTCCAGCCGTGCCGGCACCCTCCTGCTGGCCCACGTGCCTTCCTGACTGCCCATCCTCATTGCCAGGGCTTGGCCATCTGAGTAGGGGTTGAAGTTTGCCCAGATCCAGGATTTTCACAACCCTGTCCCTCTACCTCTGGCCGTTTTCTCCCTGGCACTCATGTGACATTTGTCCTCTTACTGTTTGCTTCTCTAGAGCCTGCCCCCAACCCCTACCCCAGCTAGAATATCAACTCCAAGGGGCCAGGGGCCTTATCCTCCTGGTTCACTGCGGGTCCAGCTCCTGGAGCAGAACCAGCCCACAGGAGGGGCTTGAGACCTGGTTCAAGGAAAACGTTCTCTCCCATAACTCTGGTGCCAGCAGCGTCTCCCCCATGAGACTATGAGCTCCTGGGGGTTCTGGTCCCTGCTGGGCCTTCCTGCTGGGGTTTAGTCTCCCCACACAGCAAGCTGCAGCTTTCCAGAAGCCCTGGCCAGTGGGGCTCCACGAGGGCAGCTCCCTTGTCTTACAGGCTCTGGAGTGAGAGGTGCTGGGTCCAGTGCTGACTGGGCCTGCCCTCCAGTCCAGGCAAGAGACTTGGTCTCCCTCAACCTGTCCAGCTGCCCTCTGACTCAACCCTCTCCACCCACTCCCTAGCCAAGGACTGAATGCTGTCTCTTCCAGGTAGCGCTTAGGGTTACAAACCTTTTCCTTTCCACTGTGCACTCTCATTTAAAAACCACATGAACCTGGGTGGCTAAGGCGGGCGGATCACGAGGTCAGGATATCGAGACCATCCTGGCTGACACGGTGAAACCCCGTCTTCACTAAAAATACAAAAAAATTAGCCGGGCATGGTGGCTGGCGCCTGTAGTCCCAGCTACTCCGGAGGCTGAGGCAGGAGAATGGTGTGAACCTGGGAGGCGGAGCTTGCAGGGAGCTGAGATCGTGCCACTGCTCTCCAGCCTGGGCGACAGAGCAAGAATCTATCTCAAAAAAAGAAAAGAAAAAACAAAACAAAACACATGAACCCAGGAAGCTGCCTCCTTCATTTGCAGGTGAAGATGCAAGGTGATCAGCCAACTGAACACGGGGAGGGACCACATGGGGGCAATGCACTGACCTGGGAGGCCCCTTTATAGCCCCCCACGCTCCAAGGGCCACCACAGTGCCTGTGGTTAACAGGGCATGTGTTTTAGCAACAATTCCTTCTTAGGTCACTAAGGAAATTAAGAGAAAGGTCACGTGTGATGTTCCATAAGTGGGTATTGTTCTGCCCATCTTTGAGGTAAAAAGCCTTTAGGCCATGGACTTGTCCATGTTCCCACACAAAGCCAGACAGCAGGAGGCTCAGCACAAAACCAGGTGGCCTGAGCACATTGTTATCCACCACATCACACATCCGCAGAACTGACCAGAACACCCCCAAGACGTTGAGCCTGGGGGAGGGTCCCACCAGCAGCAACGGGGACAGCTCCTCAATTAGCGCCCAGGTTTCTGCAGGATGGAGCTTTCATTCAATCCGGCCGCACCTTCTCCTCCCCACCTGCTCACTGATCAGAAGAAATTCGAGGTAGGCTGGGAGACCAAATGGTTCCCGTAAGATATAATAGAAAGGACTGGTGCAGGGGGCTTCAGTGAAGGCAAAGCCTTACATCAGAGCTGGTCCTGCTCCTTTAAAAGCCACAGGTTGGAATCTGGAGCTGACTCTGGTCTGGCAAACTACAGGGACTTGGGTTTCAGTAAGTGACCTTTCTGTTGGCGCTAATCGAGGAGGGCTTGCCGTGATGCCAGGCATACGAGGCTCCGCCAGGGAGGAGGGAGGAGGCAGGGGCCTTGGGCCGGCCGCTTCCAGTAAAAGGCAGGCGTTTTGGCAGCTGGCAGTTTCGAAGCCTTGTTGCTATTGTAAATCATAATAAGCTGATTATTGCAGTACTTGTTCTTAAAGTTTCCCCAAATCGTTCCAGCTGAGTCATGAGTTACAACATGATTGTGAGTTGTTTCTTTATGGGCACGAAGAGCCCTCAGCTTTTCTTCGTCTTTCTCAAGAACTACGTGAACTAAAAATCCCAGCCTCCGGCTCCAGCACAGGCCAGGCCTGGCAAGGGCCCCTGCATCCAAGTCCCCTGGGCTGACAGAGCAGTCACAGGAGTTGACCCCTCAGCTCTGAGTAGACACATGGCTTATTTGGTATCAAGATTGAAGAGTTTCATAGGGATTTAGTTTAGTCTCAGTCACCAAAACATTAGTGAAAATCGTGGATCTGGGCAAACTTCAACCCCTATTCAGACACAGATCTCCGCCCGCAGGCTGTGCCACCCTTCCTCTGTCTGGGCTGCGCCAGGGCTGGGCCTGCCCCTGTGCCAGAATGCTAGAGCTAACGTGTGTGTCAGTGTTTCCATTATAAAATGCCACCCCCCTGACCCCATCTGTTAAATTACCCTCAAAGCTACAGGCTGGCAGACAGTGTTATTTCCTACAGGATAGAGGGGGTGGCCCCGCTAGGTCTCCCTGGATCCTCCCAGGCAGGACTAACCCACAGGAATTAACTACCAGTTTCGGCAACTTAGGGTCCTCCCTCAAGTGCAGACCTGTGGGCCATGGCCTGGAGTCGGCCAGGGAGCTGTTCACCTCAGCAACAGCATACTCAGGAATAGCTTAGATATCTGTGGTGTTAAGGCTTGTACGCAACAATGCAACTGCTCCTGGATAGAGGGAAATGCAACTTTAAAAGGCTCCACTTCACAAGCTGTCAAAAAATCTGGATGTGACCCAGCAACCAAGGGAAGGGAGACAAGGAGGTATCTCTAGTCACACAGCTCACACCACAATGCAATGCAACGTGTTAGCCCAATTCTAAAAATCCTCAGTAACACTTTTTAATATACAAGAATCAAAAGTACAGCAGTTTTACAATGTAGGAAAATTTAATACATACTATATAAACAACATTATTTACATCAGAAATCACTAGGACAGTGGCATTTTTCACAAATATAAATTAATTACTGTTTAGTCAACAGGTTTTAAAAGTCCACAATTTTACAATAAAGAAAAACCATCTGGCCCCAGATGAGTGGGGCACAGATGGCCTAAAGCAGCCTGGACCCTTGGCATGGCTCCCCTCGCCCAACATGGCAGCCCTCAGAGGAGCCGGAAGACCGCTGGTGCTGGGCCTGGGCTGCTGCTCCTGCTGACAAGTGGATTTTGGTCTGTAGGATTTCAGTGTCATTATGTGACCTCCTAAATGAACCGTGTTTGCACCGTGAGGACTGATGCAACTTTCAGACACACCAGGCCAGAATGTCTGCAGCACAGCGTGCAAAGTGTTTGGGCTTCCTTTGAAGGGCTAAGGAATGACTGAAAGGAGAGCGAGCCCCGGGCTCTGCTGGCACCTGTCTGTCCGGCTCTGAAAGACCGCAGTGATTAGCTTGGGGTTTCATGTGGCCCTTTTCTAAGGCCATAGTGTATCATGTCAACCGTTATTCACGTGCAGGTTTTAGGTGATGCTAAATCCCTCTTCCTTAACCCCTGTTATTTCTACCAACAATGAAATCTTTCAAAGCCAGGCTCCAGGGAATACCATCCTCACAGATTCCTGGGGCAGCTTCTCCCATTCACAAGTGAGAGAATTTACCTGTGCAAATTTGTTTTTTATTTAAGCATATAATATTCATATTGATTTAAATCGATGAAGAAATGCTTCCTTTTTCCCAACACTCTTCAAACATACTTCAGCACCTAAAACAGTTGTCTAATGGGGACACTGTAATTTTACAATCAATGTAACACTGATCTGGCTGATACTGCCTTTTGCTACTTCATATGGCACTAACAGTCAGTTCTGAATGTGAACAAAAGGAAGTTCCTTTTTCCTCATGATAAGACATCTTTGGGCATAACTCACATCTATCAGCGACTCAAGAGAAGCCCTGATGACTGTGGAAACCCTGATGGAAATGCAGGGCCTCTGGTGACTTCATTGCCCCTCCTTTCATTCCTGGAGGACATGACCCAACTCTCTGCAGGGGCTCATCCCCTTCCCACCCCATCTCCCATTGCTCAAGGGCTTGACAAGCCAACCTAACCATCCTCTTTGGCTTGGGCAAGGCAAACGTGAGCTAGAGTCAATATTATCAGCAAGAAGCTCCATCTGTGGTTTCCTTATCACTGTGTGGCCTAAGTGCTTATCACTGTGTGGCCTGAGTGGAGACACATGCCCTGCCCTCTCCACTGAGCGTCACAGCAGGCCCTCCATGGGAGGACTGTGGTCAGGTGGCTCATGCAGTCACCAGGGCTTTGCTTCAGGGCATGTGTGCTACAAGTCCAGGCTGAACAACCCCAACAACTATGAGGGTTCAATAAGCGGGGTGGGTCCACTGAGCTCGCAACACAAGCTTCCAGGACCCAGACTCTCATCTGGAAACCACACAGGCCAGTTCTGCAATGCTCTGTGTAGCAGGGAGCAAGGGCCACATCACAGCCACATCTGCTTCATTTGGGGGATACAACTCGGCATGTCTTGGTAAAGGCATTCATGGTGCTGCCCAGAACACCAGCAAGCACTGAAGTCCTCACGAGTTACTTCAGGGAGTTTAACGCTGCACATGCCTAACAGAGGGGTTTTCACCAGCTCTGAGCCTGGACACTTACAGGCACACTGTATGTTCAAGTCAGTTATTCTGTCTCCATCTAGAAAGGCCTTTGGATACTTTAACAATACTGGCAAGCTACACTGAGAATGATAAACTGAAGGCCCCAGCATCAGTAAATTGAAAAGAGCCTGCTTAACTGATGCAACCAATTTGCTTCCTAAACCTGACTCAGTTCAACTCTAGTATGATTCTTACTATCTATAGCTCAAGTCACTGTGTCTTTGGATGCTCCCTGTTTGGGAAAAAGTTTAACTTAGGTCTATACCTGATTATATTCTAAGAGAAACTGAATTCAATTCTAATGATCTCTAACTACAGTAGAAACTTGTTCACCACAGGTACTTATTTCCATCTGCCCACCACATGATGTGTGATTCCGTCCCATCTATTTCTTCAAGCTGTGCAAAGGGAAGGAAAATGCAGCAGGAAGTGTTGACCTAGCCCAATACTGAAAGTTTCCCCCACTTGCTGGCACTACTGAACCCCACATTAGAAGCCTGTTCACTGCCTGCACCAGGACCCCCACCTTTGTGATTGCCAGCAACAAATTGGTCAGCAGGCCTGCCTCTGCATCCCCTTCTCCAGGTCCTGTAGTTTTCCTTCTCACCATAGGAATTAGAAATCCACCAGGGATTCCAGTTCTCTGGCCACACTACTCCCCACCCTACCCCACCCTACCTCTCACTCAGCCTACTCCCCAGTCAAGTCCATGCTGGAGTCAGTGTTGCCTAACTCACAGTACTCAAAAGTCATCCAGAGCGACCTACTTTCCCCGGCACAGTGGGGAAAGGAGGCCCACTCAGGAGACCAAACCTCTGAAATGTACAAAGACAGTGTGGGAAAAATTAGTGTTGGCAGAGATAAAGCAGTTGTGGAAGCTGTTGCCCTCTCTCTACTTCCCCACCCCAACCCTGCCCATAGGTTTCACATAATGAGGCCGAGTTTTTTCTCCCAAGAACACATGTGAAGGGTGTACCTGCTCCCCTTCAAGTCCTATGCTTGTCCCCACCCACTTGCCCCAACTCCCCACTCCCCATCAGCAGCATCCAACATGTCAGAGTGAACCAAATCAACCAAATCACACACTGTAACATCAGGTCCCAGCAGCCTCCATGCACCAGTTCCTGCCCCAATGACGCACTAAGGTCCTGGGAACACTGACCCTGGCAAGAAAACATTCATGACTCTGAAGATCCCCTATTCCTTGACTGGGGAAACACATCCCAGTGAAGCTGGTATACACAAAGTCAGCTCCTCCTTCAAGTGCCCATCAAAGTGGGAGGCCAGGACTAGGCTGGAATGGGATGGGCTGCCAAAGTGCAGGAGTGGTGACCCAAATCAGAGCTGGACCCAGTGAAAGGCCTCCCATTCCTTGAAGTGCTCCTTCAGCCAGTGAGTTGACAGCAGCAGCGTGTCCGAAACTCCACTTACTGGTCTAGATAACTGGCTACTGTAGGATCAGACCAAAAATATCCACGTGTTTGGTGACTCTTACTCTCTCCTTTACGAGCTGTCCTTTATGTTTTCCGAACATTCCAGTTATAATCTGGGTTGTTTTTCTGTTCTAATGATCTCTCCAAAGGAGACCTATGATCCAGGGGTGACTTAGAATCATGAGGAGATTTCTGAGAAGGGGGTGAGCGAGGATCTGAGACTGCAGGGTGCAATGGGGGTAGAGGCTGTTTATATTCCCCTAGTTTGTCTGTGTGGAAAGAGCGGTAATGGTCTGAGGGTCCCTGGCCATGGTAGCCCATAGGGGGGCGGTGATCAGACATTCGTCGGAAATCCTGCTGGTGGTAATTTTGAGGCCTAAATTCATCGGATCTCCTCCGCTTGGAGTCATGATGGTGCCTGAAATAGAGATGCAAGAATTATTCGAAAGACTGAAGCCAAATTCTCATCCACTTCTCTTCACCACCCACTTGGCTCTTCCTCATATACTCGTATTCAAGGACACTTACAAACGGACTCAAGGACAAATGCTCACATTATCAGGAATCAAAAACATTAATAACAAAGAGTCATTTTACACTTAATAGCAAAACACATCCTATGAAATAAGCCTCAAGTGTGCAGTGACACAAGTACACACTTGAAAAATCACTGATGGCTTTGCAAACTCACTCCCTTTAGGAAAAATCTGGTAAGATCCATAAACATTTCCATATTCCTGGACCCAGCCCATGAGAAAAAGAGCCACAGAAATTATTTTGTAAGTTACTAATAACATCATCAACCTAAATATGCAACAAGTAAGTAACTAGTTAATAAAATTATCTTAAAAATCAACTCAGTGTGAACAGTATTAAAATTTTTAGCTTGGACCATGGTAAACTACTCATGATACCATTAAAAAAGGAATTAGTAAAACTCAACAACAAAAACAAACAACCCAACTCAAAAACAGGCAAAGGATTTGAACAGACATTTCTCCAAAGAAGATATACAAATGGCCAAAAAAACCATGAAAAGATGCTCAATATCATTAATCATTAGGGAAATGCAAATTCAAGCCCACAATGAGACTACTTCACACCCATCAAGGTGGCTATATTCATTAAAAAAAAAAAAAAAAAAACAGGAAATAAGTGTTGGCAAAGATAAGGAAAACCTTCAACTCTTATACATTGCTAGTAGGAATGTAAAATGGTTCAGCCGTCATAGAAAACATTTTGGTGTTTCCTAAAAATGTAAAGAATATGACTAACAATTCCACTCCTAGGTCCATATCCAAAACTGAAAACAGGTAGTCAAGTACCTATATACTAATCTTCACTGCAGCATTATTCACAATAGCCCAAAGATGGAAACAACTCAAATGTCCATCAACAGATGAGTGGATAAACAAAATGTGGCATATCCATACAATGAAATATTATTCAGTCATAAGATGGAATGAGTACTGATGAATGAACCCTACCATATGAATGAACCTTGAAAACATTATGCTAAGTGAAAGAAGCTAGACACAAAAAGTCACATATAGTATGACTCTTTCTACATGAAATGTCTAGGATAGGCAAATCCAGGGAGATAGAATGCAAACTGGTGGTTGCCAGAGGCTGGGGAGAGGGAATAATGGGGAAGGATTATTTAATGGTTATAGGGTTTTCTTTGAGTGATGAAAGTGTTTTGGAACTAGAAAGAAGTGGTGGCTGCCCAATATTATAAATGCACTAAGGTCATTCAATTGTTCACTTTAAAATAGTTCCTTTAAGTAATATGAATTTCACCTCAATGCAAGAAAGAGAGGGAGGAAGAATTGAGCAACTTCAAGTTCCAGTCAAAATGGAACAACAGGGACTAGATTTACCCTCCTGCCTGAAACAGCCAAAAGGGACAAAACATATAGAACAGTGGTTTTCAAGACACCAGACATCAGGCAATGAACAGTGATCCCTGAGGAATGGACACTAATGAAATGAGCCTTTTAACTGCTCCTGCTCACTATCATGAGATAGTCCTCAGTCTGTGACACAGGAAGAAGGAAACCCAGAAAGACACCAGTTGGCTTCCCAAGGTGAGGCATGGGGAACCAAGGTGGCCAGAGTTCATAGGACATGGTATGAGAGAAGACAGTTCTGCAGAGAAAGAAGTTTGAAGATCTACAGAGGATTTCCAAGTATATAGCTGAATACTGCTTAGGATGTGCATGTGGGTAAACTACCCAAGGCCAGGGAAAAAACCACCCAAAAAGACTAAAGATAATAGTGCCCTGTGCTCACAAAGAACTGGCATCATGCCTGTTGCCACCAGTCACACCAAAGACCTCCAGATTCAAGAGGCGCTGGTGATATGGTTTGGGTATGTGTCCCCTCCAAATCTCATGTTGAAATATGACCTCCAATGTTGTAGTGGGAGGTGTTTGGGCAGATCCCTCATAAATGGCTTGGTGCTGTCCTTGTGATAATGAGTTCTCTGAGTTCATGTGAGAGCTGGTGCTTTAAAAGAGGCTGGCACCTCCTCCTCTCTCTCTTGCTCCCTCTTGCCATGGGACACCTACTCCCACTTCGCCTTCCACCATGAGTAAAATCTCCCTGAGGCCTCTCCAGAAGCCAACCAGATGCTGGTGCTAAGCTGGTACAGCCTGCGGAACTGTGTGCCACATAAAACTCTTTTCTTTATAAATTATCCAGCCTCAGGTATTCCCGCAAAACAGACTAACACAACTGGGTAGAGTGCAATGAGGCTCCTCACCTTGGGGGTGGGCAATCATTAGCCCTTGACTGAGCAATGCTCTGGTTCTACCTAACGAATCTTAACAGCAAGACCTGAAAGAAGGAAACTGCTTCCAAATAACCTGCAACTCATAACAAAGCTCCAGAATACTTACAGGAATACAGAAATATCCAGCACCCAATAAGGTAAATGTTACATCTGTCATCTGCAAAATTTACTAGGCACAGAAAACACCAGGGAGCAAGACCCACAGTGAGGAGGTATCAACTGAAACTGACCCAAGTGGTAAGATTCGCAGACAAGGACATCAAAACCATCGTTATATCTGTGTTCCAGGTTTTAAAAGGTTAGAGATAGAACATATATATATATAAAAAAAAGTGTGTGTGTGTGTGTATATATAATATATATATAGACCCAAATACAACTTTTTGAACTTTTAGAGATAGAACTACAATGTATAAAATACAAAGTACACTGGGCCTCACAGCAGTCTTGACATTGAAAAGCAACGTATTAGTGAACTTGAAGAGGTAGCAATAGAAACTATCCACAATGAAACACAGAGAAAGCATAATTTTTAAAAAGTCAACAGAATACAAGTGAGCTGTGAGACAACTTCAAGCAAGCTCATATAGGTGTAATGAGAATCTCCAAAGAAGAAGAGAGAGTGGGGGGTCAGAAAAAATATTTGAAGAAGATTGTAAAAATTGCCAAATTTTATGGAAACAATAAACCTACAGATTCAAGAAGTTCAAAAATTTCCAAGCACAAGAAACCAAGGAAAAATACACCAAGGCACATCATAATCAGTGATTTTTTTAAAAGGAACATTACGTAAAGACGAACAAAGATAAGGATGACAGATTTTTCATCATAAAACAATGCAAGTAAATAGCAGAGGTATATCTTTAAAGTACTGAAAGAAACTAAAAATAAAAATGTATACTCAGCAAAAACTGCTTTCAAAAATGAATGCAAAATACATTTTCAGCATACATACAAACACTGAATTTATCACCAGCAGAAAAAGTCCTTCAGGCAAAAGAAAAGTGAAACCAAAGAGAAATACAGACCTACTAGAGGAAAGCAGGGCAAGTGCCCACTGAGTCCACACAACAGAGAAGGGTGGGAGTGAGGGGCAGACTCCTAAGGAGGTGGCGGCTACTCAGCTACAGCTCTCTGCTAATACAGTCTGCTGTTACCAGTTCTTCCAAAAACAAAGCAGGACTTTGAGACACGTATATGAAATTTTCCCACTTTAAATTCAAGGTACAGTGCAAATGATGCATATCATCAGCCCAGGGAAAACCAAAGCTGTTATGAGGTTAAATTATCCAAGATTTGAAATTAGGAAATACAGATAAAACCTCTTTAACCCTCCCTGGACTTGCTACTCTCACAATGTAAAGCTCTGACTCATCGTACTACCGGTGGTATTGTACTGAAGGAAAGAGGGTGCAGCTTCGAAAGGCTTCAACTCTTCAATTATGGGCTCGTGGCAGGTAAGGACCATGGGTTGGTACCCATCTTGGGATCCCTGACACCTAGTGTGGCTGACAGCCTCGCACAGAGCTTAATAATTTTGGTTGCTGACTCCAACATTTTATGGCGACCACTTGACTTGATTTCCTCAGAAAACGGCAGAAAACTCTTTTCCTTCACAGGTGAAATGTGCTCCCTATGACCCAGAAAATAAAACATAAAACCTATAACCAACACATGGGATTCCCTGTGGCTGACACATGATGAGATCTCCAGTCATTTCATAGATAAATACATTCATGTATACGTCACTTTCTCCCTAGAAACAGCTCCTGGCAAAGATGGGCACCTGGTGTCTCATAGCCTTTTGCATACCTGTCATAATAATCTCTGTGTCCCCGGTGGTCTCGGTCACTGCTGTACTGGTCATAAGGCCTCTTTCTGGACATGTTGTTGGGTCGATAGCTTCCAGAACGGTGGGCATCCATATGTCGCCGGTCCCCATAATGGTGGTCTTTGTACCAGTGCTGCTCATACTGATGGTGCCTGTCGCTTCCCCATGGTGGATTGTTGTTGCCACCACCATAGTTGAACTTTCTTTCCCTCTGCCAGTCTCCTCGATCTGCAGGAAAAGAAAAGAATGACCTGACAACTGCAAGAAATGGATGAATTTCACTTTCACTACAATTTTTTTTTCTTTTGGAAATGGAGTCTTGCTCTGTTGCCCAGGCTGGAGTGCAGTGGCACGATCTTAGATCACTGCAACCTCCACCTCTTGGGTCAAGCAATTCTCTTGCCTCAGCCTCCCGAGTAGCTGGGACTACAGGCACCCACCACCATGCCTGCCCAATTTTTGAATTTTTAGTAGAGACAGGGTTAAACCAGGTTGGCTAGGCTGGTCTCGAATTCCTGACCTCAGGTAATCTGCCCGCCTCAGCCTCCCAAGATGCTGGGATTACAGCTGTGGGCCACCACGCCCAGCTTTATTTTTTATTTTTGTTTTCTTCCATACCAATCTTCTCTGTATTGTTCCAATTTCCTTAGGTATGCTGCTGAAATAAGCACCACTTTGCTGAAGTTCCAACTGAAAGTCTGACACGTTATAAACAGACATTAAGTTTCTTTCTTCTTGGTCTTGTTGCTGCTAACATATCAGTAATGACTCCAAACATTCTTTCCAACAAGATTTTAAGGCAAAATTTACTACTCCTCTCCTTCTGAAATTTTAAGAACTACCACTTTTCACTCTCCATACCTGTTTAACCTTCCAATCTGTGGCAAACTCTTAACATCGAAACCAAACTAATTCAAAAAATGATACTGCTGAGTTTCACAGCTGCAAGGTAATATCCTCTGGTTATACATCTAATGTTTATTTCACCTGCTGGTACCTGCTGTGCCTGGTCTCTGAAAATCTCTCCAGACTACACTCACTGATTCTATTATTCTTCCCTATTCTGCACACACACAAAAATGGACCTCCTCCTATAAAAAAGTAATTTCTCTAACTTTGAGCTTGGATCAGTGTTCTGTCTCTTAAGGATAAGGCCAAACTACAATCCTTTTACCTTCTGTAGCCTGCCTTTTCTCCTAAGGAAAAGAATCATACTCACTTGAATCAGAAAATGTAGTGAGGACACAGAAGTCCAGGGATGGAGAGTTAAATTATGGCTACCAAAATATCATGTCCACCCAGAGCCTGTGAGTGTGAAAAAATTTTACCTAGGTATTTACAGATGTAATTAAGTTAAAAATCTCTAGATGGGATCACCCTGAATTTAGGTTGGGCTATAAATTCCAGGACAGGCATCCTTTCAAAGTAAAGGCAGACGGAGATATGACAGGCTATGCATAGAAGGCGGCTATGCAAAGATGGAGGCAGAAATCGGCATGATGCACCTATGAGTTAAGAACACCAAGAACTGCTGGTAGCCACCAGAAGACAGAAGAGAGGCACGGAACAGATTCTCCCTCGGAGCCTTCAGAAGGAACCAACCCTACTGACACCTTGATTTTTAAACTTCCTGGTCTCCAGAAATGTGAGAAAAGAAATGTTTGATGTTTTAAGCCACCTAGTCTGTGGTACTTTGTTATACACGGCCCTAGGAAACTAATACAGAGGACTAACCAAAAGGAACCTATGACCTCACGGAAAAATCTACCTTCTGTCTATAATTATGTTAAGATCAAAGACATGCTACCAAATAAATGTCTCTACTCATTTTGCTGGCCTTCTAGCTTTTTTCTAGAGAGCTGAAGAATAACACCATTAAGGAAGTGCCCAGCTTAGAAACTGATAGCATTAATATGATGTACAGTCAACCAATGGCTTAAATTCATTGCTGATCTGGGTAAATCAGATGAGAGTACCAAAAAGTAAAAAACTTTTGACTATTCACCCTAAGAATTAACAAATAACATCAAAAAAAGACACCTTCTAAACATGCAAAGGATCACTTGAAGATGGCTTCAAATCAAATGAGATTTCTAACAGGATATCAATATCTGTGGTTTTGTAGAGATGTTTAAAACTCAAGCTAATTCATTGTTTCCAGAGTAAATCAAACAGATTTTCTTTCTTCTTAAACCTTCTGTGAGGTAAATCACAGGTTACAAAGTACTGAGCTATTAAAAAGATGGGTGAGGAATCCAAAGTTTAAATAAAAGAATGCATTTAGTAAGAAGTTATTTTAAAGGATTCAGAATATAAAATAAGTGACATCATATGAAAAACACAGAAACAGCCTAATACTAGAAAAAAAGCCAGTATAACTAATGCAACTAGGTCTAAGAACAGGGAAACATTTCCCAATCATTCTTCAAAGTCATTACCTGTTTTTCCCTCAACAAAATGGTGATGAAATAATTTTGAACTCAGATTTTTAAGATTACAGAACATAGAACTTATGCTTCCAGGCAGGGTAGCTTGTAGCAGAATTACATCCTGCCAAAAACAATGAGAAAGGGAAGATTAAAAAGAACGTGTTTAAGGCCAGGCACAATGGCTCACACCTGTAATCCCAGCACTTTGGGAGGCCGAGGCAAATGGATCACTTGAGGTCAGGAATTCAAGACCAGCTTGGCCAACATGGTAAGACCCTGTCTGTACTAAAAATAGAAGAAAAAAAAAAATTAGCCCGGTATGGTGGTGTGTGCCTGTAATCCCAGGTACTCGGGAGGTTGAGGCAGAAGAATCGCTTGAACCCGGGAGGTGGAGGTTGCAGTGAGCAGAGATCGTGCCGCTGCACTCCAGCCTGGGTGACAGAGAGAGACTCCATCTCCTCCGGAAAAAAAAAAAAAAAGTTTAAAGGCATCAAAGAGCAGCTAAGGCAATGAGGACTAGAAGGACTAAGATTCCACAGAGCAGAAAACCTCAGAGATAAGAGATGACTTCCGTCACCACTGAAGAGATCTGTGATCCTGAGCACCAGCAAGAGGCTAAGGATCTGGGTCTTTCCCAGGCACGGACCACTGCTGGAGGAACAGAGAACCTGCAGAGTGGGTTTCCAGATTATTTTTGAAAAGGTTATTTTTTCACTTTCTTAGCAATTGGTGTGTATTTCCCTTTTCAATTTTTGATGATCTGAATAGGTAAAAAAATTGGTTAACCTATTGTTGCTTTAATTTATATTTCCCTAGTAGCAAGGTTGGTCATCTTGTCATATTGGCCATTTGAATTTTCTCTTTTATATGAACTAATTCATAACTTTTGCTCATTTTGTTTTAAAACAATGGATAAGCTCTACAGAGTTAACTTTTTCTAATCTAATTTCCAAAATTTTAATTCAATATGGATTCCTTTGAGTTTTGTTTCAAAACTGCAATTTTTGTTTTGTTTTGTTTTGTTTTGTTTTGAGACAGTGTCTCACTCTATCGCCCAGACTGGAATGCAGTGGTGCAATCCTGGCTCACCGCAACCTCTACCTCCCAGACCTAAGAAATTCTCCCACCTCAGCCTGCCAAGTAGCTGGGACTACTACACCATTATGCCCAGCTAATTTTTGCACCTTTTAGAGATGGAGTCTATGTTGCCCAGGCTGTAAAACATTTTTAATTGACAATTAAAAATTGTATATATTTATCGATTACAACGCAATGTTTTAAAATACCTATACATTATGGAATGGCTGAATCAGCCTAATTAACATATGCACTACCTTACGCACTTACTTTTTGTGGCAAGAACACTTAAAATCTCCCAGCAATTTTCAAAAATATAATACATTAACTACAGTCACCATGTTGCACAACAGATTTCTCAACTTATTCCTCATATCTAACTGAAATTTTATCTCTGTTGTTAATGTCTTCCCAATTCTCCCCTGACCTCCAACCTTGGTAACTACTGTTCTACTCCCTGCTTCTATGAGTTTGACTTTTTCAGATTCCATATATAAGTGAGAATATGCAGTTTTTCTCTTTCTGTGCCTCTATTTCACTTAACATAAATGTCCTCCAGATTAATCCATGTTGTTGCAAACGACAGGATTTCCTTCTTTTTAAAGCTGAATACTATTTGATTGTGTATATATACATTTTCTTTATCTGTTCATCTGCTGATGAACACTTAGGATGATTCCATATCTTGGCTATCGTAAATGATGTTGCAATGAATATGTAAGTGCAGATATTTCTTCAACGTAACTAATTTCATTTTCATTGAATGTATACCCAGTAGTGGGACTGCTGGATAATATGGTAGTTCTATCTGTGATTTTTTTTGAGGCATCTCTACATTGTTTTCCATAATGGCTGTACTAACTTACATTCCCACCAACAATGTGCTAGGTTCCCTTTTCTCCACATCCGTGGCAACCCTTATCTTTTGACTTTTTGGTAACAGCCATCCTAACAAGTGTGAACTGATATCGTGGTTTTAATTTGCATTTCCCTGATGATTAGTCATGTTGAACATTTTTTTCATATACCTGTTGGCCATTTGTATGTCTTCTTTTGAGAAATGTCTATTCAGGTCCTTTGCCTACTTTTCAATCAAGTATTTGCCTTCTTGCTACGTAAGGAGCTGAGTTCCTTACACAGTTTGGATATTATTCCCTTATCAGATGTATGGTTGGTATATTTTCTCCCCTTACATAGACTGTCTCCTCACGCTACTGATTGCCCATTTTTCTATTGTTATTGTTTTGTTCTCAATTTACAAGAGCTCTTTCAATATTAGCAGTTTTAACCATTTAACGGCCATACAGAATGTAAACTTCTCCCTCAGTCTTTTTTGTTTGTTCATGTTAGCTGGGTTCTTCTTAATCTGAAGCTTAAATAATAGTCCTGGGGACAGGTGCAGTGGTTCACACCTATAATCCCAGCATTTTGGGAAGCTGAGGTGGGCAGATCACATGGGGCCAGGAGTTTGAGACCAGCCTGGCCAACATGGCAAAACCCTGTCTCTACTAAAAATTTAACAATTAGCCGAGCGTGCTGGTGCACATCTGTAATCCCAGCTACTCGGGAGGCTGAGGGATGAGAATCGCCTGAACCCAGGAGGTGGAGGTCGCAGTGAGCCACTGCACTCCAGCCTGGGTGACAGAGCGAGACTCAGTCTCAAACAAACAAACAAAAAAATTGAGGGGATCTTTATTTCATGCTTTCTCTCGTTAAGAAAAGAAAGGACAATAAACTGTTAGAAGAAAATAAAGCACACAGTCCAGCCACTGTCTTTGGAAAATGAAACGGCTATGTGAATTTTTTATTTTTTGGCACCTCTTTTAAAAACGCCACTTAATGACCTACCTGCATTACTGAAGTGTCTCTTGTTGGGGTGATTGTAGTTATCTCTTGGGTGTCCATGCATCTGTGGGCCATGGGAGGCAGGCAAATGAGGCTTCTGAGGGTGAAGGTTGTGTGAGGTATGGGACTGAGATATCAGAGAGTCCCGGCTGGAGCCTGAGGCCTCTGGACGAAATGGTTTCTTACCCCCAGTCACATCATCTTTCTTCTTTTGCTCCTAAAGAGTAAAAGGAAACCAAAGAAGCTCAAGATCCCAGGCTTAATTCCCCAGAGAAGAATAAAGGCTATCACCTCTAAATAGCTCCCTCTTGTCCTTCTTAACTTTTGAACTGCCGTTCACTACCTCCTAACCAAAAAACGCTCATAAATTCCACTGTTAGGCTATTTGCTGGGGGAACTCAGTGGAATTTATGCTGAGTTTGACCATCACTGCTAAGTACCTGCAAGAACATATGCATACATCGCTAGATGTCACTGTACAGGGCACTGTACAGGTGCCCAGGCTGGCGGCACTCTCGGAGGATCATCTTGGACCATGTAAAGCCAAGATTACCAGCTTTCCAAGGCTAATCGCAACAAAAAACCCTCCACTGTCCAGTGGGAACTAACTCCTAAGCCAAAGTCATCAAGCTAAATATCTGAATGTTGGAGTAACATTCTTATTACACAAGTCAAATGTTTGATATAAAAAAAAATCACAAAATAAAAAAAATAAAGTGATCTAAAACCTAACCAGCAAGGGAATTACTGTTAATAATTTGGCACATATTTTTTAAGCTTTTTTTTTGTATTTATATAGAGGTTTTTAAACAAAAATATTTGGCATTCATTTTTCATTTTTAATGTATAAGTCTTTCCATGTAAATACTTATTTCTACAATATTATGTTTAATGATTGATTAGTACTTCCCAATATGGATATATCATGAACTACTGAGTTTCGTTTTTTGTTTTTTTGAGACAGAATCTCACTCTGTTGCCCAGGCAGGCGTTCAGTGACGCAATCTCAGCTCACTGTAACCTCCACCTCCTGGTCTCATGCAATCCTCCCACCTCAGCCTCCTGAGGGGCTGGGGCTACAGGCATGTGCCACCATACCCAGCTAATATTTGTAGTTTATGTAGAGATGAGGTTTCATCATGCCGGACAGGCTGGTCTTGAACTCTTGGCCTCAAGTGATCCACCCCCACCTCAGCCTCCCAAAGTGCTAGGATTACAGGCATGAGCCACCATGCCTGGACACACTGAATGTATTTCTTATTGCTGGGCTTCCAAGTAATTTCCATTATAAACATGTTTAAATCTCTATCTCCTTCTCAAACTAAATTCCTGGAAGCAAAACTGCACGCTTTAGTCTTAATAAATCTTGCTGAATTCTCCTCCAGAAAGGTTATGACAATGTATACTCCCACTATTAGGATACCACCATTTTTGTTATTCAACTTATACTCATTTCTGATCCCTAAATGAATGAAGTCTTTCATTATTATGTGTCCAACTTCAGTCCCTCTTCCTAATTTTCACTCCCTTCTAAAGGGCCTTTCCTAACTATTTCATTCCCTCCGGGGCCTTTCCTGACTATCCTTTTATAGACTTTTTATAATGCTTATTAGTATATGATTCCTGTATGTTACTGCTATAACATATTCTTCCATGTAAAATTAAATTATAAACTACTTGAGGGTGCTGCTTCACAGGCCAACACAGCACTGGGCACAGCATAACAAATACCTCCCTGTCCCCAGCACCATTCTATTCCATTCTATGTGGTGAGGACAGAGCAGTAGATGAGAGACACAAAATCTCTGCCTTCATGGAGCTGACACATTAGTGGAGGTGGTAGTTAATGCTCACAGACTGAACCAAATGTCCAACTTGGGTACAGCCCATGTGGCGAGTCAGCAGATATGCAAATGGGCACACCCACACAAGGAGCATTGCCTCTGCAGCCTCCTCCATTTCATTTTGCACCTATCCCCCTACTCCAAAGGAGAGGCAACTTCTAAGCACCTCTCACAAGTGAATAGCAGGACCCCTTCCATACAAAAGCTGGAAGGACACCAAGCAGATGGTCCAGAAAAGAAGAGAAAAAGTATTTTCTGCCCACCACCCTATTACTTCCTAGGAGCCACATTTATAAGCTACCATAAGACATGTACGGAAGAAAAATGCACATGGAAGAAAAAACCTGGTGAACAAATGATTCTAGGACATAAAAACACAGGGTAAACACTCTTTGTCAGAATTTCAACAATGTTAGGCTCCAATACATTGGCTATTTCACCCATCTGGTCTTATTGTTTGACTATTAGCACCAGCAATAACCCATGATTCTGTGACCATCTCCTTGTGGAAAAATAATAATTAAGAAATTTTTCTGTGGAATTGGTATTTGTTTGTATGAATTAGGATTGCATTTGTACTTTACCTCCTCTTCTTGAGACCTTTTCTTATGAGCCATCTTGTATAACTTATGCAGTTTTCGAGCATCAAATTCTGTAAACTTGGAAACAAAAATCCATAGGTTCCTAAAAAGAAAAATGAACAGTTCTGGTGAATTATAGAATTAGAAAAGCAATTTTTTATTATCTTCATGGATGGCAAGCTAATAAATTTTGCTGTGGTATGTTCCCTAAGCATAGAAATTAAATTACAGAAATATTATTTCAGGTATTTGCGTTAATAATACAGTAAGTCTAACTTAAGGTTGTCAATAGGTTCTTGGAAACTGCAACTTTAAGTGAAACAAAATCAATTTTTTTTCTCATCAATGTTACAATGAAACAAAGCTGAAGGAAACAATGTTATTTGAGGACTTACTGTACCCCTTTATATGGTTCTGCCAAAATAGTATGACAGAGGGATTTAGAGACTAAGGCTCTGTCAGTACCTAAAACTCCTCTGAATTTGTATCAGTGACACCCCGGACTCCAGTCCTTTAAGTTTTCCTTCATTTTCTGGACTCTACCACAAATCCATCAGCACGACTATCTCCCAGGTTGTGGCCTCCATTCAGTCGGTCATCTCTGTGTTACTGCCCCTCCTTCCTCCCAGTTGTCGCCACCATGACCTTTCATTTACTCCTTAAAACTCTCAGTGACTTCTTCCCTCCAATTCCATTATGTTCACCCTAGCATGGTGTTTCTGCACAATAGGGGAATGATATGATGAAATGGGTGTTTTTAGAAAGAGTAAGCACAGGTAGTCAGAGTGAGTGCCATAAAGGAGTCTCATATCTTCTCAAACTTCCTAACAGGCAGTTTCACCATGGCTTGCTGCTGACAGGACACCTGTACAGGCTCCCTAACTAGAAAGCCTGCTGTGTCAGGTGAAGAGCCACTTACCTTCCTGTCTAAAGCCTCCTATAAAGAGCTTCAGTCTTTGTTAACAAACTCTCTTTAAACCCTAAACACCACCCAGTCCCCTCCCTGACCCACTTTCAAGTCTTTGCTGAAGCCTGAGAACTCTGTGTATCTCAGCAATCCAACTCAGGTCATGTACGCTCAGTTCAAGTGCACCTGCCTGCCTCTGAGAAGACCTTCCTTCCTGACTACTCTTCACGCACTTCCTTCTCTGCCCTTCCACTCTATCTGGTCTTGCATTTGCTGCCTCATGATGAACAGTTTCTCCAGAGGCTTGCCTTGTACTACTTTTTTGACTTGTAAAGGGCGAGGACCTTATAAACTACTGCTAGCCAATATCACAGTGCCTGGCACATTTAAAAATGAGTCTGTTCAGTGGGATGACCTTTTGCTATCTTCTAGTCAGTGTTAAATTTAAAAAGAAAGAAAAAAAAAAGGCCAGATGCCCGCTAGGTAAAGAAAGAAGCTGGCAACAGTGTTAAGGTGAAAAAAGTACCATTTTGAAAATTAAATTTTTTTTATAGGGGTGAAGCATGCTGTGGACACCATCAGGCAGAAGTTTTCTTAAATCCACTTTTCACTCAAAAACCAGTCCTCTGAGATTGGACATATTATACAAAGATAATCACATTATCCATGAACTATACAAGTTCAAAGTAACTGTGGTTATGTACAAACAAGCACATGTACCCTCTGAGTCTAAAATAAAATAAAGACGAAGTAACGTGATTAATGGAAAGAGATTCAATGTTACAACTGCCTTTTAGAATTTCCAGCCATGACTGGGCGCAGTGGCTCACGCCTGTAATCCCAGCACTTTGGGAGGTCAAGGCGGGCGGATCACCTAAGGTCAGGAGCTCGAGAAGAGCCTGGTCCACATGATAAAACCCCATCTCTACTAAAAATACAAAAATTAGCCAGGCGTGGTGGCAGGTGCCTGTAATCCCAGCTACCCAGGAGACGGATGTTGCAGTGCCAAGATTGTGCCACTGCACTCCAGCCTGGGCGATAGAGTGATAGAGTCAGACTCTGTCTCATTTAACACACACACACACACAAAAAGATTTTCCAGTCATGTTTCCTTAAAATATCCAAAGTGAATAGTGGATATATACCTAGCAATCCCACTACTGGGTATCTACCCAGGGGAAAAGAAGTCATTATATGAAAAAGACGTTTGCACTCACATGTTTATAGCAGCACAATTTGCAATTGCAAAAATATGGAACCAGCCTAAATGCCCATCAACCAACAAGTGTATAAAGAAAATGTGGTATATACATACCATGGAATACTACTCAGCCATAAAAAGGAATAAAATAATGGCATTTGCAGCAACCTCAATGAAGCTGGAGACCATTATTCTAAGTGAAATAACTCAGGAATAGAAAATCAAACATTGGATGCAAAGGCATAAAAATGATATAATGGACTCTGGGGGGAAGGAGGCTGAGGGATAAAAGACGACACATTGGGTGCAGTGTGCACTGCTCGGGTGATGGGTGCACCAAAATCTCAGAAATCACCACTAAAGAGCTTATCCATGTAACCAAACACCACCTGTTCCCTAAAACTACTGAAATCTTTTAAAAAATTTTAAGTGGATATATAAAGGAACATTTATAAACCATGATGCTTTAAACACTGGTAAGTTCTAGATTAACTGCTTTAATCCAAATTACTACTTTAATTATTAAAGAAGGATATGAGAATAGAGAACTCAAAATTCTTGTGGTTTTAACCTCTGTTTCACCATGTGTTGGTACAGAACCAACCAATTAGTTGTATTAGGTACAGTAATATCTGAATATCTGGATATCAACCTGAGATGGGTAAAGTAGTTAAGACCAGATGATTTCTGTCCCTTGCAGGCTTAGAGAAAATTTATTTCTGAGAACAGACCAGCAAATCCAGTACCACTATCTTTCTCTCATAAAATAAATTAATGACATCATCCTACCCCTTCAAAAGGCTGGTCTCAGCGGAACAGCCTATTTCATGGAAAGGAAAGTTAAAGCCTGCTGGTACACTGCCAACAGATGAGTTTTGTTGGGAAGAAGGTTTCTTAGGTGGCTATGCCACCTTTTATTAAAAGAAAACAGAATCCACTCCCATACTCAGTCAAATCAAACGGGACAGACGAGGCCAAAGTGGTTACCTCCTCCACAGTTTGATGTGCTCCTGATCTGAGTAGGCTTTAAGGCACTCGGCTATCCGGTCTCCAATTTTCAGTAGGCAGTTCCGGGTGTGTTCCAGCTGTTCTTGCACATTGAGCCCCTTGTCAGGTTTGTCGAGCTGTTTCAGTGCCTTTTTCACAGGCCTCATCCTCTCCTTACACTGCAACAGGACAAAAGAGTAAAGACATAAACAATCTGCAGAAAGTAAGTCTTGTCCTTTGCTTACTGCGCTCTCAATGAAAACACAGTCCACCCCTATGCCATACAATTGCTAGAGGAAGAGTGGGTAAAGCTAGTGCAGTGGAGTAAGTGTCAGTGTTAAAGTCAGAAAACCCTGAGGTGCAGTGCCAGCACCATCACTTAGAGTTATGTGATAACACTTCACGCCTTACTTAACTTCTCTAAATAGTGCTTCCTCATCTGCAAGAGGCATGGCATGCCTTACAAGCCCATTTTGAAGATCTAATGAGGAGCAGTATTACAGACCTAACCTGAAATTCTCCCACCACAAACTGTCTAAAAATACAGGATAAAATATTTACAAATCCTTTAGGCTTGAAAGAAAGCAAAAGAAAGGCTTCCAGATAAAGATGGTAAATAGAACACATCAATCTTTTCTCTGCCTCCCCAATCCCACTAAAACAATGGTAAAGGCAAGGTCCTTAAAAGAGACAAGCCCACAAAGACAGTGAAAACAAGCGAGAGGATAACAGCAACAAAATATTGGCAGCATGGGAAATGACAAAACAGATCTGAGAAAATGAAATTCGAAGCCAGGAGTAAAAAGAGCCAAGAAGTAACCCGGCTTACATGGCAAAACTCCCCCAAAGGTGAGCTGTCTTCAGAAGGAGAGACGAGGGCTAAAATGGGGAGTGGTTTAAAAACGCTTAAGAAGTAACACATATCCAGATTCGTAAAATACCCAGATCTCTAACTCCACCCAGCAACAAATACAAAGACTTATTCTCCAGAAAAGGATAAAAGAACCTCTGAGCTGCACTGCACAGGCACAGATGAGGGGTGAGCCCACCACACTGAAAACAGGATTATGTGAGCACGTAAGCAGTCACACAGGATGAGTCACCACCCAAGTCTTCTGCCTCTCAGATTCCAGAAGGGAAAGAGCCAGGCCTTCACACTCCAGAGAGTCAGGAAACTGGGGCATTCTTCACAAAATGTGACCGCCCCAGAGGAAAAACCAAATGATCCTGACTACCCATCGGAAGTTCCTGCTAGATCATCCTATAGTGAAAACTTTCAAAGGAGATCAAGACCCACCACCCACATGCTCAAACTTCCAATGAGATGTTTAGTCCTCCACTCTTAAATATCAGCTGACAACTGAGGATCAGCAAAGCCATCAAGGCAATATGTGTAACATGAACAATGGAAAACAAAGACAAGTATAAAGATATTCAAGAGTGGTGGAGGAAAAAGATATTAGAAATAAATAATGTGAAACAAAGTTGAAGGAATCTCCCAGAAAGTAGAGTAAAAAGCAGAAATGAGCAACTTAAAAAGACAAAATTAGGGACCAACATCCAGAATTCAATATCCAAAAACAATAAATTCCATAAAGGTAACACTGGGAACTTAGAGAAAATTACCACCGTATAATTCAAGAAAATTTCACAGAATAGTGTAGGGATATGGTTGTCAGCCACTAAGTATCTGGTACAATGAACTAAGTAAGACACGTGGCCATGAAATTTTCAAATAATGAAAACTCTACAAACTTCCATCACTTTGTGGTCATTTCCACAGCTATATACTTATGATCTGTGGATTTTTCTGTTGTATATCAATTTTTAAAAAGGGCATAAAATAAAAAATATACCAAAAACTAAAAGACTTCTGTAATGACTATAAAAAATAAAAGATTAGTATTAAGAAGGTAAAAAGAATTCCTACAGAAAAGGTAAGAAAAATAAATTATTCCAAATATATCAATTTGGAATAAATGAATAGGCAATTCACAAGGAACATGAATGACCACTAAAATATGAAAATAAAAGTCCAATGACTTTCAGTATTTCATAGCCCTCAGATTAGCAAAAATTAACAACTGTTAACTGAGTCAGAAATTAACAACTGTTTCTAAGGCTGGTAAGCAATTGGAACTTGAATTCATTGCTATAATTAATGCAATCTCTACAACTGCTTTCAAGAGTAACTCAGGTATCTAACAAAGTGGCAGATGTGTATACCTAATGAATGACCTACCATTTTTTGCTCAAGCCATACACCCTAGAGAAGCTCTCACTTGTGTGGTACAAGAAAATATGTGCAACAATTTCACTGTAGTCTATCTGCAGTAGCAAACACCTGGAAAAATCCTGATGTCCACCAATACAAGAAAGAATAAACTGTGGAAGAATAATTTGTGGGATAACATGAAACTTCAATGACAGCCACAATTAACATATATAAATCTCAAAAATGTTGACTGTTACGAGAGGAAAAGCAAGTTATAGGATACACAAGTGTGCCAATTACAGTTTTAAGACAAGGAAATCAATCCTCTGTATTGTTTATATGTGGGAGGCCAGGCAGCACAATGGTTATGGACCCAACCTCTCATGCCAAACTGCCTGGGTCAAAACTGTGTTCCATGTCTTAGCTGTGTGACATAGGGCAAATCACTTAACTCTCTTCACCTTATTTTTAAATATGTAAAATGGAAACAATAGCCTACCTCACAGGATTGCTGTGGAAAAAATATACATAAAGCACATAAACATTAACTGGCTATTAATGTGAGCTACTATCATCTTTACAGACGTAAGTAGTAAAACTCTAGAACTACACGTTAAATATAAAAACTGAATTCGGAATCATGGTTACATCTGGGAGGTAAGAAAGAGAGAAAAGGCCCAGCGCGGTGGCTCACGCCTGTAATCCCAGCACTTTGGGAGGCCGAGGCGGGCGGATCACGAGGTCAGGAGTTCGAGACCGGCCTGACCAACATGGTGAAACCCCATCTCTACTAAAAATCCAAAAGTTAGCCGGGCGTGGTGGTGCACGCCTGTAATCCCAGCTATTCAGGAGGCTGAGGCAGGAGAATTCCTTGAACCCAGGAGACAGGCTGCAGTGAGCCAAGATCACACCACTGTGCTCCAACCTGGGCGACAGAGCAAGACTCTGTCTCAAAAAAAAAAAAAAAAGAGAGGAAAAAAAGCATAGGTTGAGAGGGAGGTACACCCAGGGATTCAGCTTTATATTCTGAGTCTTAAAGAATTCAGATTTGACAAAACTTCATGGTATATTTATCAATGCCTATTATATCCCTGAAATTTCTCTGCATCTTTTAAAGATTTCATAATATAAAAACAAGATTAAATGAGTCATTTTTAAGAGCATTTTTTAAATGTCATGGTACCACAGAACATTAGATATCATTTTCTCTTATAAACACTTGGATAAGAAAGACTAGGAAACAGATTGGTTAGCTGACTATGTAGTTATTCATTTATTCAATTTACTCACTTACTGATACACTACTAGCATCTAAATGAACTTTATATAAAACATAATACTTGTCCTCAGACAGCTCACAGGCTAAAAAGAGACTTAATAGAGATAAAAGTGAAAGAAAACATTATCTATATACATACGTGTATAGATTTTAGATAACTCAGAAGAAGAAGTCAAAGAGAAGTTACAGGACAGGGTCAACAGGGTCCTTTGCTGCCACAGGACAGAAGTACTTTCAAATTTGGAAGAAAACAGCTTTTTCTTTCGGCCTGAAAGCGCTGTTTGATTAACGGATTTTGTGGAAGTATAGGGAGGAGAAACCACAGAGAGGTGGGAAAGGGATGGTGGCACAGTGAAATCTATACCTGCAGCTCCAGCCAGGGGCAAAGGAGCCTTGAGGACATACTGGCCTGCATCCAATCCCGTGCAAGACCTGGTCCATGCACTCGCTCCCCATCGCCTTGCCCTCCCCTCTTCTCCTGTTACCTTTTATTCTTCCTTCAGAACCCAACTCAAACATCACTTCCTTACACAAGCCCTTCTGGCATCCCCTGACTAGGTCAAATTCCCTTCTCACAGCATCTCCACAGTATGCACTCTCTCTCCTCCAGAGGCCTGTCTGTGACAGGTGCACCAACATGATTTGTGTAGTTATCTAACTCCCCTACTCAAATGTACAGTTTACAATGATAGAAATGGTTATCTATTCAACATGGTAACTCTGGGGGCTGGAACACAGAAAACATTCAATAAATATTTGCTCAGTGAACACTTCTCTTTCCCAAATGCCTCTAAGAGCCCTTGGAGCCTCTCTTAACTAGGAGCACAAGACATGAAATCCACTCCTTAAACTTCCCCTCAATAAAAGACAAGACAATCTCTTCCTGCCGGCCTGCTGAAGAGCACATGGTCTTCAGATATTGTAAGCAATGTGTTTCCAAAGTAATGTACTATTGCTCAGCTCAACTGAAGCTCTGGCTGGACCTATAAAAGGCAGAGCCACAGCAAGCACTGTGGCTGCAGACACTGGTATCCCCCAATTTCAAGACTTACTATGCTGAATGTCTCCTGGTCCAGATCATCATCCTCATCCTCTCCAATGGGGACAGGTTCACTTCCTGCTGTAATATGGACAGGACCCTGAGATCGCTTTGATTTACTCGAAGATTTGGCATCACCACTTTTAGGCTTTTAAAAAAGAGTTACAAGGAGTCATTGTCATTTGTGCAATCCTACCGTGGAATCTGGATTTCTTACCTATGTTGCGTTATTACAATGGGTAAATATGATGGTCTCAGTTTATTTTTTAAAAAGTAAAATAAAATCCTGAAACATCATGAAGACAAACCTATCTGATTAGCAGCTTAGTCACACATTATTCCCATTTCCATCTCTAAATGTACCCAATTATAACTTCAATTTCATCAGTGCTATTTTTGGGCTTCTACTCCTTTATCCATAAAATGCACAGAAATGTCATCAAGAGGTTAAGATCGTAAATTGGCAGAACTCTTCTAGAGTATCATGTAGCAACTTTTATTAACAGCATACCTTTTGATTTAGGAATCTGCTGCATTACTAAATTATTATAAATGAAATCTATATACATCTCAATTATATCGAAGGAAACGTTGCAGAAGGATATATAAAATGACTTCATGTACTTTTTTTTTCTTTTTTTGAGACAGATTCTTGCTCTGTCATCCAGGCTATAGTGTAGTGTCATGATCTCAGCTCACTGCAACTCTGCCTCCTGGGTTCAAGAGATTCTTCTGCCTCAGCCTCCCAAGTAGCTCGGATTACAGGCACACGCCACCACACCCAGCTAATTTTTGTATTTTTAGTAGAGACAGGGTTTCACCATGTTGTCCAGGCTGGTCTCGACCTCCTGACCTTGTGATCCGCCCACTTTGGCCTCCCAAAGTGCTGGGCTTACAGGTGGGAGCCACTGCGCTTGCTTGACTTCATGTACATTTTTAAGCATACAGCACGCTTTGTTTATAGTTATATGGATATGCACTATAATATGTACTACAAATATAAATACATGAATAGGAAGGTTTCAAACCCACTTCACAGTGGTGGTTATGGGGGGAACAGAGGAAGAGTAATAAAATCAGGGAAAAGGAACGGGGGCAGCTTCAACCGTACCAGTCATATGTTCATGAAATACAAAAGGTATCAGCCTCTCCCCCTGCCTGGCCCCACCAAAAAAAAGAAAAAAGCCACTTAAAGTAAACACGAAAAAATGTTAACAACAGTTGTGATATCTGGAGAGTGGATAAACAGATGTCGGCTAAAATTGTTCTTTGTGTTTTTATTTTTTTAGTATTTTATTTAAGAAAAAGAATGTCGGCCGGGCGCGGTGGCTCAAGCCTGTAATCCCAGCACTTTGGGAGGCCGAGACGGGTGGATCACGAGGTCAGAAGATCGAGACCATCCTGGCTAACACGGTGAAACCCCGTCTCTACTGAAAAATACAAAAAACTAGCCGGGCGAGGTGGCGGGCGCCTGTAGTCCCAGCTACTCGGGAGGCTGAGGCAGGAGAATGGCCTAAACCCAGGAGGCGAAGCTTGCAGTGAGCTGAGATCGCGCCACTGCACTCCAGCCTGGGCGACAAAGCGAGACTCAGTCTCAAAAAAAAAAAAAAAAAAAAAAAAAAGAAAAAGAATGTCTTTCTGTGGGAGCACAACTGCACAGGTTATTTGTCACAATATGGTCTATTAACATCAAAAATTAGAAAGTATTTCAAAATGGGAAATTCAAATTGCTTCTAACATGTTACACCCAAACAGAATCCTCCCCAACTATTAAAAATGTTTTTTGTTTGTTTGTTTGTTTGTTTGAGACAAGGTCTTGCTCTGTTGCCCAGCCTGGAGTGAAATGTGACACAACCATGGCTCAATGCAGCCTCGAGCTCCTGAGCCTAAGCAATCCTCTCACCTCTGCCTCCCAAGTAACTGGGCCCACAGGCACATGCCACAATGCCCAGCTAGATTTTTGCTTGTTTTTATTTTGTAGAGACGAGGTCTCCCTAAGTTGCCAAGGGTGTAAAAATGATTTTAACATTTATTCACTTGGAAAGTTGTGATATACTGCTAAGTGAGGAGAAAAGACTACCCAAACAGTCTAATCTGATTTTTGTATTTGTTTTTAAATGTTTATTTTATATTTAATAATATAAAATTTCAAAGTAAAAGTTTCAAAGTACTTATCAAGAAATCTATATTAGAGTTATCACTGGATATTAGAATTATAGCAGTTGTTTGTGTTTTGGCAATGATTTTACTGTGTTCAGACGTCAGCAAGTATACGTTGCAACACTGTACCAAATTATTGGGTTTAGAATGAACTTCATAAAACCCCTATGTAAAGGTTATAATAGCAAGGCTTTTCATCCATTTACATTCCAATAACTCTTGCTAATATTTGTTTTTGACTCGAACTCTTCTTCAAATTCAGTTGTGGACTGTGCTTCTCTAATATGAATCTGAGAACATATTTCGTATTTACATGTAAATGAAGATTTCTCTCACCTGTCCTATCTCATTCAAACATTTCCCCCTGAAATACGTAATAAAAGACCAAGTAAAGGCCTTCTTTTTTAAAAAACACCCCAAACTTGCAGGTTCCCCTCTCTCTGCAAGGACAAGTGCAGGTATTCCATCAACAGCCCCACCTATCCTTCTTAAACATACCCATAAAAAGACAATTATTGCAGGGCCCTCAAATCTCACGCTACTTCTAAATCCAAACGGGGAATTGCAAAGGCTGTGGGTATCTCCATGAACAGAAGGGCACCATTACCTTTTCCTTCTTATCTTTTGACTTTTTTCTTTCCTTGTCCCCTTCTTTGTCTTTCCTAGAACTCATTTGCTTCTCCTTGTTCTCCTTGTTCTCTTTCTTCTTCTGTTTTTTTTTCATTGGACTTTTTTCCAAGCCATCATCCTAGGAAACAAAACAGGGCTCTGAATTTTTATCACAAATTTTATATCTACTTATGTACTTTCTGGAAAAAGCAGCATTGCCCCCAGTGGTTCATCATTGTCTACACTTAGAAGCTTGTCTTCAAGCAAATAGCCTCAAGACACTCAGAAAAGTCTAAACTTTCCAGTAACAACCAGTTAAAACTGTAGAGGCAGAAGCTCTTTACTGATATCCTCTCATTTAATTCTCAGAGCAACCCTTCAACATGAGTTTTATCACTCTCATTTCACGGATGGAAACGGAGTACCAAAGAGATTATATATCTGTACACAGTCAGCTAATAACTGATTAGGTTGCTCGTATTTAAATTTATGTACTGGCCAGGCACATTGGCTCATGCTTATAATTCTAGTACTTTGGGAGGCTGAGACAGACCTATCACCTGAGGTCAGGAGTTTGAGACCAGCCTGGCGAACATGGTGAAATCCTGTCTCTTTTAAAAGTACAAAAATTATTTTAGGCAGGAGAATCGCTTGAACCCACGAGGTGGAGGCTGCTGTGAGCCCAGATCGCGCCACTGCACTCTACCTTGGGTGACAAAGTAAGACTCTATCTCAAAAAAAAAACTAGTAATAAATAAATTTATGTATATATGACTCAAATCCATGCTAGTTCCTGTACCCACTGCTGATCCTCTTGGAGCTAATATCCAAGTACAATTACACTTTCAGAAATTCCATAAAGTTGTCACTGAAATAGCACACTAAATGACACCAACTTACTATTCACTTTACTTAGACCAGAGGTTACAAACTGGCAAGCCAAACCTGACCCACGGGAGTTTTGTTAACGGAACTCCATAGCAGCTGTGCCCTTTACATTAGGCATGAGCTCACTGGTAAACCACAGTCCTGACCACTCCCCCTCATTCCCAAGAATGAGGATACGTGTCAATCACCATTTATCATTAAAACTTTAGGCTGGGAGCAGTGGCTCACTCCTGTAATCCCAGCACTTTGGGAGGCCGAGGCAGGCAGATCACCTAATGTCAGGAGTTTGAGACCAGCCTGGCCAACATGGTGAAACCCTGTCTCTACTTAAAATACAAAAATTAGCCAGGCGTGCTGGCAGGTGCCTGTAATCCCAGCTACTCAGGAGGCTGAGATAGGAGAATTGCTTGAACGCAGGAGGCAGAGATTACAGTAAGCCAAGATTGTGCCATTGCACTCTAGGCTGTGGTACAAGAGTGAGACTTTGTCTCAAAAAGAAAAAAAAAAAAGCAACAAAACCTTTCAGAGTCCCCTTCATTTACTTCCATTATGTATGAATTTGCAGCTGCTGACTTAAACTATATTCCTCTCTGACAGATTAAGCAAAGACTTACATCTTCTATTTCCATTTAATCCACTCATAAACCAAACACACTTCAGATGATTTTATTCCAGCTGGCACAATAAGTATAGCTAAAATAAATAAATAACCCTCAACCGAAACCCCACTTCATACTTTCACTTCTCCCTCTTCTGATGGATTATCTGAATGCCTAGGAGATGAAAGCTCAATTCCATGCTCCTCTTTCAGCCTGGGCACTTTGTTTTCCTTCTTTACCCGAGGCTTTCGCTTCTTTAATTTGGCCTGGAAAAGGAGAGAAAATGATGATTAAAGTACAAATCAAGACCCTCGAAAGCATAACCAAACAACATGATGACTCTTTACGGCAGTAGCAGCCATATAATTCAAACAAGAAAATTCCAAGGAAATCAAAAGAGTGCAACTCATTTTACCTGACAAGACCAAACCAAAACAAATAAAAAACCTATAGGCCTTATACATAGCCTATACCACATTAAAATATCCATGTTCCTTTTTTTTTTTCCGAGACGGAGTCTTGCTCTGTCACCCAGGCTGCAGTGTAGGGGTGCCATCTTGCCTCACTGCAACCTCCGCCTCCCAGGTTCAAACGATTCTCCTGCCTCAGCCTCTCGAGTAGCTAGGTGGGACTACAAGCACGTGCCACCACAACTGGCTAACTTTTAGTGTGTCTTTAGTAAAAACAGGGTTTTGCCATGTTGGTCAGACAGGTCTCAAACTCCTGACTTCAGGTGATCCACCCACCTCAGCCTCCCAAAGTGCTGGGATTACAGGCGTGAGCCACCTCACCAGCCAAAATATCCACACTCCTTAAACCTACTGATTCCATATTTTTGGAATCCATCCTAAAGATATAATTTTTTTTTTTTTTTTTGAGACAGAGTCTTGCTCTATCACTCAGGTTGGAGTGCCGTGGCGCAATCTCAGCTCACTGAAAGCTCTGCCTCTCGGGTTCACGCCATTCTCCTGCCACAGCCTCCCGAGTAGCTGGGACTACAGGCGCCCACCACCACACCTGGTTAATTTTTTGTATTTTCAGTAGAGACGGGGTTCCACCATGTTAGCCAGGATGGTCTCGATCTCCTGACCTACTGATCCTCCCACCTCGGCCTCCCAAAGTGCTGGGATGATAGGCATGAGCCACCGTGCCCGGCTAAGATATAATTTTTTTTAAAAAAAGGAAAATCACTCTGTGTACAAAGATACAAATAAAGATAATATACTAAAGACATAATAGTAACATTAAAAAACCAGAAAGCAAGTTACATATAATAAGGAAAAGATTAAAATACTGTTTATCTGCCTAATGGGACATGATCTGTAACATGATCTAATCTGCCTTTCCAGAGCCTAACACATAATGTATTGCATACTCAACGTATTACATGAAGAATGAGACTTATGATCCTATTACTTGAAAAAAATGAGGTGTGGTATTATGGGGTTTTTTCCCTAAAATTTGCTTTGCTTATAATAATACAGGGAAATTAATATAAATGACATAGCTGCAAGAGAACTTAAAGAACACGCACACATGGGCTGCTAGTACAGTGTGTAATTTGTATTTCTTAGCTGGGATTCCATCTTTCTGGGCCTGAACTGAAATTACAAATTGGGGAAATAAAAGGAGCTAAAGCTCAGGTGAATTCACTGAGAATTTAGTCGGTATTTCACATAGCAACTAAGGTCTAGTTTCAGAATTCACTGTGCATTCCAACTGTCAATTTTACTCTGGGATCCATTATTACAAGTACCACAGAGAGAGATATAACAACAGGCAAACCCATAGGTATTCAGTGCAGTCTGTTCCAAAACTGAGAAAGCAGAATAAAGAAACAGTAACAATATGTGTGGAATAGTGACACTGGGGAGCAAAGACGATTAATTTGAAGCAACATTTCAGAAGGATGGGTTTGTAAGAAAGCTGCCAAGATGTTGTGGCCTTAAATGAATTTTTTTTGTTTTTTTTGAGATGGAGTCTTGCTCTGTTGCCTGGGCTGGAGTGCAGTGGCCTGATCTCGGCTCACTGTGAGCTCTGCCTCCCAGGTTCACACCATTCTCCTGCCTCAGCCTCCTAAGTAGCTGGGATTACAGGTGCGCGCCACCACATCCGGCTAATATTTTTGCATTTTTAGTAGAGATGGGGTTTCACCATGTTAGCCTGGATGGTCTTGATCTCCTGACCTCGTGATCCGCCCGCCTCAGCCTCCCAAAGTGCTGGGATTACAGGTGTGAGCCACCACACCAGGCCTAAATGAATGTTTCTATTATTACCAACCAAACCATCACTACTGGAAACTCAAAAACAACATCTGCCCGTGAGAAGGTGACATTCTGTGCAGTGCCCAGAAAGGGCCTCTGTCTTCCTACCTAATTCTGCAGGGTGGGAGCCTCAGGCTCCTGAAAAACACCCAGCTGGCAGTGTACTCACCTCTTCCCCGCCTGTCACAGTCCCCTTCTTCTCCAGACCCTTTCTGAGCAGCTTCAACAAGTAATCCGCTCGGGTCTGTAGCTGCTTCCCCTGAGGCTTTTTATCTGTCTCCACTGGCAGAATCTTCAACAAGAAAGGAAGAGAAGCACCCGCCACCACCCACATCCTGGTTAGTGGATCAGGATAAACAGAGACAACAAAAACTGAGCACAGTCCTTTCCCTCCCCAACCACCCAAAATATAGATTAAAGCCTCAGATCCTATCTCATGTCCATGGCTCCCAGTCACTGAAAATCCCTCACGAGCCGTTCTCATTTTACAAAATGGGATGGAGAAATCCAGCTCTCCCAATGGCTCCTACCTGTGCTGTTAACAGGGTAGAACAACTCAGGTAGGAGGGGCTTGTGGCTTCATCTGCTAGAGCATCCCAGCCGTCGTGGATTTCCTCCTTCCAGGAGCAGGGAATCCCTGGAGCTAGGTTAAAGCTTCGTTTTAGATTGAAAATGCTTCTTAGAGCATTGCCGGAGAGCACTGAGCTATGCCAGGACATGATCTCTTCCTTGCTACAACAATTGGGCCTCTTGCCAGACTGAATCTGGTCTCAGTGCTCAAGGCAGGGTGCTGTCACCCTCCTAAAACCCAGATGGGATGAGCACTGTTAAACGTGCCAGGAGCACAACATGGAGCAAATCCTACCAAAATTTGAGCCAGTCAGCCTTCCCTGCTTAAAGCTCCAACCATGGCCTTGCTACTTGCAACAGATAGGGTGGGAGGCTTGATTTTGTGGGAGAAGAACAGCCAACGTTTAATTCCATTACAAAGAATACCTAGGTGACATTCAATCATTATGTGAGGAACTGAAATATGGTTGTTTCAAATGTACTTTTAAACAAAAGGGCCAATAATTAAGGCCAAGGAATGTTTTTATCATTAACAAACTTACCTGGGTATTTATTGTAATGAAATCTGACCTATAATTAAGTATCAGAATTTTAAGATTTCTCCTATGGTTTCCCCAAAATTTCACCTGGCTACTGTCTTTTCCCTTTATCTTCATCTGTGAAACAGTGCCACAGACCACTAAAGATGGAAGTATTTCCAAGGAGAATGACTGTACTAATTTCTAATTTGATGCCCCCTCGAAAATAATTAGAAATAATCAATATAAAAATATTACACAACAAATCTTCTAGAAATCTCTAACATGGTAGGGTTACTTACTTTGTCAGTTAATTTAAGCTCTGGGTCTGTTTTAATTAACTCCCAGTTTCCATAGCCATGTTCATAAATTCCCAGCAACAGGCGAGAATCATCTTCCACCCCCCACTCTACATCAAAATGTGCAGCTTTGACACGACAGGTTAAGCAGTATCTAAAGAAAGTTTAAAAACAGGAAGACATTAGAAGAGGGGCCTTTTTGGCATGTTAAAGAGGAGACAGTAAAAACACTATGTAACTACACAAAGTCTAACTTCAAATCTATTTTCTTATGGTACAACTACCTAAGAATGTACACAAAATATACTCACTTTTTTTTTTCTTCAGGGTCCACAGGGATAGATTTATGCAGCATCTCAAACTCCTCTTCATGTTGGATAATGGATTTCACATTAACCTGAACTCCAGATATCTTGATTGTTGGACCTCTCCTTTTCCCTGGTCCTTTTCCTGAAGAATACCAATTTCACATTAGTTAAATGAAAATCTGCTTAAGTTCCACAGAAAACATGTGTCAACGAACCCTGACCTCTTAGTCTCTCTGAATATATCTCTGGCTTGTTATTTTGAAGATATAATCTATAATACAAAATTTTTTCTCAATGTCTGTAAAATAACCTTCGAACATTCAGTTTTTTAAGATTTGGAATTTTTTTAATTCACTGATGTTTATAGTTATATTTTAATCTTCCTGTTTGTTTCACACTACTTTGTTTCAAAATTAACAAAAGTAGATTCTGAGGGTATAATATTAGTGCTGAAGGTTTCTCTTTTTGTTTTCCTACCCATCCCACTAGCGGAGGTCAAAAAACTCTCAAGTATTTTAAACATGAACTTGATCTTCACAACACTATTACTGAAAAAACATGAGCTTAAGTTCGTATCTAACACATGTGAAATGATGAACAAGTGGTGGCTTAAGAAAATTACACTAGGCCGGGCGCGGTGGCTCAAGCCTGTAATCCCAGCACTTTGGGAGGCCGAGACGGGCAGACCACGAGGTCAGGAGATCGAGACCATCCTGGCTAACATGGTGAAACCCCGTCTCTACTGAAAAATACAAAAAACTAGCCGGGCGCAGTGGCGGGCACCTGTAGTTCCAGCTACTCAGGAGGCTGAGGCAGGAGAACGGCGTAAACCCGGGAGGCGAAGCTTGCAGTGAGCTGAGATCCGGCCACTGCACTCCAGCCTGGGCAACACAGCAAGACTCCGTCTCAAAAAAAAAAAAAAAAAGAAAAGAAAAGAAAATTACACTAACCCGGCCGGGCACGGTGGCTCACACCTGTAATCCCGGCACTTTGGAAGGCCAAGGCAGACGGATCATGAGGTCAGGAGATCAAGACATACTGGCTAACACAGTGAAACCCCTTCTCTACTAAAAATACAAAAAATTAGCCGGGCATGGTAGTGGGCGCCTGTAGTCCCAGCTACTCGGGAGGCTGAGGCAGGAGAATGGCATGAACCCGGGAGGTGGAGCTTGCAGTGAGCCAAGATTGTGCCACTGCACTCCAGCCTGGGCGACAGAGCGAGACTCCGTCCCAAAAAAAATAAAAAGAAAAAGAAAGTTACCCTAACCCAAATTTCAAATTAAAATGATCACGGAAGTAAAAACGAAACCCCAATCAAATAGTCCAAGTTGAAATTCACGAGATAATGCTACCTGTTTATGAGAAGAAAACTCCTTTCAATAGAAAATAGGCATAACATATGAACAGACACTTTATAGAACAAAATGCAAGTGACCCTTAGAGATGTACAATCTTGTTCATTAAAAGAAAAATGAAATACCATTTCTCACCTATCAAACTGGCAAAACTCCAAACTTAAACTTTAACAATATATTCCGTTTGTGAGGCTTGTAAACAGGTACCAACAAATATTACTGGTGACCATGTAAATGGCACCAGACTTATGCAGAAGGATTTGGGAATATCAAAGCGAAGTATATATGCATTTTCCCAGGACCCAGCAATCCCACTTCTAGAAATTTATTCCAAAGATATGTTGGCAGAGATACAAAATGGTATATTCATTAAATCATTATTCATTGTGGCTTTCTTTATAATAACAAAAGACCAAGAACAACCCAAATATTAAATACTAGAGAAGAAGTGTGAATTGACATCTATCTACATGGTAGAATACTTGCAACTGTAAAAGGAAAGAGGATGATCTCTACATAATGATATGAATTTATCTCAGTCATGAAAATAAGCAGGTGCAAAAGAGAGTATGTTCTCTTCTGTGTAAGAAGGAAAATATACACACATACACACACACACACACACACTTAAATTTTAAAAAGAAACAAAGGAAAGATAAACTTACAACTAATAGAAACAGTGACCTATTAAGGAGGAAGAGAAGAAGGCTGGGGAACAAAAAAACAAAAGCAAGATGCTCCAAATGTACCTTGTTTTATAGTTGTGACTTTGAACCATGTAAATGTTTTTACATAATTAAAAAAATTAAATCAAATCAAAATGAGAAAAGCAATCGCTAAATATTGAAAATAAATGCAAACAAAAGAGTCTAACCGTATATTAAGTTGGTGGCATAACCACACAGAGAAAAAAATAACTTTGAATAATTTAAAAATATATTTTGATTGTATATTGTTAGTGTGATATATTCTAAGATCAAAAAGAAATGCAAAGAAATTACACTTTGCATTTGAGCATTTTTTGTTAACAGTAAGATTGGTATTGATGTTTGGAAAGACATGTTTAGGATAAAGCAAATATGTAATTATGTTAACATTTTTAGAAACAAAAATTTCAACCTAAGGGAAAAGAAGTATCAATAATCTTCCATTTGATCTAGAAATGTCAGCCTGGATTCAGAATATGCTGAATACCAGTTTACAGGAAGTACAGGTGTGAGGAAATAAGTTAACACCAAGAAGAAGCAATCAGCCAGATCCAGAATGTGAACATGCACAAAAAAAAAAGAGGGATTTCGGGGAGAAGGGAGTGCTGTAAGGGAACAGCTCCACAAGATACTATGAGATAAAAAAAGCAAGCACAGAAAAGTGTGCATGCTGTACTACCATTTAAAAGGGAGAAAACATTATTCATTTCTCAAAAGTATCAAGAAGTAATAGGAATATGTTTTTCAGTTTTAAGCCATGTAGATGTATTACTTATTCAAAACAATTACAAAGAAAACATACTGGATGTTAAACCTAAAGTTTACTTTTGGGTGTATTCTGAATGTTATAAAAGCACATATTCAGATCATTTTGCAAACCATACAAGTTATTTGTCTTTTACAAAAAAGAACGTATCTTAAAATAAGTTTTGACTCTCTTGAAGATATTTTTAAATTATATCAAATTCAATAATAACCTTAAAGAGAAAAAAAGAAAATTTCAAAGCACAAATACTCACTTCTTAATAATAGCTAACACTGCAAGCTAGACACTATGCTAAACAATTTACAAGTATGGAATTATTCAATCATCCAAATCCTTTGAAGTAGATATTGTTACTCTATTTTGCAAATGAGATAGTTAAAGGGATATAACTTGACCAAAGTCTTATAACTAGGAAGTGGTAGAACCAAAATTCCAGATAACTGACTGCCTCCTTTTCTGGAGCCTGAACATTTAACTATAGCTCAAAGAAGCTGCAGAAGGGTAGCCTTACCTAATAAAGTCTGCCCAAAAAAATGCAGAAATGGCACAGATAAACCACAGTCTGGAGAAGTAGAATGATAACAACTTCATTTCTTTATTTAACTGATTTATTTATATTTTGAGACAGGGTTTTGCTCTGTCACACAGGCTGAAGTGCAGTGGCATGATCTTAACTCACTGCAGCCTCTGCCTCCTGGGCTCAAGTGAACCTCCCACCTCAGCCTCCCATGTAGCTGCGATTACAAGTGTGCATCCTACTACTCTCAGCTAATTTTTAAACTTTTTGTAGAAACAAGGTCTCACTTATATATTACCCAGACTGGACTTGAACTCCTGGGCTCAAGTGATCCTCTGGTCTCAGCCTCCCAAAGTGCTGGGATTACAGGCATGAGCCACTGCACCTGCCCTCCCTCATTTCTTTAAAGTTCACTATGAGGGTGCCCTTACCAATAACAACTTCAGAGTTCTCTCCTCACAAGCATTCCTATACCTCTTGCTTTTAAGGATATCACACAGGACAGGCAAAATCACTTTCTGGTATCAAAGAGAAAACACATTGCATGTCCAATCCAATGAGAACAAATTCTAGTGGCATGAAAATCTCAATGTAACAAAAATGTTTACAATATTCATCCAGTATTTTATTTATTCCAATTAATTTTCTAAATCCTTTCTGTTTGCCATAACACACAATATATATCCAAGATAATTAACAACGCTTGTGCTCTATAACACCTCTTATTTGCAGGAAAAATACAGAGGTGTCCACCAAGCTTTGCCCCTGGGTTTTACATCACTCAAACAAATTTAAACTTTCTACAGCAACATAAAAAGAAACCATTTCATCTTGTTCTTCACTCTACACCTTCTGCAAATCAACTTCATTTGTGAGTAGACCTGTAGGAGCATAGAATATTAAGCTCACAGAAACGCAGCTCAGAATAAACACCTCAAAGCACGAGGCATGTGTGTTCCTCAAGTCTGTCCTCAAAACGCCCTTTAGCAACAGAAATCCAGTCCACGAGTGCCAGCCTGTGAAGACTCACTAAAGCCAACTTCACTTACCCTCGCTGGCATTTTCTTTCAGCTGCTCTTCATATTCCTGCATTGCTGACACACAACTGTTGTGGATCAGTTCACCCAGGCGCTTCAGATCTGCCACCGACTTATCTACCAGCTCAGCATCACGTGCTATGCACTCCAGCCTGAGAAGGAACAAATATGGGGACACTTCAGCACCCTGTGCCCACTCTTCTTAAATGTCATGAGATGCCACTAGGCCTCATATAAGCTTCTCCTGCAAAGACACTTTTCTTTGTGTTCCTTTAGTGGTCATTCTAAGGCTCCAACAAGAACCCCTGGACATTGAAGGCTAACATATTCATTTTCCACCATAAAGAATTGTGTCTTGAATATTCCACAAAACAAAACAATTCCAAAAAACAGAGAGGAAAGAAATAAACAATGAAAGCAAACTTTATTAAATAAATAGGCTGTTAGTGGCAGTAGGTGAAGTGCCTGAACACCATTTGTACTAGTTTGCTTCTTTGTATTCACTTTCCTTTCTCCAGCCTACTTTCATTCACTGCAATGTTCCTAGAAGCAGAGTATAGTTACTTTTACTACATGTTTAGTTGATCTCCATGTCTTATGAAACACACAAATATATTAACTATATGTTTAGTTGATCTCCATGTCATATGAAGCACACAAACATATTAACAGCTAAAAAATAGGCTGTCAAAAGGTGCCAAGCCCCCTTTTCCACATCCTATTGGCTTTTACAGTAACTGGCCCAAAGACAGGCAGTCCACCCCTGGGTGGTCAGCAATAGTCCTGGAAAGATGCAGCTGACTTTCTTGGCTTTGCTGTGGCTTAATGCTACACATCACTACCTCCTCTCCAAATGGAGAGGACCAAACAAAAACAGACTTGTAATTTTCACCCACTCGAGAAATGTGTCAGAAGAAAGAGAAGGGAACCCAATATTTCCTTTAAATTAGGGCTTTTTAGATTTTATAGAAAGCAAAGTACCAAACTATTTGAAATAGAGTCTTCTGTTAAAATCCAACTTCTGAATCATTTTCTAAATGCTTATAGAATAGCAACAACAGCTACCCTTTTGGAAGTTATTATTGGCAAGGCTATATGAGTCCTTTGCATTTATTCCTCATAAAATCCTGCTAATTAGCAGAAGATTATAAAATCATCAAGAGCCTTTTACCTTTGACATTATTAAATCTAAGAACTAGGACACAAATATACATTCTTTTCAACTGGAGTTATATGAACATCTCTCTGGAAATTATTTCACGCACTATGGTTTTGAATATACTTGCTTCATCTCCCTCACAAAGGTGAAAGTCTTTTTATGGACGGCCTGCCTTTACCATATTTGTCATCCCTCTGCAGAGGGACATGAATCAACAGGCACCCAATATATAAATGTTTGTAAATGAATGTTTCCAGAAAAAAAAAATGTTCCCGGCATTATTATTAAATGGAAAAAATTACCAAAAAAGAACGTACTATATAATAAAAGCAAAAAAGAGGAAGATAAGGGACTATTATACTGAACTTACCGTTCAAGAGGGAGACCAAACTTCTTATAAGCCTTGATGAACCTAAGAATAGGATCAATAAAACATATTTAAAAAGAGACTTACTTTAGTTATGTTGATGCTAACATATTCTGTGATGACATATGAGCCATGCAAATTGTCAAAAGTAGAGTAGGCTCAATCCTTGCAACTACTGAAAAAATGAATAAATGTTGAATGTCTCTGAAACTAGTCAACTTAAAATAATGACTGCTAAAAATCTATTCAAATTAAAGATCAACTTTATTCTCAGTGACTGTCCATAAACCTGCTTAGATATATGCTAGAGAACTGCAACTTAGCTCTAATATCCTTTTAAGAAGGTACAAGTTTATAGACTTCATTGTGCCATAAAGGATTCAATCATCAAGACTCAATTGTGATAAACCCTTACATCGTTTTCATCAGCGTGTTCAGTTCACCATTGTTACCTTCAATACCATATTTTTCATTATTAGAAAACCAATGATTTTTTAGCTGTTAAGATTTTTTTGACTGTCTCATATAGTTTTTGGATTAAGGCAAAGTAAAATATGATTTAAAACTTCTTAGGCAAACGATTTTGGAAACTCTACTGACCTCTCCTCCCAAAAATCCAATCTATCTTCTCACAAGTCTCTACCCTAAACTATGCTACATACCAACTCATGCCATCATCCCCATTCCTACAGGCTGGTCTCAGTACTTTCCACTAAAAACCAGGACTTCATGACACATCAAGGGCATCATGTAATATGCGAAATTACTACGATAATTGGGTTATATAACCATGTAAGGACAGACATTAAAGGAAAAAATGGAAATGAGAAGATATGGCTACAGAATAAAATGGGACTGAATATGACAATAGCTAAAAACAACATTAAAGAAACAGCACAGATACAAGGGTTAGGAAGATATTATATATGAACATAAACCTGAGGATTACTCCTTAACTCTGCATTTCTCCTTCTTGACAGACACTGAAATATTTTATATCTAAATAACACTTCAGATATGGCAGACTAACAGTCTGTGAAAATATGCTCCTCCATAAAAGCAATAGGAATGCTGGCATAAAGTGTCATAATCAGTATTGTCACAACTCTGGAAATTAACCAAATGCATGCATCTATCTAAGAAATTTATTCAAGAAAATGGCTCATAGCCATCTAAGAAATTTATTCAAGAAAATGGCTTAGAGCCATCTAAGAAATTTATTCAAGAAAATGGCTCAGCAAGCTTCAGGGCATTTTTTAACTTGCACTATTCCCACCCCCTTAACCCCAGCTGCATGACAGCCTTGAAAACTAACACTTCTGCAACTACAATAGCTGTGCCAACCAGCAGCGTAGCAGCCACTGGAGGGTGAAGAATAGGCTGGGAGTTCTACAAAAGCCCTATTCCCACAGAATGACTGGACCTGGCTAACAGCACCCTGAGAAGCTCCATTCTCAGGCTTGTCTTTATTGGATTGACCCAGAACTCACTCAGTGTGAATAGCCCTGTCCACAATTCATTGGTCAAAAACAATTAGATGCAAAGGTTTAACATCATGACGGCCTGAGGCAACATTACCAGTTGGAAATAACAAAAGGCTGAACAAAGACAAAAAGAAAAACTGGAGGGAAAGATGTCCATAGGATAGATACTCTGAAAAGCTCTGACACATGTGCTGGTCTGTGTCCATGCAGAGGAAAGATTTCAGAGGGTCCTTCCGCACATTCCTAGGACACCCTCTGTGCTTTGGCTTCCTGTCATCATCAGAGTCTTCCGTCTCACTCTCAGAAGCAGAGGATCTCTGGGCCTGCCTCTTAGACTCCCTGTCAGAGTCACTGTCATTTGTCTGAGCCTGAGAAAGACCTTGAGGAACTGTGCAAGCAGGAAATGAAAGTTAAGGCAGAGTTGTCAACTCCCTTCCAGATCATTGAAACATGCCCCAACACACAAGGCTGATAGACTTACAGGGTCAAAGCATTTCAACAAAGGCTGATAGACTTACAGGGTCAAGGCATTTACGGAAATCTCTGTTCAATCATTAGCTGACCACTAAGCTAAAGGAGTAGAGACTACACATAACATGACAAGGATCACATAACATGACAAGGAATACAGACTTCAGAGAACTAGTACAGGAAAGTCACTAAACAAGCAAATACAATAGCAGCGGCAAACAACATATGGCTGGGAGGGGAGATCTGATTTCCAGAGTTGCCATATGACTTAAAATGTCCAATTTTTCAAAGAAAAAATTATGGGACATACAGAAAACCAAGAAGTAGGCTGGGCACGGTGTTTCACGCCTGTAATCCCAGCACTTTGGGAGGCCAAGGCGGGTGGATCACCTGAGGTTAGGCATTCGAGACCAGCCAGGCCAACATGGTGAAACCCTGTTTCTACTAAAAATACAAAAATCAGCCGGACATTGTGTTGGGCACTTGTAATCCCAGCTACTCAGGAGGCTGAGGCAGGAGAATCGCTTGAACCCAGGAGGCAGAGGTTGCAGTGAGCTATGATTGCACCACTGTACTCCGCCTGGGTGATGGGAGCAAAACTCCATCTCAAAAAAAAAAAAAAAAAATATGAAGTATACATAGGAGAAAAAGCAGGTAATAGAAACCATCCCTAAGGAAGTCTAGCATGTAGGCTTATCAGACAAGGATGTTAATGAGCTATTACATATCTTTACAAGAGTTAAAAAAAAATCTGTCTGGAGAATTAAAAAGAAAGGACAAAAATGTTATCAATAGAAACAGAAAGGCTGTTTAAAAACAGACATTTTTAAAAGAGTGAAATAGAAATTCTAGAGTTGAAAACTACAATAACGGAAATGAAAAAAAATCACTGGGGAGGCTCAGCAGCAGGTATGAGCCTGAAGAAGAAAAACTGGCAAATCTGAAGATAGGCCAATTGAGACTATCCCACGTGAGAAACAGAAAAAAAGAAATTAGACTTTCTTTCAAAAATGAAGATGAAATTAAGACAGTGCCAGCTAAGCCAAAATAGAGAATCCGTTGTTAGCAGACCTGCCTCAAAAGAAAATGCTAAAAGAGAGTCCTTTGGGCAGACACGAAAGGACATAAAATAGTAACTGAAATCACATGAAGAAATAAGAGCACCCACGGAATAATAAAGTAAATATAAAAACAGTATACACGTATTTTTGTTTGTAACTCTTTTCCTTCTATCTGATTTTAAAAGACAACTAACTAGGCTGGGTGTGGATGGCTTACGCTTCTAATCCTAGCCCTTTGGGAGGCCGAGGCACAGCGATCACCTGAGGTCAGGAGTTCAAGACCAGCCTGGTCAACATGGTGAAATTCCATCTCTACTAAAAATACAAAAAAATTAGCCAGCATGGTGGCGGGCACCAGTAATCTCAGCTACTCGGGAGGCTGAGGCAGGACAGTCACTTGAACCTGGGAAGTGGAGGTTGCAGTGAGCCAAGATTGCACCACTGTACCCCCAGCCTGGGTGAGAAGAGCAAAACTCCGTCTCAGAAGAAAAAAAAAAAAAAAGAGACAACTAACTATATAAAGTATTAATTATAAAACTGCACTCATGGGTTTACAATGTGTAAAGATGTAATGTGTGATAACAGCACAAATGGGGGTGGTAAGCTATAACTGGAGCAAAGTTTTTATAATGCCATTGAAATTAAATTGACGCTAATTCAAAGTAAATTGTTCTAAGACGTTACTTGTAATCTCCAGGGCAATCACTAAGAAAATAAGCGAAAAAATAGTTTTTTTTTTTTTTTACAGGTAATTAAAATGGTATATATTTAACACAAAAGAAAGTAGTAATGGGGAAATAAACAAAAAGGACATGACATATAGAAAACAAATAGCAAAGTGCAGACATAATTCCTACTTTATAATAACTGCATTAAATGTAAATAGACTAAACACTCTAAGAAAAAAAAGAGATTGGCCGAAAAAATATTTTTAAAAATTTTTAAGACACCTTTTTTTTTTTTTTTCCTTTTAGACAGAGTTTTGCTCTGTCACCCAGGCTAGAGTGCAGTGGTGCCATCTCAGCTCACTGCAAACCTCGGCCTCCCGGGTTCAAGCAATTCTCATGCCTCAGCCTCAGCCTCAGCCTCAGCCTCCCAAGTACCTGGGACTGCAGGTGTGTACCACCATACCCGGCTAATTTTTTGTATTTTTAGTAGAGGGTTTCGCCATATTGCCCAGGATGGTCTCAAACTCCTAGGTTCCAGTGATCTGCCTGCCTTGGCCTCCTAAAGTGCTGGGATTACAGGTGTGAACCACCATGCCTGGCCAAATACCATTTTTTTAAATTTCAAATACCGAAAAAGAAAGCTGGAGTGACTATACTATTATCAAACTGAAAATAGGCATTAAAACAAAAATTATTACTACAGACAGAAACACATGTTACAATAATAAAAAGGCCAACCAAGACCTATCGATTATAAAAAATATATACAATTAATAAAGAGTCCAAAAACACATGAAGCAAAAACTGACAGAATTGAAGGAACAAATGGATCATATAAGAGTAACAGAGATGTCAACATCCCATTTTCAATAATGGGAAGAACAACTAGGCTGGGCACAGTGGCTCAGGCCTATAATCCCAACACATTGGGAGGCTGAAGCGGGAGGATACTTGAGGCCAGGAGTCTGAGACCAGCCTGGGCAACATAATGAAACCTTGTCCCTACAAAAAAAATTTTAATTAGCCAGACATGGTAGCACATGCCTGTAGTCCTGGCTACCTGGGAGGCTAAGGCAGGAGGATCACTTGAGCCCAGGAGTGTGAGGTTACAGTGAGATAAGATCATACTCCAGCCTGTGCAAGAGAGCAAGATTCTGACTCTACCAAAATAACCACAACTACACAGAAAATCAATAAAGAAATTAAAGACCTGAAAAACACTAAGCCAAATACAGCTATAGAACACACTGCCCCATAGCAGAAAACACATTCTTCTCAAAATCATACTGGGAATAGGGAGCAAGAGGAGGTAGGGTGTATATATATACACTACAAGTTTGGCTACAAATTCAAAATTGTTAAGACGATAAGTACAAGAGGGATGTGTTATATGCTATTCTGTCAGTAATTTGAAATATTTCTATTTTTCCATAGTAAATTAAACAAGGAAAGAAGAATAGGTGTGACCTTTAAGTGAAAAGAAACACCTCACAGTTTCAAATATATGAAACTTAAAGGACTATTTAATATAATTATAATATGGATTAGGCCTTAAAACCATCCTTATACTTTCTATTTTCTTCAGGCTTAAAAAAAAAAAAAAAAAAGATGGAAACTGGAAAAAAAAAATTTGTAAGCAATAATTTTAGATTTTTTTTTTTGGGAGGACAGAGACATTTGAATCAGATACCAAGAAATGTATAGTAATCTCACATAGAAAGATGTCTAAAACTGATTTTAAATGGGATCAGGGAAAGCAACGTGCTGAACAACATGTTGTACATACTACTTATAAACCAAAGCAAACCACCAGCAAACTGATATCAGTACTAAAACGGGGTGGGACTGGGATTGTGGGGGAGGGGAGAGGTAGAGGGTAAACATATTTGTACCATTTTTATTTTTGACATTTTTTTATATACAGATATATAAGTCTGTATATATATGTATGTCAATTATCTTTCCCCCAGCTGAACTTTGTGAAAATGTTCTGAATAACTAGAGAATAAGAGAAACAGAGAGATGAACAACAAATAAAAGTGATCTCAACAGAAAGAAACCTTGGAGAAAGAAGAATAATCCTAAAGATCTGGGACAGGACCCAGCTTCTCTTGCCTTTTTTGTAGTATAAGCCTCTGCCTACCCTGTCACAATGTCCAGGATCCAGTCAACCCAAGACTTACAGTATGCATTTCCAAACAAGCTCAGTGAAACAGAGCCTCCACCAACCTTCGGATCTCTGCATCAGTAAATCCCTCCACGAGGTCCTTCCGCACACTCCTGGGACGCCCTCTGCGCTTTGGCTTCTTGTCATCATCAGAGTCTTCCGTCTCACTCTCAGAAGCAGAGGATCTCTGGGCCTGCCTCTTAGACTCAGTGTCAGAGTCACTGTCATTTGTCTGAGCCTGAGAAAGATTGAGGCAGTCACACTGTAACAAGTGCAAAGTTCAAGTGGTGAAAGGACTAAGAGAAGGCCATCTTAATTCTTTAGTACTCAGAACTTCTCATCACATCAGAAAAGTCAATTTTCCTTTGACAAATAAGGGGACAGAGGTCTTGGAGAAATACCCACTTAGGATAGTCATACTTTCAGAGACATTGAAATACAATGACAAGTGAACTGGATTAAAAATATTTGGATATTTTTACAATATCCCATTATAAAACAGGTTCATGTTTACTTCTTTGGGCAAGTAATTTTACTCTTTGTGCCTTTCTCATTTGAAAAATGAAGACAACAGTAGCTATAACATACGGTTTTTAGTAAGTTAAAGCTCTCAGAAGTGTGCCTAGCACCCTGTAAGGGCTCAATAAATGGTAGCTAGTGTTACCTCATACTGATTTACTGTAACCTTGAACAAATCTGTGTCTATTATCTCCAACAAAATGGGTAACAAAACTTGTTCTACCTATTTCAATGTTGTTACAAAAATAAAATTAGATAGTGTCTGTGATGGAGCTTTGTGAACTCTGAGGTTGGTATGTGTTTCTTATTTATAGTTACATAATCCTTTAGTATTTATAGCAAGTGCTGTGAACTGTTATGGACAAACAGAGGTTTGACTTTCTGAAAGTTGAAGGTAGTGGCAATTAGAGCCAAATTGTGAGAACTACTGGTTCTAATCTCAAAGGCAAAATGCAAACTTCTGGAAATTTCATATCCTGTTTATCAGCTTCACAAAGAGCCAATCTGCAAAGACCAAATCCGACGTCTCACGGGTGTGCTCATGAGCTCTGCAGATTTCTCCACTTTACTTTGTTAAGTTTCCTACAGTGTCAACTCTGCTCTTGAAGCCTCTGTGTCAGGGGAACAATGCAAGGCCTCTTCTTTGAATAATCAACACTTCTGTAGCCTTCACAACATAAGAAGTAATTTCATATCTTTCATCTCACTTGATCACCTTTTTAGTGGAACTCCGAATTCGAGGCAGCATATAAATTTCTTCTAGCTCCTTCTGCCGCTCTTCCTCCTCTACTTTTTTCCTTTGTTCCTCTGGAATGATCTCATCCCAGTCCTTGTGAGGACGCTCTTCCAGCTCTTCTTCATCTTCCATTGTTGCAAAGTTGGCAACCTTAAAACAGACAACCCATTGTCTGACTGACATTTCCCTATTTCTAAACACCATCTGCTAAAACAACAATTTATCCAGTGTTTTTAATCTAAGTAGACACTGTGAATAATAAGACTTTTGTGATATTACATAATCAGATAATCAATTTTCTATTAGTTTTTCCTTATTCCCCTCCAAAATCAACTTGTCAAATCCTCAAGTTCATCATATCATAAATTTTACTGAAAAGCAGGGAAACAGCTACAAAGATACAAATTGTTTTTATAAGTTTTACTGAATGAGCTGTTATAAATCATAAAAATGTCCTAATACTAATGATAAAATTTAGATTTACTTAGATATAAAATGCTTAATACCTAACACTCCATGATGAACCTACATTTCTATAAGTTGTATACAGTTCATTTGAAACAATGCATAACTCAAAGCACTCATTATCATCTAGCCAACTGGTTGCCTTATTCATTTTTATCAAAAATATGAAAGTTAAAGACGTGTGGTGATTTCATATGCTCACAAGTGCACTTTAGTCTTAGGAAATAAAATGAAAACATAAAACGGAAAACATTTAAATCTGGAAGAACAGTCTCTTCATTTCATATCAAATATTATTTAATATCTGATATGTATCTGTACTAAAACAGTATGTAACCCAGAAAGAAAGCCATCTAAGTGTATCCATTTCAAAGTACCAGACGAGGGGTACACAGAAACATCTACCACCTCTGGACAGCCTCTGAGCAGTGGCAGGCGGCCTCCAGCCTGGCTCCGCATTCTTCTTATTCCTTCCCTCCTAGCCTTTGAGACAGTCATAAGGTGTAAATGAGCTTCTGGAGACTCCATTCCTTAAAGTCATTTGGAGCTGACAGTGAAGTCAAGTTAAGACTCTCACTTTATGACTTTTGGCTAAAATTAACTAAAATTAAGACTGATGTAAATAAATATGCACATATGTTAGTGGTTCATGCAGTAAGAAATTTAACCTTTCCAAAAGGGACATAGTGGTTAAAGGCCGGACTCTGGCCCTTAACTTAAAATAGTGCTTGAAACACAGTAAGAGTTAACACAAGTGCAGGTTTTTATTGCTGAAGAAAGGAGCAGGAGTCACAGAGGTGGAACTGAACTGAAACAGTGCAATGGACTGAATGTTTATATTCTTCCCAAAAGTCATATGATGAAATCCTAACTCCCAATGTAAGGTGTTAGGAGGTCATGAGGGTAGAGCCTTCATAATAGGATTACTGCCCTTATAAAAGGGACCCCCAGAGAGCTCTCCAGCTTCTCTCTCTCTAGCATGTGAAGGTAAGAAAACTCAGCAGTCTGCAACCTGACAGCCTCCACCAGAACCTGACCATGTTGGCACCCTGATCTCAAACTTCAAATCTTCAGAACTGTGAGAAATACATGTCTATTGTTTATAAACCACCCAGTCTATAGTACTTTATTGCAAGAGCCCAAACTGACTATGACAAACACTAATAATTCACATTCACCCTTCTCTACCCCATCCCTCTGCATCCTGACACATTAATCTAGGGCTGTTTGGCCCATTCAACTCCATCCTTGTTCTTCCATTGAAACAACTTCTACCAGTGGCCAGCTTTGGAGCTAATCACACAATATTGCTTCCTTCCAAACACTTCACACAGTTTCCCGAATCCTAATATGCATGCTGCACTTAGCCATCATTGCAATCATCAGGTCTCTCTTGCTTCTCTACCTCCACGCAATCAACCCATGGTCAATCCTTCCTACCATGCTGTCACGTGAATCTTGGAAACCTTTGCCATTTTGACTTTCCTGTGTCTTGCAAGCCAATCTCCCACCTTGGGATAGCCAACTGATCCAATTTCTCTGACCTCAAAAGTATTGCTGGTGAAAGTCATACGACCCTGCTGACTGGCTCCACAGCAAAGCTGTATCATCTCAATTCAGCTGAACTCCCTATCAAGTTCCTCCCAACAACTCCCTGCCTCATCCATGGTTGTCCCAAATCTTTTCTACTTCTCAAGCAAACACCTCACTTACTTAACTTGTCATTAAGAGCTTAAATTAAACTCCCACAGCAACTCCTTCCTCCTCTTCCCTGAAGTGTACTTGTCCTTTTCCTCCCCAATGCCAAGTCTTCCATCTGTGCTTTTGACTGTATCCTTTCCAGTCTCCTCTGTGGCAATGTGCCATCAAATCATTTCTTTCCTGAGAACCTTCAATATCTCCCTATACTCAAGTTCTTTTCGCAAACTAGAAACGTGGTAACATCTTTCAAAAACCTTGTCTTGCTTCAATCTTCTAGCCACATAATTTAGAGTCCCTGTACTCTTCTAAGCTTTTTAATAACGTTGATACTCTGTGCTGCCAACTCCTATCATCTGGTGCCCAGCTTCTGTGTTTAGTCCTCATTTCATGTAATTTTCTGTTATATGAGACACCACTGACACCTCTTTCTCTCACTTACCAAACAAACAAAAAACTAAAATCTCACCAAGTCATCAGAGCCTTCTAATTGTCATCTACTCTTTTCCTATCTTTGACCTCTCTTTGGCATCTGATCTATTAACGTGTCTTGCAATGCTCCACACGTCCTGGTTCTATACTCTCTCCTGGCTTTCTACCTAGCCCTCTCTTCAGTGATTTCTTTTCCTCCACACACTGACTCTACACAGGATAGCCCACTTCAGCGGTTACCTTTGTGGGGAGGACTGCAGAACCTACATTCACAACATACTTACAATTCAGAGAACGATATTGAGGATATGACTCAATTCAGGTAAAGAGAAAAGCAGAGTGCCTAGCACAAAGAAAGTGTTCACAAACATTAGTATCATTAATGAATCAATGCTGAGAACTCTCTCCCACAAAGATCTTCATACCTTGAACTGTGAGAGAAGCTCATCTGTTGCACTTGTTGACACTTCATTCTCTCTCGTTTCAGCCAACCGCAAAATTTCATCTATATCCATTTCCTAAAAGAACAAAAGCCAACACAAATAGAATAAAATGGCAACAGAGGAGTTGCCTAGTTGCCCAGAAATTATTAGTATTTACTGAAAATGTTTGATGCAAATAAACCAACTCTCCTTTCTGATAATTCATTTACTTTCAGTTTCAACTCTAAATCCTTTACATCTAATGTCTCAAACTATTATTTATACAAATGACAAGGTGAAATTTCAAAAATTATAACAAACAGAAATGGGAGAAAAAAATCACCCCAAAAAAGTATCCTCAAATGCTTTATTAATTCCTTCCTACTCAATTCAGTAAGAGCTATGAGAGTCCTATGAAAGAAAAACACACTGTCCTTCAAGTAATTACTTTTTCTTTAGAAAAGCCTCTAACAGTATCTTCTTACAGAAAATTTAGACTCTCACAGATCATACTTCTCAAAAAAATTTCCCTTTCCTCATTGTTAATTACCTGTGGTTCTGATTCCTCCCCTTCCAGTTCTTTGAAGAGATCTTCTGCTCCAAATTTCAAAATAGCTGTCAGCTCTTCTTTATTAAAAGGATTTGAGCTGTGGAAGTAAAATGTAGTTGGGAGAAACATCAAATAACCTCTAAAGCGTTCTACATCAGAATAACTATCCTTCAGAAAGAGGTCAAATAACTGTTGAAAATATAAACTCTGCCTCAAGAAAAATGATTTCTCAACCATCTCATTTTCTATCTACAGGATGAGTCTGTGATGGTAACCCTAAACCACCAGAATAGAAAATTAGTTACAGTCCTACTGGCTTACCTATTGTATGGGTAAGCCAGAAAGGTGACTAGCAATGTTACAGAATGGAGCTCTTTCCTTTGCGCTTTGACTCAGAAAGTTACAATTCACCAAGAATTTTCAACCTTCTCAACTCCGGTCCAAAATAAAAGAGCTAGGCTTTTCTCATCTAGGTTCCTCTTAAACAGAAAACTATCTGAAAACATTCTATTTAGGAAGGGCTAATTTGAATACATCTTTAACATAGCTGCAGCCGGGCGAAATGGCTCATACCTATAATCCCAGCACTTTGAGGGGCTGAGGTGGGCCTATCATTTGAGGTCAGGAGTTTGAGACCAGTCTGGCCAACATGGAAACAACCTGTCTCTACTAGAAAAAAAAAAATTAGCTGGGTGTGGTGGTGCAAACCTGTAGTCCCAACTACTTGGGAGGCTGAGGAATAAGAATCACTTCAACCTAGGAGGCAGAGGTTGCAATGAGCCAAAGTCGTGCCAGTGCACTCCAACCTGGGCAACGAAGTGAGACTCCATCTCAAAAACAAACAAAAAACATAGCTGCAACACCGCCACAAAAGGCACTCAACAATCTGCTCAAAATGTAAAATTTTATTATTATTATTATTATTATTATTATTATTCTGAGACGGAGTCTCACTCTGTTGCCCGGGCTGGAGTGCAGTGGCACGATCTCGGCTCATTACAAGCTCCACTTCCCGGGTTCACGCCATTCTCCTGCCTCAGACTCCCGAGTAGCTGGGACTACAGGCGCCCGCCACCATGCCTGGTTAATTAAACTTTACAGGAGATGTAGTTGTGCCTCTTTCCAAAGCCAATTAAAACTTCATTACTTTCTTTTTATACCCTTCTGTTTGCAACAGAAAAAAGGACAACAATCTCCACACAAACATTTTTGCCAATAGTAAAAAAAAAATAGCTGCCAATCCAATCTGGATTCTCACTGCAGGAAAGTCAAAGGTGACATTATGCTGGGCTGACACCCGACACACAGCTCCACTGCTGTTGCTGTGTCATATGTCACATGTGCAGCCAAAAGCAAAGGCAAGGGAGATGGCAAGAAAGAGAGGAAAACACATAAGCAGGGGGGTGATGGGCAAAAAAAGGAACCAAGAAACTCAAATAAAGTGAAAATGCCATCCTATTTGTGGTTCTGGCCTGGCATCTTCCAGGTAATGAATAGACACTAACGTCTGTGGTACAGAATCCTATTATATCCAACGGTGATGTAAAATCCATTTGATTCTGCCTACCTCCCAATCTTTCTGGCACTTACTTGGACCTTCCCGAGTTGTTTTCCAGGATCGTCCGGCCAGTGGTGTCCATGCGCTGAATCACCAGATGATCCAATACCATCTTCTTTTTGGCCCGTTCTATGATCTCCTCCTCCACAGTCCCCTTTGTAACTAAGCGGTAAATATTTACCTGTAGGAAAAGTAACTGTTATGCTTATGCCTGAACCCTCCCGTCAAAAAAAAAAAAAAAAAAGGAGAGAGAGAGAAAGATTACCTCTGTCAAAAATCAAGAGGGGATAATTTTAACAGAATCAATTCTCTAATCATAAAAGACCGTAAGCCATCCAAGCAGGCAGCTTAAGTAGATGCAGTATTTATACTATGTGCAGCAGGTTACAGTCTTAAATAAAATTGCCTCTAAAGATTTGTTGTTATGGCCTGTTCCATCAATACAAATCGTGCTTCACTGATGCAAAGTTTCACAAAAACACAGTATTTGGCCAAGAATGAAACTTACAAGTTATCCAATACAGAACAGACTTTAAGATTCACAAACAAAAAAGTGTGTGGTTTTCCAAAGTACCTTTAAAGCTAACACTGTCATGTATAATAAAAACAGACCGTCTTAAACAATAGGATATTTAACTTTTCCACACTAGAGAAAAGGTTCAGTTCTAAGTCTATTCATTTTATAACTCTCTCAAGATAAACACACAGAAGGTCGCTGACATTGTACTTTTCAAACAGAGAAAAAGAAATGTTCCTTAATAGGTTCATCTTGGACCCAAAGACAACATCTCTGTGCTAGTTAACAAACAGAAATCAATGCTTCAGGGGAAATAAAGGCGAAACAGGGAAAAAGCATTTTGTTAACGTCCTGAAAGGGCTGAACAAGCCCCCTGGCCCCCCACTCTAAAGCAATTTCCAGAAGTCTCTTTATACTGACCTGCTTCTTCTGACCAATTCTATGCGCTCGGGCTTGTGCCTGCAAGTCATTCTGGGGGTTCCAGTCAGAGTCAAAGATGACGACTGTGTCCGCTGAAGCCAAATTGATTCCCAGGCCACCAGCCCTTGTCGAGAGCAGGAAACAGAAGTCCTGTACACAATGCAATATACTACTTTATGCAGTGGCCTTCTCAGAAACAGTTTCACAGTCCAATAAGCCCTTATACCTGGAAACCCCTGCAGGTGTGAAGAAAAGTGAGATATGATGGACAAACTTTATGGAGGCTAAAAGAATGTCAGGGACTTGATGGTAGAATGAATTTTCATTTGATTAAGAGGCAAAGTCAGTGCCATGAACAGGAGTAAAGTAGAATCTAATAAGGCAATGGGAGCGAGAGAATTAGTGTTACCTCCTGGCTACAACTAATATACAAGAAGTTAACAGCAACAATAATAAAAACAGACAAACAATTATCATGGAGATCTTTAACTCCAGGAAGTCACCTGTACAATTATTTTTAGGGAAAAGGTAGATTATGCCATGTAAGTCAGTTAGTATAAACAGAGATAATTTATTATATAAATATTTATGTTTGTTAGGCTGGTGAGAAATATAGAAACACCGCACTAAATAGATCATATACGGGAAGTGCTGAGAAGCACAAGATCCTCAATTACCATAAAACATGCCAAAATTATAAAAAAATCAAAACAGGTTTGGCTGGAGAGCGATGTGTGGAACCCCCCAGTAATGACAGTAGAGACTGGGCAGGCACAGCACACCTGCCTGCGTCTGAGTGCTCAGAAAAATATGGGGGCAGGAGAAAAAGAATAAAATATATAAGCTGGGGGGAAAAGGTGAAATATTTCTATTTTCAGGGAATTTAATCATATACGTCAAAAGATGCCTTTGTGGCAGAGAAGTAGCACTGAAAAACTGGTAGTCCTGAGTTCTGTCTTGATAAATGGTTATATTTAGCATACACATAGAGATGCAATGAAAAGGTCTCCATGTTTTAATAGTCCCATTCAACAACACTATGCCACAGAAATAAAAATGGAGACAACTGCCTCAAAAGATTTTTAAACAATTCCAATAAAGAAGTGATCAAAAGGTGTGTCTAGGCACATAATCTGTGATTCTTAGGAGAAATATTAAGCACTACCACATTCCAAAGAGAAGCCTAAAGATAAACAGTGGACAGTTTAAGATGAGATATCTAAAACAGATGAAATCTGGAGTTAAAATGATCATATCAACCAACAATCTGCTATATCACTCTTTAGCAAGGATAAAGTGGATTATAATATGTTGTTTGCATCTATGATGAAGTCAACAAAGGTTAAAAAATTATAAAACTCAATGCCACTAAGGGTAAGGTGGTTAAATAAATAAATGGTACAAGCATAAGAAAAATTTAGAAATGTAAAAAAAAAAAAAATTTTTTTTGAGACAGGGTCTCATTCTGTCACCCAGGTTGGAGTGCAGTGGGGCAATCCTAGCTCACTGCAGCCTCAAACTCCTGGTCTCAAGGGATCCTCCTGCCTCAGTCTCCTGAATAGCTAGAACTACAAGCACACAACACCATGCACGGCTCATTTTTCATTTTTTGTAGAGACAGGGTCTTGCTATGGGCCTAGAAATTAAGTTTTGTAAAATCTTTAATAACATGGGTACTTTTTTTTTTTTTTTGGTAGAGACAGGTCTATCTTGACCAGGCTGGTCTCAAACTCCTGGTCTCAAGTGATCCTCCCCCATCTTGGCCTCCCAAAGTGCTAAGATTACAGGTGTGAGCCACCATGCATCTAGCCGCAAAGTATAATTTTGAAGGGAACAAAACTATATGCAACATGATCCGAATTAGGTAAACATATAAATGGTTCCATTTAGTAGGAAGGGAAATATACCCCCCAAAGACGTGAACAGCAAATTGTGTCTAGAATGAGGGTTTTTGTACAATTATTTTTTTCTTTGTACTCTTTACCATCTTCCCAATATTCTAAGTAAGCATATAATATTTGCCCCATTTAGTTTTTTAAAGGAATTTTTTAAATATTGCAGAAATGGTAGAGAACTTGTGTTCTATACAGCCATTATAGTGAGTGGGAATCAACTGAGAGCTATGCAAAAAGCAACTTTTTTTCCCCTGAGACAGGGAAATATGAAACATTCAACTCATACTATTTTTTAACCTAAGAGTGGAGAACACAAAATCAATTTCAGCCAACACTGTATGATAAAAATAGCAGACATTTAGAGCGCTTACTATGCGCTGGGCAATGTGATCGGTGCTTTATGTTGATTACTAAATTTCATTCTCACAGCAATATTATGAAGTGGGGTATCGGAATCATCGTGATTTTACACTTGAGGAAACAAGGAGCAAGGAAAGGAGGAATGGGAATTAGTTGATGACCGATGTCTTTAATTATTCCATTCCTCTTATCCTTAATGAATCAGAGCCTTGGCTCTGAATAGATTAATGCCCAAAGCCCCTCAAGAAATAAATGTTTAGACTACAGAAGTAGCCAGAATACTAGTCTAACTAGGATTTCTATACTCTAAAGGCAGACAGCAGAGCATTCTGAAGTAACAGGAACAGGCATCAAGAGTTTTCAAAGCCCTTCAGAAAGCTAAGTCTGTTCTATCTATTTTAAAAAAAAAAAAAAAAAAAGTGGCTCAGGCTCCAGAAATTAGCATTCTCTGTGAAACACTTCTACTTCAAGTTGTCTCCACTGCTTCTTTTATCTCTACACATGATTATAGTTTTATTTACACCAGAACTCTTCTCTTCCACTTCTCTCAAATCCCATGGCATTTGATGATTTGATATGCACAAACTACAATGTTGTCATACCTTCTATTTCATTCTGAGTAGCTCTTCTATATGTGCCCCCCAAACAAAATACTTCATAATGCCAAATCCAAGCTCGACACTGATTGTAAAATGTTGCTGTTAGCAAGAGCAAGAACATTAAGCCACACTATATTACAAGTCCAACAAATTCGAGATATGGCAAATATATTTTTCAGGACTTAGTCACCAAAAGAGTACAGAGATCAGAACCTTCTAATATTAATTCTATTGCCCAACCCTCCCCTACTCCTGCCTTACTGCTCTTCCAGGCCCAAGGATTTGGTATCTAGAAGCTACCAGGAGAACCACTCTGTTGTCAACCCAGAACAGGGGAGATAAATAAGCACATAGTTATTTTTCTGGAGTGACAACAAAATACCATATTTTATATGAGAGATTTCTTATTTTCTTCTCAAGGCAAAAGAATTGCACTATAGTTTCTGAAACAGAATACATTAAGCTAGACAGACTTTCTCCTTGATGCAGAGCCCAAGTTGCTCAAATAACAAAGCCATGCATAGTATACCTCAGACCCATCTGCATTGAAGTGGTCCAGTGCCTGTTTTCGGATTTCTCCCTTGATGGAACCATCCAGACGCTGTAAAAATAAACCACAAGAAAACTGTAAGATAGGAAGATCAGCTACACTCAGAATAGAACAGCAGACTTGGAACCTTTATCACCTGAACACCCACTGAGTAAAAATAACTGGAATGCACTGGCAAAGCGCTATGAAGAAGCTGTGCTTAAGAAGCATACCCTACTTGACCTGAGCTCTCTAGTTACAGACTCAAGGTTACAAGCTTCTGATTCAAAGGGCTGTCTAGGTTTAGCCAAGGATCAGAAGGGCTGCCAGGACCTAAAAGAAAAAAGATGAAAACCCAACCTGTGCTTGAAGGCTGGGTTTACTTCTGTTTCTGTAGAAACTGCGGAGATTAGGAAATAGGACCACTGGTCACTCAATAATAAGCTCCTGGAGAAAAATGATGCTTCTTAGCTAATGTGGCCAAAACTATCACTTAAAGTGTCATGCAAACAAAAAAATTACTTATGTAATAATTTTGTTTGAAAAACATTTTGCTGAATCATTGAAAATGCTATAATTGATCATACATCCCAGCTCTGCCAAAAATTACACTCTGAAATCATAGGAAAGTGTTCAAGCAGCTAAACTACACGTGAATTCAGGAGAGCCCCTGGCATTTATTAGCATACATAATTCCTTTATTAGAACATATGTCAGTTCTACATGCAAAACAATGTCACCATAGAGAAACCATTAACACGTAATTTACTAAATAATTATCACCTATATGCTGTACATTTTATAAAGCATTTCTCACTCTTTAAAATCATTTTCACATTTCATTCCCTCACAATCACCAGTTGAGATGAACAAAATACTTCATTTTACAGAAGGCAAAACTAACCTGAAAGGTGACTTGACTGGCAGCAGACTCTGTGGAAGGGCATACATCCCCAGAACTCTGCCCACCAGACCTAACTCAAGTCAACTCACAGGTGAGGAGCCCCTTACTTCTTTCTCACTGACTACTTACTCAGAGCCTTAAACCAAAGATATATTTAATGGGAGATTCAGAGCCTTTACTTGAAATCAGAAAACCTAATGCCCCCTTTTAATATACCCATTAGTAGAGGACATTAATTATCTAAAAGTCACTGACCAAGCTTATCTATTCCGTAGAAAGAAAAACGAAGCATTCTTGATTTACTTGGTATCACAGGATTTCCTAGGAATGAAAGCTCCTAGGGATTCGATTCACTGACAGAGATTGACTTTTTGCAATAGGCTGTTTCTTGATAACAACCACAGCCTTAAGCTATGTTCTAAGACAGCAACTGAAAGACCATATAAGATATTATGGATATAACAATGCCTTTCAGGGTATTTTGAAAGACAATCTGATAGTCTTAAAGGTGGGCCTTCTTAGGAGATAATCACTGGCTCCAAGTTTCTACAATCCCAGCATAATTATGTGAGTTGGTAGAAGAGTTCATCCATTCAAAGTTTAAAAAAAAATGTAATAAATCTTAAAATCTACACACTATAAACATATGCCAAGAGACAAGGTAAATTGCATATATGTCTATACGTCTATAAACAGATCAGAGAATAAGTTTCTACTAGATTATATACACCTAGAAAAATGTCATTATGCAGAAGAAACTTTTTCCCCGTAGGAGATAACTGTGTGAAGATAATAACTCCAGTTAAAAAAACTCCACAGAAGAAAGAGGAAGCCATCATCACTTACTTCAGGGACTAGCAAAGTTTTAAGTACCAGTGTTCTATTATGTTCCCAGCCTCACAGCCAGGGTCAACTTTTGGGGTGAACATCTGATACTGCCCTCCTTCTAGGATTTGGGCTTCTGGAATTGAGCTCACACTTATTTCCTCTCTACTTTTACCATACACATGTAATAAGATGCTATCTGACATCCTTTTTTTCCTTGCCCAATCTGACTTTGTCTAATCTTCCCCGCCCACCTTCGAAGAAAGAATGGTCTCCTCATGACCACTTTCATATGGTAGCCTAAAGACATGAAAGTAAAAATTAAGACACTCCTGGAATCTTAACCTTAATTTTTTTGAAACAAGAAAACTCTTACTTCCTACTTTAACAAGCAAAGCATACAATCCAATGTAGGAAGGTTGGGGAAGGGAGGCGGGGAGAGAGATTGATTCCCCCCACCACAATTACTGAAATCACCTTACCTGGAAAGGATAATGTTTAATAGTTAGGTATTCAGCCAGGATATCCAACATTCTCACCATCTGAGAGAAGATAAGCACTCGATTCCCCCTTTCTCGAAGTCTTGTCAACAGTTTGTCTAATAAAATCAGCTTCCCACTGCTCCTTATGAGGGACTGAAGATTTAAAAGACATTCCAATAATTACATTGAAACACAAATTTTAATCTTCCCTAATCTCTAAAAATCCATATTTTAAAAATCATCTTAAAGCTTTTTGAAGCCCTTAGCAACCTGGCTGACCAGCAATTCCCGAAATGTTCTTTTTCCCAATATCTGGGATACCATACTTCCCAAATCATTCTTAGTTACCTAACTTTTTTCTCCAGTTTTTAAAGCTTCCTTTGATGCTCCCTCTTAGGTCACCAAGCAGGAAACAGAGCATTCTGATGAAAAGCACCTAGAGAAACTAAGTGTTTTTTTGAGAAAGTAATTATGAGGAACTACGTACCAAAAGAATCTCCTGTCCATTTTCCCTTTCATTTTCTTCAGGGGGTTTAATCAGATAGCAGTGGTTGCAACATTTTTTCAGTTCCATCACAATATTAAGAAAACCAGACGTGCTGCCTCTTGTTCCTTTGGCAAGAGCCTTGTAATTCCTGGTCAGAATCCACCTGCAAATTAATATGATAATGATATACTAGATACAAAAAAAAAAAAAAACCAGAAAGTTGTAGGTACCAGAAGAGTATAAGAAAAAGTAGTAGTATTGTGGGGAAAAGAAGAGGCCTAAAAAGGTTTAAGAAGCAAAGAAGAATATTTCCTTTTGTATCTTCTGCCATCTAATCATAATCTTTCACATCTCCAGTCAAAATTAGGAATGTTAAAGATTCTGCTGGATATTTCAACCTCACTGAACACAGGAATATTAGAAGAAAACAACTCTATATACACACAACACACACATGTGCTTTACACATATATAGACACACACACACACACACACTTTACATATTTACACATACTTTATACATATTTAAGTGTGTGTGTGTACACAAAGGCTGAGAATCCTAAATGTGAAAATCTAAAATGTTCCAAAATGGCACTCAAAACTTCTGAGTGCCAGTATGACACTCAAAGGAAATTCTCATTAGAGCATTTTACAGTTCTGATTTCCAGATTTGGAATGCTCAACTAGTAAGTATAAAGCAAATATTCCAAAATCTGAAATACTTCTGGTCCCCAAGCATTTCTGATAAGAGACTCAACCTGTGTGTGCATGTGTGAATGGAAAATGACTGTCACTGAAGCACTCTTCACTGAAATATAAAAATTGGAAATAAGCTAACATTATGAGGTTAAATAAATTAAAATATACCATAAAATAGAGGCTATATGCCCATTTTAACATTGTAAAAAAGTATTTTATCTGACAAAATATTTATCAGTATGTTTTCTACCCAAATTTGGAGGAGAAATACAGATATATTCATGTATAATCCTTAACCATAAACTCCAAAATATTAAAAGTACTTTTTTCCCTGAGTGGTGCAATTTCTTTATCCTTCTCTTAGAAATCACACTTTAGGAATCTATCTCAAGGTCTTCACTGCAGAACTATTTATAAAAGTGGGTAAAACAATCTAAATGCCTACCACAAGGAAACTGGTTGAATAAACCACACTGTATATCCTCAATGGAATACTATGCACTGTAAAGGCCTATCTCTACAAGCTACTATGGGGTGCTCTTCAGCATGCATCATTAGGGAAAAAAGGCAGAGAAACGTGTATATGGTATGCTACCACTTATCTAAGAGAAAGGAGGATATTCAAAGTTAAAATGCATTAACAATTAAAAGTTAAAGGAAGGATAAGCGTTAAAATGTTAAAAAATAATAATTACAGACCAGGTGCGGTGGCTCACAGCTGTAATCCCAGCACTTTGGGAGGCCGAGGGGGGCAGATCACCTGAGGTTGGGAGTTCGAGACTAGCCTGACCAACATGATGAAGCCCCATCTCTACTAAAAATACAAAATTAGCTGGGCGTAGTGGTGCATGCCTGTAATCCCAACTACTCAGGAGGCTGAGGCAGGAAAATCGCTTGAACCTGGGAGGCAGAGGTTGAGGTGAGCTGAGATCGAGCAATTGTACTCTAGCCTGGGCAACAAGAGCGAAACTCTATCTCAAAAAATAGTAATAATAATTACCTATGGGGAAAGACGGACGAGAACAGAGGGAAGAGGGAATGAAGCTACATTTCTTTGAACATACCAGGCTTTGTAGCTTTGCCTTTGGAAATCTACAAATATTATAAATAATTTAAAAACAAAATTAAAGCAATCCCTAAAAATAAAAACTACAATTAAATAAATAAATCTATGTATCCATTAGTAGCCTAAACAGACAGAAGAAAAACTATCTTGAGTACTTTAAAACTCTCCCATTTCTTGTGGTATATAACCTTAAAAAGCAAAAAAAATAAGTAAAAACAAAACCTGTGAAAAGAAAATCCTGTTGCAGTGAGCTGAACTCACGCCACTACACTCCAGCCTGGGTGACAGAGTAAGACTCCGTCTCAAAACAAGAAAGAAAATCTTAACCTGTTTCTACTATTCTTATTATTGGTGGTATTATTAGCTTTGCTGTATGTATAGAATGAATTAGCTAGGTGAGGTTGGGAAGTGAGATTTTTAGTATAGCATAATATCAGTAAGATCAAATAAAATATCTGTGGTACTGTTCATCATGTATTTTTACCATTAAAAACAAATTTCCCAATTCTGTCCACTGAAAAATATCTGTCAATAATGTTTGCTGCAGTTGCAAAGAGCACCTAGGGCCCAGTATGTGGTCTCCAAATACCATTTCCTCATCTTTGCCATAGTCCATAAACCATCAGAAAGAGGCCAGTCTTCTGAGGCTCCTTCAGACTCAACAGCCTTGGACTCCAGGGTACTGCGGAACCCGACAGTCTATGAAGTTACACCCAGAAGCAAGGTTTGGTGGCGACGGGCGCTGCTCTACAGTGAAAAGTGCGGAAGGACCTATGCCTGTGGACAGGGATTGCAGGGAATGCTGGTGGCCCTGAAGTAACTCTGCTCACTTTCTTTGGCTCTCTAGTGCTTTCCGCAATCCTGCATGTTGTGCAGCCTGAAGGCAAGAGTATTAGCCAGGACTCTTAAATTGCAAGTGATAAAAACTCAACTAAATCAGTTTAAGCAAACTGGAAGTATCTAGAGTAGGCAGAAAAATCATATGATCAATCAACATGCAAAATAGCATCCACCAACTGACACATTCATGTTGTTACTCAGGTAACACTATTTCCCCTTTTACATTTTATAGTATTAAACTATTTTCAGAGGAAAAACAAAAACAAATATTTCCTAGTAAAAGAGTATGCAGAACTTCTTGGATATATGGCTGACTCTAGTTCTGGGGCAGGAAATGTACAAGACGAATGTGGAACACTTTATCATTCCAGATAGCAAAGAAACTATCAACTACTATTATGGTTATGTCAAAAGGACTCCAAAAACCAACTTGAATAAGTTCCCACTAGCTAAAAATGGGACTGTTAGAGCATGAATATGGATAATAACTGCAACAGAATTAACCATAAATAGGTGTAACTGATGAGTTCATAATTATATCGAAGTAAACCTCACTGGTCAAAACCTTTGAAGAAAAGTAGATCTTCTCCTCTGAAAATGGCAAAAATAAAAAAGAATCTTATTCTGCCTTTCCTATATGAACTGGTCCTCAGCTGACATGGGAAAGTTTCTTTTTATAGAAGTATTCCACCTAATAAACAAGTGAGTGATAAAATTTGAATATCACCCTTTTGTACTATCTAATGAATTAACAGATCTAGGCAATGATCATCATTAGTCATTAACATCACAAAAAAAAAGACATTTATCCTGTGAAAGAACATTCCTCTGCCTCTAAAGTCACACTGAATCTGAGTCTAATCAAGCCTTTACACTTACTTGTGAGTATACAAAAAACACAGTTCAAAGGAAAAGTGGTTTTAAAAAAAAAATTTTTTTAATAGAGATGAGGTGTCACTGTATTGCTCAGGCTGGTCTCAAACTCCTGGGCTCAAGCGATCCTCCTGCCTCAGCCTTCCAAAGTGCTGGGATTATAGGCATGAGCTACCACACCTCGCTGAAAATATTAAAGAATGCCATGGAGCTGCAATCAGCAAAATCCAGATTTTGAGAAAAATCCTCAAAACATAAATTCAGTTTCCTGACTCAAAAAATTTGTAAGGCAAGGAAAAATAAATTAATTAAAATATACTTAAGAGACATACCAACCAATCAAAATGCATGGAGCTTACATCAATCCCAAAACAAGCAAAATGGCACATGCACAAACGGATATATATATATATATGACAACCAGGAAAATGTAAACACTAGACATTACAAAACTGTTAAGGAATTATTAAAATTTTTTAGACATAACAACAGTATTGAAATTTGGCTTAATAACAACAAAACGTTGGGAGGCCGAGGTGGGTAGATCACCTGAGGTTGGGAGTTCAAGACCAGCCTGACCAACATGGAGAAATCCTGTCTCTACTAAAAATACAAAAAAAATCCGCTTGGCATAGTGGCGCATCCCTGTAATCCCAGCTACTCGGGAGGCTGAGGCAGGAGAATCGCGAGACTCTGTCTCAAAAAAAAAAAAAAAATATATATATATATATATATATCCTATCTAATAGTTTCATGGTACTGATCTCAATCCCTTTAGGCCTAACCCAAACAAGAACTTACTTATAATACTGTTTCTGAAGGGCTGACATCTCCACCCTGAGAATCTGTTCCACTTTAGCAGGAAGGGATTTCTCCACATCTTTTTTGACTCTCCGGAGAAGGAAAGGCTCTAGCACCTTATGAAGACTCTGGTAGCCATTCTCTCTCCCTTTCCCATGGTCTTCTTCAAAATCTTCCCAAAATTCAAACCTAGGGAAGAAATAGTATAGTGTTATTTAGCCACATTGAGGAAAAGAAGAATGGGGGAAAAAAAACTGAAAAAAATGAATCTTTCCCATAAGGAAAGACAAAATTATCAATCACTAGAGCTCTTAAATAGAAAGGAAAACAAAAAGGGGAAAAGCAAAATGAAATCAACTGCATCAGTCTACACTGGATAATACCACGTTTCCAATTCTCAGACTGAATTCAGAGTTTATAAAATATTTCAGTCTATCATGTAACCAACATCATCTAGAACTACCCAGTAACTACTCAAAGCACACGCTCTCTGGTAGGATGGAAGGTCAGACACAGCCGGTGCCACTACTGCCAATGGACACAACCGCCTCAAGAGAGTCACCGTCATTTCTGAATTCATAAGTAGTCATTTCTTTTTTTTTTCTTTTTTTTTTTTTTTGAGAGAGTCTCGCTCTGTCACCCAGGCTGGAGTGCCTTGGCGCAATCTCGGCTCACTGCAACCTCCACCTCCCGCCTCAGCCTCCTGAGTAGCTGGGATTACAGGTGTTACCACCACGCCTGACTAATTTTTGTGTTTTTAGTAGAGACAGGGTTTCACCAGGTTGGCCAGGCTGGTTTCGAAATCCTGACCTCAAGTGGTCCGCCCGCCTCGGCCTCCCAAAGTGCTAGGATTACAGGTGTGAGCCACCATATCCAGCCATACGTTTTATCAGGTATTGTTAAGTGAAACAAAATCAGCCTTAGTAACACCTGGTATGGCCTAAAACATTCATCTACAGGAAAGCAGATAACATGATCTTTTGGGGTAGAGATTTAAAGTTGTCATTAAAGCCTACAGCCTGATAAACCTAAGGTAAACTGTATTTTCTCACACTGCTATGCTACTAAGCAAATACTCCAAGAACACAAAATAGGTGAGGAATTAAAACCGATAATTTAAAATGCACAATGAAAACTGAACTATCTCTGGCCGGGCTCAGTGGCTCACACCTGTAATTCCAGCTCTTTAGGAGGCTGAGGCACACGGATCACCTGAGGTCAGGAGTTCGAGACCAGCCTGGCCAACATGGTGAAACCCCATCTCTACTAAAAACACAAAAATTAGCTGGGCATGGTGGTGAGTGCCTGTAATCCCAGCTACTCGGGAGGCTGAAGCAGGAGAATCACTGGAACCAAGGAGACGAAGGTTGCAGTGAGCCAAGATCATGTCATTGCACTCCAGCCTGGGTGACAGTGAGACTGTCTCAAAAAAAAAAAAAAAAGAAAAGAAAAGAAAGAAAGAAAACCGAACTATCTCAATGCTGGAGATGATACCTCACACACTGAATGTGTGAAGTGACTGGAAATCAGTAGAAGTAGACATATCACTATATCAGGCTGTTTTCTGAATACCTGAGAGAATTTCAATAAGCTAATTTACCTAACACGTTATAATAAATTAAAACTTCACTAATCTAAAAAATTAAATGTAAAGTTTATTTCCAAGATTTACTTCCTCTCTGTTTTAGGCAACCAATATTTTCACCTGCCTACTGTACTCTTATTATATTAAGGGAGTTAATGAGACACTAGTTCTTGACCTACAAATACTGAGGAGACATAAGTATCATTTATTTGTTTATGAATTGTCTATGGCTGCTCTTCCTCTAAACAGAGAGATGAGTGGGTAACAATGATTGTATGGGCTATGAACCAAAAATATTTATCATCAGATTCTTAATTTTTTTGTTTGTTTGTTTGTTTGTTTTAGAAAGAGTCTCACTCTTGTTGCCCAGGCTGGAGTGCAGTGATGCGATCTCGGCTCACTGCAAGCTCCGCCTCCTGGGTTGACGCCATTCTCCTGCCTCAGCCTCCCAAGCAGCTGGGACTATAGGCGCCCGCCACCATGCCCGGCTAATTTTTTGTAATTTTAGTAGAGACAGGCTTTCACTGTGTTAGCCAGGATGGTCTCAATCTCCTGACCTCATGATCTGCCTGCCTCAGCCTCCCAAAGTGCTGGGATTACAGGTGTGAGCCACCGTGCCCGGCCTAATATCAGATTCTTTAGAAAAAATCTGCTGCCCTGAAAACAATGAATAATTTATAATATTAGATATAGAAAAGGTATAAGGTCATAGTGGAGATGTATAAAGACACCATGTTACATCTAAAGGTTCCTATTTTGGATATATTCCTGCTATCAACTTCTGTATTTAATATTTGTCTCTCATAGAACTAGAAAAAATTCTGATCTTTATAACTTTCCAGAACGTGGAATTTTAGAAAAATAGGTTACTTTAGTGAGGACCAACAAAGAAGGAAATTAAACCAAAGCAGTGAAAATGGTAAGCTAAAAGTCACACAGTAAATATGTAAAAGGAAAAGTGCAAAAAAAATTAAGAGATTGGCCTAGACCACAGAAACAAAAATTTAAAAAATCATCCCAACACTAAAACACACAATCTCTGAAATACATGCTATCAAACTGAATTGTTTTGTGGGGTAAGTCTGAAGCATATATTTGCATATGATGGTCTTTATAAGCCGAATTTTTCAATCTTGTCATATCTTTTTCTACCCTTAATACCAAGTTCCATGCTTTGCAAACAGTATGTACAAAACAAAGCTACTGATTGATAAGTATTCACAATATGGTTAGTCATCATGTACTCCCTGTCAGAGCCACCCTGCATGAAAGGCACTTAGACTCTATACTAAGGAAACAGAATTTCAGTTGGTTAAAAAGAGGACTAACTTTTGGATTTTGAAACAAAAGCCTGTAACATTTGAGTGGGGAAGTTCAAAAGCTATTTGACTAAACCTAATTCTCTCTTTTATAATAGTTTTTCTTCAGTGGATCCTTTCTTCAAAAGCTCTGTAGAGTCCTAAGGTACCTCAGGAACTTCTGCTAAGGATGAGGCAAAATACTTCACAAGACTATACTTACCCACACAGCAAGCTCAGGCAGAAATAAGGGCAAATCTGAACTACTTAACTAACAGGTTTTCTTTTTATATACACACCTTTGTGAACAATTTTTAAACTTTTTTTGAAAATGACAATGCTTTAAATACAAAATTTTCAAAGAAAAGAAGATCTCTTTCACAGAAAAAAACTTGCATCTCTAACTCTAACCTATCATTCCATAATTGATTCAACTGGCCAAAGGAAAATTTTGGAAGAGACTCCCTGAATGATAAAGTAATTGAAAAGTTCCTCTCTCCAATTACGAAAGAAGGATATATGACATTTTTCCCAACATAGCCCATGCTGAGTGGAATGCCACAGCTGCTTAACGGCAGGAAAAAGCTAATTATGACCACTTAGGAGCCAAAATCCCTACCATCCACTTCAGCAGTTAGGTACACAAAAGCAAATCATGGCTAAGTATTCACTGGTAGAAACTACATACCACAATTCTTTTTCTATAAAAACAAACACAGATGTTCCCACTGTGTCTCATAACTCTTACTATGTAGGGTGACTTTACTTCGTCTCAATGGTTTTATGAAGGATGTATTTTTTTCTCTTAGAATTTGAAGTTCAGAGGACACTGGTCTTGGTCAGAGAAGACTTGATATTGATCTTGGTCTATCTACTTATTGACCATGTGATACGGGACACCTTTTAATCATCTAAGCCAGCATATTCTTATTTGCAATATGAAAATAAACGAAGCCCTTCAGACTCAAAAAAAAAAAGCAATACCCAACAGCAACCTGAAAACACAGGAACAAATGAAGATCACTGAAAATGATCAAATATATGGGTACATGTGAAAGATAGTATACATATATTTTTCTCTTTTCTATATGTCCTTAAAAGACAAACCTGTTTAAAGCAATAATTATATGCTTGTATTCTTGGATTTATAACATAAGGAGGTGAAAATGGAGCTACAGTGGGGTAAAGTTGCCCTATTTCACCAGAATTGAGTCAGTATTAACCTGAAGAAGACTGACACATACAATAATCCCTAGAGCAACCAATTAAAATTTTTTAATAGCAAAAAATTAACAGGAGTTAAAATGACACACTGAAAAGTACTTGCTGAAACAGGAAGGCAATAAAGGAGAAAGTGGAACAAAAAAGATGTAAGACATATGGAAAACAAATAGTAAAATAGCAGAAATCCGACCATATTATTCATTCTGTTAAATGTGAATGAACTAAATATTCCAATCAAAAGGCAAGGATTATTGGCCTGGATAAAAAAGGCACATCCAAGTACCAGTTGTCTATAAGACACATTTTAGACTTACAGAAAGAAATAGGTTGAAAGTAAAACGATGGAAAACAGTATATCATGGACACAAGAATGAGAAGAGACCTAAGGAGCTATAATAAAATCACACAAAATGGATTTACAAAACAATAAATATCATTAGAGGTCAAATGGGACATTCTGGTATTGCCTAGAAAAAGGTCAATAGTTATGAATGGATACATACCTAACAGAACCCCAAAATATATGAAGCAAAAAATGACAACTCGAAGCCAAAAACTCAACTACAGTTAAAAATCAAAATATTTCATTCTCAATTCAAAGTACAACTAAACTGGCAGTCAGAAAAGATAACAAAAGTCTTGAACACCACCATTAACCACAATGAATGGACATTTACAAAACACTAACCAAACAAAGATAGAATACAGATTATTCTTTATAAGCATTTATGGGACAGTCTCCAGGAAAGAAAGCATACTATGACTATTTAGTAAGTCATAATAAATTCATTTAAAGCATGTTCTCCAAGACAAAACTGAATTACAAGCCATTTGGAAAATCTCTAAATATATGGAAATTAAACACCATCCTTCTGAAAAACCCATGCTTCAAAGAATAAATCACAGAGAATTTAGAAAATAGATGAAATCAAATGAAAACAAAAACACACAATTATCAATATTTATGGGATGTAGCTAAAGCAGTACATAGGAGTAAACATACCTTTAAACAACTAGAAAAGAAAAAAGTTTTACATCAATAATCTAAACTGTATCTTAAGAGAAAAAGAAAAAATTAAATGAAAAGCAAACAAAGGACAGAAACCTTTGAGAGAGGAAATAAATAGAAAAACAGAGGGGCCGGGCACGGGGACTCATGCCTGTAATCCCAGCACTTTGGGAGGCCAAGGCAGGCAAATCACAAGGTCAGGAGTTCGAGACCAGCCTGGCCAACATGGTGAAACCTCGTCTCTACTAAAAATACAAAAATCAGCCGGGTGTGGTGGCAGCCGCCTATAATCCCAGCTGCTCAGGAGGCTGAGGCAGGAGAATTGCTTGAAACTGGAAGGCAGAGGCTGAGTGAGCCAAGATTGTACCGTGCACTCCAGCCTGGGCAACAAGTGCAAAACTCTTGTCTCAAAAGAAAAAAAAAAAACAGAGATAGAAACCAATGATGTCAAAAGTTGGTTCTTTGAAAACATCAAAATTGATAAGCCCTTAGCTAGAGCTGACCAAGAAAAAGAGCAAAGGATACAAATTACCATAATCAAAAAATTAACTTTAATCACTATTGATTCTTAAAAGAATCTACCAGGCACAGTGGTTCATGCTTATTATCTCAGCATTTTAGGAGACAGAGGCGGGAGGATCACTCGAGCCCAGAAGTTCGAGATCAGCCTGGACAACTCAGCAAGACCCCATCTCTACAAATCATAAAAAATAAATTTTAAAAATTAGCTGGGCATTGTGGTGCACACCTGTAGTCCCAGCTACTTAGGAGGCTGAAGTGGGAGGATCCCTTGAGCCCAAGAGTTCATGGTTACAGTGAACTATGATCATACCACTGCACTCAGCCTGGGTGACAGAGAAAGACCATGTCTCTTAAAAAAGAAAACTAAAATTAAAAGGCTAAGAGAATACTATATAACTTTATGCCAACATATTAGGACAAGTTAGACAAAACAGACTAACTCCTAGAAAGACACAAATTAACAAAAATAAGTCAAGAAGAAATAGAAAACTTAAGTGAACCTGTAACTGGAAACCAGGTTAGTCATTAAAAATTTTCCCACAAAGTGAAGATTGACATGGCTACACTGGTGAATTCTACTAAATATTTAAAGAAGAAGTAACACGAAACTTACACAAACTCCTTCAGAAAACAGAAAGGAAACACTCTCCAATTCACTTTATGATCCCAAAACCAAAGCAACGTAAACATCAAAACAAAACAAAAAGCTACAGACTAAAATTCTAATTAAAATCAAAAACACAGATGCGGCCAGGAACAGTGGCTCACGCCTGTAATCCTAGCACGTTAGGCAGCGGAGACAGGCAGATCACTTAAGCCCAGGAGTTGGAGACCAACCTGGCCGACATGGCAAAACTCCACCATCTCTACTAAAAGTACAAAAATTAGCCGGGCATGGTGGTGCATGCTTGTAATCCCTGCTACCTGGAAGGCTGAGGCATGAGAACTGCTTGAACCTGGGAGGTGGAGGTTGCAGTGAGCCGAGATCATGCCATTACACACTAGCCTGGGTGACACAGGGAAACTCTGTCTCAAAAAACACCAAACAGATGCAAAAATCTTTAACAAAATATTAACCAAGTGAATCTAGCAATGCATAAAAACTATTAAACATTGTTAACAAGTCAGATTTACGCTAGGAAAACAAAAGTTGGCCTAATGTCTAAAAAGCAATTAAGGTAATATACTATATTGTTAAAGGACAAAACCACATAGTCATCTCAACAGACACAGAAAAAAAGCATTTAACAAAACCTAATATCCATTCTTTATTAAAACCTCACAAACTAGGAAGAGAAGAAAACCTCCTCAACCCAATAAAGGGTATCTACGAAAAAAAATCTATAGCCAACATCCTGCACCCACCAATTCTATTTAAGATGGAGGTTCCTGCCAATACAATAAGGCAAGAAGAAGAAATAAAAAGCATCCACATTAGAAAAGAAACCTTTAGGTACAGAAAACATAATCCTGTCTATAGAAAAATACTAAGAAATACAGAACAATATAAACACACAGACAGACACACACAGTAGAAACAGTAAGTTTATCAAGTTTGCAGGATGTAAGATCAATATACAAAACTCAATTATAGTTCTATAATAGGTTATTTTTTTAATTCCACTCAAAATATAGTCAGAATTAAAATAATATTTTAAATGTATAAGATTTCTAAACTGAAACCACTGTATACTGAGAAAAATTATAGAAGATCTACATAAATGGAGAAAACTTTCCATGATTATGGTTTAGAAGACTCAATATTAACAATTTTGCTTTAATTGATATATGATTCGACACAATTTCTATATTTTTCTTGCAGAAATTAACAACCTGATCCTAAAATGCATATGGAAGTGCCAAGAACTCTAGAGTAACCAAAACAATTCTGAAAAAGAAGAAAATGGAACTTGTACTTCTCCATTTTCAAAAAGCAGTCTAGGCCGGGTGCAGTGGCTCAAGCCTATAATCGCAGCACTTTGGGAGGCCAAAGAGGGTGGATCACTTGAAGTCAGGAGTTCAAGACCAGCCTGGCCAACACGGTAAAACCCCATTTCTACTAAAACACAAAAAATTAGTTGAGCATGGTGGTGCATGCCTGTAATCCCAGCTACTTGGGAGGCTGAGGCAGGAGAATCGCTTGAGCCTGGGAGGCAGACATTGCAGTGAGCTGAGACTGCACCACTCCACTTCCAGCCTGGGTGACAGAGCAAGGCTCCGTCTCAAAAAAACTAAAAAATAAAAAAGCAGTTGAAAGTTACATTAATCAAGACAGTGTGACATTGGCAGAAGGACAGAAATATGTATTAATAAAACAGAACTGACAGTCCAGAAACAAAGCATGACATTTATGGTGTCAACTGAGTTTCAACAAAGGTGTCAAGTCAATTCAATGGAGAACAGACATTCTTTTCAACAAGTGATACTAGAACAATTTCCCAAATTCTACTGCAAAAAAAATGAACTAAGGCACTCACAGTTCACACTATAAACAAAATGTACTCTGACCTAATATAAAAGCTAAAACTTCCAGAAGGAAATAAAGAAGCAAGTCTTTGTGTCCACAGGCTAGGCAAATCTGTCTCAGATATGATATCTAAAGCACAATCCATACAAAGAAATCCATAAATTAAACTTCATCAAAATCAGTAACTTTTTCTCTTTGAAAGACAACATTTAAAAAGTGAAAAAAAAGCCACAGATCGGGATAAAATATGTTCAAATTATATACAGATGCTCCTCAACTTACAACAGGGTTATGACCTGAAAAACCCATCATAAGTTGAAAATAGTATTAAATCAAAAATGCATTTAATACACTTAACCTACCAAACATCACAGCTTAGCCTACCCTAAATGTGTTCAGAACGCTTATCATTAGACTCTTGAGCAAAATCACCTAACACAAAGCCAATTTTATAATAAAGAGTTGAATATCTCACATAATTTATTGAATATTACACTGAAAATGAAAAACAGAATGCTTGTGTTTATTCAAAGTATACTTTCTACTGAAAGTGTATTGCTTTCATATCACTGAAAAATCAAAAAATTTTACATCAAACTATAGAAAGTTGGGGACTGTACTGACAAAGCACTTGTATTTAGAGTATTTTTTTTTATTTTAATTTTTATTTTTTTTGAGATGGAGTCTCACTCTGTCGCCCAGGCTGGAGAGCAGTGGCCAGATCTCAGCTCACTGCAAGCTCCGCCTCCCGGGTTTACGCCATTCTCCTGCCTCAGCCTCCTGAGTACCTGGGACTACAGGCGCCCGCCACCTCGCCCGGCTAGTTTTTTTTTTTGGTATCTTTTAGTAGAGACGGGGTTTCACCATGTTAGCCAGTATGGTCTCGATCTCCTGACCCCGTGATCCGCCCGTCTCGGCCTCCCAAAGTGCTGGGATTACAGGCTTGAGCCACCGTGCCCGGCCTAGAATTTTTTTTAAAGAAATAAAAAACCTCTTCAACTCATAAGACAAACAATCCAATTTTTTTAACCCATTTATGAGAGGTTGCAATTTTTTGAATTTTTGCAATCAGACCTTGGCAATGACCTTGAGCAGTAGGATATAAATAATTCCCACATGCTTAGAGTTCCAATGACGGAACAGGAGGCATGAGTTAAATGCCAAAACATTTGAATAGAAATTGCACCAAAGACATACAAATGGCTAATGAACACCTGAAAAGACGTTCAACATCATTAGCCATTAGGGAAATGCAAGTCAAAACCACAATGACACACATTCGCCAGAATGGCTAGAATCAAAAAGACTGACAATGTACCAAGTCCTGGTGATGACGTAGGGAAACTAGAACCTTCAAACGTTTCTGGAAGGACTGAACAATGGTAGTCACTTAAGAAAACAGCGTGGTAGTTTCTAAAATGTTAAATATAAACTTTCCAAATAATCCAGCAATTCTACTCCTAAGTCTCTAAGCAAGAGAAAGAAAAACATACGTCCACGCAAAGATATAACAACCCCAAAACAAAGCAATCCAAATGTCCATAACTGGACATTTTAACTGGATGCAATGAAATATTATTACCCAATAAAAGAGAACAACTACTGACAGACTCTGACATGAATGAATCTCAAAAAAAATATGCTAAGTGAAGGAAGCCAGAAACAAAAGCCTACATATTAGGATTCCACTTATGTAAAACTTGTAAAAAAGGGAACTCTCTAGAGACAAAAGCTGATTATTGGTTGCCTAAGGCTATATGTGGAAGCAGAGGTTAACTGCAAACAAGCAATGGGGAACTTTCTGGGATGAGGAAAATGTTCTAAAACTGGGCAATGATGATGGTTGCAAACTATAAATTTATTAAACAAATTTAAATTTAAAACTTAAAAAATAAAAGTAAAAACTATATTAACTGAATTATATTATCTATATACAACTATACAGATTGTATATAGATAATTATATTATCTATATACAACTATATTAACTGAATTGTTTACTGTACACCAGGTGCTATTCTAGGCAATGCAAACCAGCAATGAATCAAGCAAACAAAATCCCTGTGATTTTCATGCATAATTTAATGACATGAGATGAATGAGAACATAAATTTAAAAAGATATGCTATATAGAAACTAAAACAGGTTAGGGATAAGATGTCTAAAGGGCTACTTTAGGTTAGGCAGTCTGCAAAGATTTCTGAAAGGAGGTGGTCGTACAAGATGAGCTGAAGCATTAAGGTGGCTGGCCATGTGAAGATAAGAAGAAATAACATTCCAGTCAAGAAGGAATACTAATGGCTTGGCATGTTTAAAGGAGAGAAAGATGGCCAGAATGGCTGAAGCATAATGAGTGATGGAGAAAGTGGATGAGAGGAATCAGATTATTGTCAAGGGGCCAGACTGAGTGGGGTCCTCCAAATTAACGAATATAGATGTTATTCTAAGTATCACTGAATACCACTGGATAATTTTAAGTTTTATGAGATGTGTACATCATCTCTCCCATAAAAATCTTTTCAATAAAGACATTCCACAGTTCTTTAATAATACGTAAATAAGATGTAAAGTTGATGTTTCGGCTATCAGATATTTGAGTGTAACCTACTTTTCAGTGCTTGTGTACCTTGTATATTTCATTTTACTTATATTGATTATCTTATACCAACAGTGAAAAGGTCTGATGTCATCTATTTAACAGTTATTTCCCAACTGCATTAACTAATTCAGTCTTTCGGCAGACAATACTGCTTTCCTCCTTAACAGGCTAATTTCTGTGCCTTCTTTCACTGATTATGAAACATTTTACTACTGCCATCCCTGCCTCCATTTGATGCTTTGCTTTCCCCAAACCATGCCATCTGTTTTCCCTAAGGTCTACTAAGAAAGTTAAAAAGCATTGGCATTTCAGACATTCTAGCATCTTTTGAAATACACAGGAAGGAGCTTACTTCTCCGGCATAATAAAGTGCAGCAAGGACCAGAGCTCTTTGAGGGAATTCTGAAGAGGGGTCCCCGTAATCAGGAGCCTATGGTTGGACTTGAAATCAATCAGAGTTTTATACAATAAAGAGTCATCATTCTTCAACCGATGGGCTTCATCCACTCCCAGAAAGGCCCAGTTAATACTGCCCAGCACAGTCTAAAGTAAAAACAAAACAGAACGAGCCACCAGGTCAGAAGGGAACCCAAAAGTGCTTTCAAGTGTTAATTATCTCTGTATAAATACCATTACAAAGGTATAGACAGACACATTTATTCTTCACTGACAATATATACTAGGACTCTTCTGTTTATTCTGTTAGTTGCCAGATTGGTAACTATTCAAACGAGAGTATCATCATCTAAAAGGTATAGGTGGGCCTCTTATACCAGCTATTACTGCATGCCCCACAGCAAGAACACAAAAACTGCTATGCTGGGCAAAAATTAAACAAAAACAAAAACCACATGATTCTGTATTCTCCCCTTAATTACGGTCCTTCTCCTGCCTATTCTCCACCCCAACCCTGAAGCACACAAACACCAAGAGCCACCAAACTGAATTTGTTTGCACTTAATACCAATGGGATCTACCTACCACATATATTTCTTAGCAGAAAGGCGATATTTAAAGAGCTTCTTATTTCTGTCCTCCTCACAAAGACCATTCACGTCATCTTTTCTGGAGAAATGCCTTAACAATGATACAATAGGAAATGCCTAAGATGACATTCAAGGCAAATACCTGAGGTGGCATCCAATGACTGACAATAATCTCAGGTAATTTATTGACCTCAATACCCTTTCATTCTGTTTAATTCAATTGGACTTGGTGACCTAAGGTCCCCTCATTTATAGGGTTCTGTTTTCTATTTATAATCTTAATATCCTTTGAGTAATTTTTCTGGTTGTTCATTTGCTTACTTTTTGAAATAAGAGAAAAGTAACATGGCAAGTAGGAGGTACAGACCCTACCCACTGTTTTTTATTTTTAACTTTCATGTATTTATTTATTTTTAACATGCTCCACAGAAAAGTAACAGACCCTAACATCTGGACAAGTCACAGTGGAAAAGATTTAGCCTTGTAGATATTAATTACACACCTTATCTTTTAAGAGGATCTCATATGTTGTTATAAGTGCGTTGAACTTCAATCTTTTGGTTTGGGAATGAATCCATTCATATTCCCTTATCTATAAGAAAAAAACATAATTAAGACATAATTTCTGCTTCTACCTTTCTATATCACGTAAGTGTTGTGATCGATGTAATAGAAACATGCCAAATAAAAAATAAATCGGAATAGAATTTAATGAATATCTCATACACTCTAAAATGACCTAAGCAACCAAACTATAAAGCAGAAGAGTTAGAATTCAAACACTGACCACTGAACAGCAAAAGCTTTATTGCCAGAATCAGAAGAAACTGGCCCCCAGAAACACATCTAATGAAGAAAATGCACCTCATCAGCTACTAAACCCTGGTGATTTGAACTCAACAAGGGATCTCCCATATCCTTAGAAATTTCTTTTAAAATGCAATTTATTTACTTTTTGAATAGGAAAATACATACATTAACAAGTAAAACAAATTCCAACCTTTGGAATTTCATCAACCATAGACCAAAGAGATGTGTCCAAGAAAAAGGGAGGCTTATAAGACCAAAATATAATACAATACGTATAATAACGTCAATGTAAAAGAACACAAAGATGAGCACATTCACACTGAAGTATAATTGGACACTTAGCAAGCACGAAGACTCATGACAAAGCTCTTGCAGTTTGGCTGTCAAGTTAGGAACTGGAGAACAAGACAGTAAGTGCCTGCAGGTGATCACCACCGAGTGGGGTTAAAAAGAACAAAGAAAAGGAGAACTGGAGATAGCAAAAACTTCTGTGACTACAATTTTTTACAGTTCATTTCCTTTGTTTGCAATCATTTTTGGAATATAGTGCTTTAAGCTATTTTGTAAACCTATGAATTTCTCTTTTTTCTTCTTTAATGGTTAACAAATGATTTAACAAGCTAAAACTATATTCTTAGAAACTCAAAATTAGGCCAATGAAATCAGCCAGCGTTTAAGTTACACAATTTTAATGAAACTATTTACTAAAAATAAATTTGAATTTGCATGAAAATATACGATTACAACATGCAACTCAAATGTTTAAACCTTGCTGATGGCTTGTTCTTATTACAAGCAATTTTCCAGAAATAGTTTATATACAGTGATGAAAGAGGAAAGCTCTGGACTAGATAGATACACCTGTGTCCTAATCCCAGCTCTGCCACATTCTTGCTTGCTAGGGCACGTGTTAAGATACTCTGAGTCAATTCTTCATCAGTAGTAGGAAAGAATGCCATCAACTTTGAAGACTATCATGAAGATTACAGGTATTATACATAAGGCACCCAGCGCAACATCTAGCACACAGCAGGTGCTTTTAAAAAAAAGTTACTATAAAGAAAAGATCTGCTAAACAAAGATAAACTTAAGTCACTGTGTTCTAAATTCATGATGCCCAAATAAAGTTTGGTAACCTATTAAAATAATTCTTATTTCTAGAGCCCTAAAATAGCTTATTTTCCTTTACTTTTACTCCTTTTTTGTAAGTTATGCAACCTCACTGTTTTAAGAAATTAAGAAACAAATTCGAAGAATGTTTATTTTCAGTAAATGTCTATTGAGATAGCAAAAATATTAATATTACACAAAGTATTAACTCCATATTATCTCATATAAAGCAAGTAAAAAGGGCAGAGAGAAGAAAAATTTAATATTGCAACCCAGCTAAAAGAGATTCCCACTCACAAACTCCTGTTGCTTTTTAAATAGTAAACATATTTGTTAAAGAACATCTGAGTTGCACTTTTGTGATAGATACACCTCCTAATATTGAGAACATAGCACGGTATCAGAATAATAACCAAAAACTTTACTAATGATCTACTAAAGGCTTCAAGTCAATTTTCAAATTACATTTATAACACAGATTCTATCCCAGCTCTTTTTGTTTACACACCGTATTTCTGCTCATCAGGTCACCTATGTAAACCACTACGTTAATCTCTGGTGCCCAGATTTCAAACTCTCTCTGCCATGAGGTGAGGGTGGATAAAGGGACGACTATAAGAAAGGGGCCATACAGCTGGTGTTGGTGGAACAGGTAGGAGAGGAATGATATGGTCTGGATGGTCTTTCCTAGGCCCATTTCATCAGCAAGGATTACACTGTTATTTCTGCAGAAAAAAGAATAAACAAAAACAAAAAAATCATTAGTTCACCAAAACACAGAATGTCCATAAATAGCAATGACACCAATGCTTCACAATAACAGTCGAGCAAGGTGTCATTCATAAGCCTCAACTGTATTTCCTCTCATCTGCAATTACTTCAGCTTTCGACATAAGGAAGAAAGTAGAAACCAAAAATAGCAGAATAACAAGTGACCTATCTAGACTTGGATTACTATGAAAGCCTTGTCAGACTCTTTACCTTTAGGCTTTTCACATCACCTTCCATAGGCTATCTTTTATCACAGAGAAGACAAGCTTTGTAAAAAGTGAAGACAAGCATGTAACCTTAGACTCCATCAATAGAGAAAGCTATCAGCACTGCTCGTGAATCCTATGGCCAGCCTACCCCATTCCACTGCATACCACTGGGTTGTTTAATGCCACATACACTATTTCCTAGACCTCTATGTATAGGTGTATGGCTCTTGTTTTAAATACAGTTTAGCCTAAGGCAGGGGTAGGCTACAGATCATATTTGTGGACCCTACCCTAGATCTACTAAATAAGACTATATGGAAAAGGGCTGACAAACACCTTTGGAGATTCTGACTCAGGTATTCCTTAGACCAGGGACACCCCACTCAGGAACCTGGCTGCACAGCAGCAGGTGAGCCGCAGGTGAGCGAGGGAAGCTTCATCTGTATTTACAGCCGCTCCCCATTGCTGGCATTAGTGCCTGAGCTCTGCCTCCTGTCAGATCAGCAATGGCATTAGATGCTCATAGAAGCATGAACCCCACTATGAACTACACATATGAGGGATCTATGTTGCACACTCCTTATGAGAATCTAATGCCTGGTGATCTGTCACTGTCTCCCATCACCCCCAGATGGGACTGTCCAGTTGCAGGAAAACAAACTCAGGGCTCCCACTGATTCTACATTATATAGTATAATGTAATAATAATAGAAATAAAGTGCACAATAAATGTAATGTGCTTGCATCATCCCGAAACCATCCCCCTCCCTCCTCCTCAGTCTGTGGAAAAATTGTCTTCCATGAAACCGGTCCCTAGTGCCAAAAAGTTTGGGGACCACTACATTAAACCACAGTTTGAGAAACACTACTCTACAAAATGGGCTAGATTTCAACAGGGTATTAATGGAAAAAGAATATCTAAGAAAAAAATTTTAAAATTGAAGAAACAGCCAGAGTTAAGAAAATATATTTGGGAAACAGAACATAGTCATTTGGCAGGAAATTAGGATTACATGTAAGACATCAGATTGAAAACATTATTAAAAGGTTCTTGAAAATAAGAACACTGAAAGTTTGCTGTATATATAATACACGTTTAATCAGCAAATCAGAAAGAACTAAAAGTAATTTACAGGTTAAAGGCAACCTAACTGATTCAAAAAACAAGACGTTTAATTCACCAAAAAGAGGCAATTTCTAAAAATACCTTCTGTGTTCTACAAAATAGCTAAAGGGTAAAATACAGAAACAAAGAAGATCACACTTGAATAAGGGAGAATGATGAAGCCATACCCCTATACATCTCAGGTACACCTAATTTTCTATACAGTTTAGATGTAGTATATTCCTTTGAGTAACTTCCTTCTCATTTCTTTCACCTTTTCAATATTATTGAGGAGGAAGCACAGTTAAGTTTCTCCAATATTTCCTGCCCCTAGAAAATGCCATTGTCTACATACACATACTAAAGTAGGTTTGAACTGATTCACCTGTTTTTCTGGAACCAGACCAAAATAGCACATTATGTAATGTAACATTCCTGTGACCAGGGCTTAACAGGTGCTTGGGTCCTTTTCAATTGATTTTTATTCCTTTGGTTTAAAGTAAAAAAATGCTGGCCAGGCACAGTCGCTCACAGCTGTAATCCCAGCACTTTGGGAGGCTAAGGCGGGCAGATCACATGAGATCAGGAGTTCAAGACCAGCTTGGCCAACATGGTGAAACCCCATCTCTCCTAAAAATACAAAAATTAGCCAGGCATGGTGTTGCATGCCTGTAATCCCAGCTACTCAAGAGCCTGAGGCAGGAGAATTGCTTGAACCTGCGAAGCGGAGGTTGCAGCGAGCCAAGATCTTGCCACTGCGCTCCAGCCTGGGCAACAGAGCAAAACTCTGTCTCAAAAAAAATTAAAAATTAAAAATTAAAACAATGCTGGCCAAGGACTGTACACAAAACACCATGCAACTCTGGATGGGTACGTGGCACCTTTGCTCCTAAGAGCCCTCAAATATAAAATGAGGATTATTTTATGGAAAATTCCTTAAAGTTCATCTAACTTTATAACTGTCATTTAGATGAATTAGGTCCCATTATCCTCTAAAAGAAAAAATCATTTTTAAGCAATTCAGAATCATTATATCAAACCCACATTCTCAAACAATCTTCTCAAGACACCTAATTTTCATAACTGAGTATTAAATATTGTATTAGATTTTATCAGATAAAAAGTAGGAGATGGTTCACTTTGGAAAAAGTCACTGTAAATGCATCTCTATAACTAGAAACCTTCCTTTCAGCATTGAGGGGAAAAAATATTTTTTAAGCTGTCCCTTTTTTTTTTTTTTTCCTAAGGTAAAGTCTCACTCTGTCACCCAGGCTGGAGTGCAATGGTGAGAAAATGGCTCACTGAGGTCGGGCGCAGTGGCTCACGCCTGCATTCCCAGCACTTTGGGAGGCTGAGGCGGGCAGATCACGAGGTCAGGAGATCAAGACCATCCTGGCTAACACGATGAAACCCCATTTCTACTAAAAATACAAAAAATTAGCCAGGTGTGGTGGTGGGCACCTATAGTCCCAGCTATTCAGGAGGCTGAGGCAGGAGAATGGCATGAACCTGGGAGGTGGAGCTTGCAGTGAGCCAAGATCGTGCCACTGCACTCCAGCCTGGGCGACAGAGCCAGACTCCGTCTCAAAAAAAAAAAAAGAAAGAAAATGGCTCCCTGCAACCTTGGCTTCCTGGGCTCCAGCAATCCTCCCACCTCAGCCCCCCAGTAGCTGAGACTACGTAAGTGTGCCACCATGTCCAGCTAATTTTTGTATTTTTTGGTAAAGATGGGGTTTTGCCATGTTGCCCAGGCCTGTACTTTTAATTCTAAATAAGGATTTTTTACTTTACTATAAAATACTAAAGACATTAAGAGCTTGCACTTAATTGAGCACTTCGAGAAAGAAGTGTGTGGGTAGGCATTAAAGGTACTTCTTACACTGCATGTTCTGTAAGGACAGCAAAATACATCTATATTGGTTCACTGTTAAATTCTCAAGGACTAATGGATCCCTATGTGAAAAGTAAAAAGTTCCTCTTCAAAGTTTCCCCTTTTGTTAAAGAATAAATAATAAGTGTTAGAAATAATAGTTTCTTTTAAAAATTAACTTCCTTCAAGCTTCCCTGCTTTTTGCTAATAACTCTTCCTTTGTTAAGCCCTATGTGGCTGTTAAATATAGTAAGGGAGTAAGTACATTCTATGTCCTTGTACTTTAAAACGGGTTATCTGTTCTGGACTATAACCTGCTCAGAAATGTCCGAACACGCCCAGACATTTCCTGGCTTACAGTCTACGCCTCTTTCTTATTTGGAAATGTTATTATTCTCCTAGTTCCCCGTAAACAACCCCTTTCCTTTGTTTTCCACTGTGCATTTACCTATTTAGGAAAGTTTTGTGTTTTTGGCCAATCGTACTCCGTCTAGATTGTGCGGTCCAGCTCCAGCCAATGGAGACAGGACACAACAGTAAGGACTCAATGCGTCAGGGATAAAAACCTCTGCTTTTCTTTGTTCAGTGTGCTCTCATGACAATTAGGCTTCTGAAAAGCACCCTTTCTGCAGAAAGTAAAATCACCTTGCTGAGAAAATTCCTTGAGCACTAGTTCTTCTTTTCAGCACTGAGGAACAAGCATTTGTTTCTAACACCTAGCACTTAGTAATCAGGAACTACTTGAAATTGGTGAAGAAAATTTGTAAGTACTTCCCAAATGTACCTTTAAACCTCCAGTGCTATCACTGTCTCATCTTTTTTTTTTTTTGCCTCCCCCCCCCCAAGATTAATGTGGTATCATTATAAAAAGGATACTTTCACAGGTTCAACCTTCCTCTGAACAGGATAATCCTACAGTCTATACAGGTAGGGAGTGGGGTGAAGGGAGGGGAATCACATTCTCTACAGCACTACTGTAGGAAATTAACTTAAAAGTTTGCCTGGCCTAGAAAGAAAATACATGTGAAAAAGACATTTTCTTATTCCTCCTGAGTAACTCCTCCCACATTAAAGATTTGGGTGACTTAACTTGCTATTTACACTCATGAGTAACATGATAATAGAGGTTTCTGGCTATGACAAATTACCCACCAAATAATGAAATAACAAAGTATTCTTTATATCAGAATACAATGGTATTATACATACATAAAAATTTCCAGGAAGGATTTCTCTCAATCATATTTTATTTCTGTAATATGCAGTGTAAAGATTTCTTGGTTGAGATATAACAAGGGTGTGAAAAAAGAAAAAAAGAATTCTTGACATCTAACAATAAAGAAGACAGAAACAGTAAGGAAAACTGCACTCATATTTTTCTACCTACTTGCACCAGGAATGAGCAAGCCAGTTGAGACCTTCTAGCTGATAATCTCGAAGTTCCAGATTCTCCCCTCCTAAATATGCAGGTTGTTTCTTTAAAGCTACAAATCGTGGTCTCTGCTTCAGGGCCTGAAAAACAAAAGCCCAAGTCTGAAAGAAAATTTTCTTACTGGTACTATGTTAAAATGCTAGTCACAATTCACGTATTCGGCATCAAAGCATAGAAACCTAAATTTCCTTTTTTTTTTTTTTTTTTTTGAGATGGAGTCTCGCTCTGTCACCCAGGCTGGAGTGCAGCAGCGCACTCTCAGCTAACTGCAAGCTCTGCCTCCCAGGTTCACGCCATTCTCCTGCCTCAGCCTCCAGAGTAGCTGGGACTACAGGTGCCTGCCACCATGCCCAGCTAATTTTTGTATTTTTTGTAGAGACAGGGTTTCACCGTGTTAGCCAGGATGGTCTCAATCTCCTGACCTCATGATCCGCCGGCCTCGGCCTCCCAGTGTGCTGGGATTACAGGCGTGAGCCACTGTACCTGGCCAAAAATGTAAATTTCATGTGTGAATCACCAGCTCACTCCATCACCCCTTTCTTATGGTTTATATTCCATAAGCCAGAGTTGGTTCATCCTCAAACAAAATATTTTTAGTTAACTTGTCCCTTTCCAGAAATAAGTCTATGAATATCATTAAATAGCACTTTATGTCTTCTCTATTATATGGCAGTGAGAGTCTCCTATTTTCAGAAACAATTATCTTCATGTTATCTTATTCTAAAAAGTACAAAACATTGCCTCCAGCTGTCATATGCTAAACGCAGTTGATCTTCACCATAACAGGATTTGTAAATTCAGAAATGCAGCCTATCTACCTTAAACCCTTTAAATTGTGTGAATTTGGTTTTCCCTTCAGAAACAACAAGGTTCTGAAGAGAAGGTTTTCAGCCCCAGAGGCTTGAAGGGTAGCATTCTAGTGAGGTCAGCCTCTATGGTTTGCATAAAAATGTGGATTCTGTGGCCAAATCAGTTTAGGAAACAACCGATGAAAAAGTTAAACAAATTTCTTTACTCATGACTTTTCAAAGTCTAAAATGTGTGTCCATAGTGTGAATTTACAGGAGAAATTTATTCAGAGATGTATCCCAAAGTTACATGGCCAGAAGTCTTTTTTCAGAGGACATTTCTCTGAAGATTAGTGCTCTATAGGGTACATTATGAGAAGTATCATCCTAATAAGAGTATTTGATAAGGTTACTGATATATTCAGCTCTCCTATGAGGGCCGCTGGCAGTGAATGGAATCTGACTGCTTACTCTCCAAAATCCAGCCATCCATCCATTCCTACCAAATCTACCCCATAATTGTTCTCCCATCCACTCCTTCCATGCCACTGTTACTTCCCTTGTCCTCACACTACTTCTTCATTCATGGACTTCGATGACATCTTACTGGCTGGACCTTCTGGCTTTAATAATTACTTACTCCAGAGTCTCCTATATACTGCTATTAGATGAAGCTTTCTAAATAAAATACCGTTTTCATACTGCCACTGTACTCAGTAGTACCAATACCTAGAAGATAAAGTCAAAATACCCTTCGAGGTAGCCAAGACACACAGTTTGACCTTGATGTACTTGTCAACATCATTCCTCTTCTCCTCACCCCTGGAGTCTAGCAGTCTCCTACTGAACTACCACTACAAGAATCTTTTTCTTGATACCTTCCATGGGAGGGCAATACCCTGGGCCCCCCTCTTGTCTGTCCAGCCAGCAGCACCAATCCATTACACAAGGGCCAGAGGCAGCTCGAGAACCACAACTTCCTCTTAAAACCCATTCAATGAACACTGGAGCTCAGAGACTTCTACATCGGTGCTTCTCTGATCACATTTTCCCTATCACACTCTTTGACCAGCAATTAAATACTGGTTTTCACAGATAGAATTCTAGTGCCATTAACATGAATGTCAACTTCTAGAGACATACCACTTGTCTGATATTTTATTACTGAGGACGCAAGCACATCACTTTCCTGATGGAATAAATTCCAAGGAAAGGATTTATACAGTCAATCTAGCAAATAAGCCTATATATTTAACTTCTTAGAATTCAAAGATACTCACCTATTATATCACTTCCTGCTCCCAGAAAGGGTATCACAATCTTGCCCAGGTTGACCTCAAACTCCTATGCTCAAGCGATCCTGCCACCTCAGCCTCCCAAGTAGCTGGAACCATAGGTGTGAGCCAATGCATGGTGGCTCACGCCTGTAATCCCAGCACTTTGGGAGGCCGAGGTGGGCAGATCATTTGAGGTCAGGAGTTCGAGACCAGCCTGACCAACATGGTGAAACCCCATTTCTACTAAAAATACAAAAAATTAGCTGGAAGTGGTGGTGCGTGCCTGTATCCCAGCTGCTCAGGAGGCTGAGGCAGGAGAATCACTTGAACCCAGGAGGCGGAGGTTGCAGTTAGCAGAGATAGTGCCACTGCCCTCCAGCCTGGGCGACAGAACAAAACTCTGCCTCAAAATAAAATAAAATAATAAAATAAAAGTGTCTAAATCCTTTTAAGTACTCTCCAAAATATCTCTAACTATGTAAATTGCAAGATTAAAGAAGTCAACAAAGCCATGAAATAATTCATTCTCTGCTTTTGCTTTAATGTCACATTTAAGTCACCTTCTTTCACTTCAAAATGGCAATCACCATTTCATTTTGTAATATTTTCTCAGCACATATGTGACCAATCCTCTGTATCAGTATATCTTCTCCCTGAAAAAACAAAAGCCAACCATCACCATACCTTGCATTCTCTTGTTGGGATGGTTTTTGAGTTGTTCCTACTGTGGAAGCTGTCAATGCAGTTCTGGAATTTCTTTCCAATGAGGGCTTCATCTTCCCAGCTACACTCTGAATAGGGCAGTCCCATCCATTTACACAGATATTCAGGCTCATTTGAGGGTGCCGGCTTCCGACTGTGAGCTATTTCATATAAAAAAATTTATAGATTAGCAACTGTCAATTAAAAGTGAAAAATGACACTCTGTTTTATGCATAATCAACAAAACATCACGTGGCAAAAGAAAATAATCTGCAAAACATACACTGTTCTGAAATGTTGAACATTTATAAATAAAATTTCTTGCTTACCTGGAAAATCTGTTTGACCCAATGTAGATTTACTTGTCTTTACAGCTAAACAAATACAAAATAAGACAGAAAAGTTATAAACACAATGAAGAATGAAACAGTTTAGGTTCTATGAATAAGAATGCAAATAGATTCTACCACCTCACACCTTAAAAAAAAAAAAAAGATCGGGTACAGTGGTTCACGCCTGTAATCCCAGCACTTTGGGAGGCCGAGGCAGGCAGATTGCTTGAGGCCAGGAGTTCAAGACCAGCCTGGCCAACATGGTGAAACTCTTGTTTCTACTAAAAATACAAAAATTAGCCAGGCGTGGTGGGGGTGGGGAGTGCCTATAATCCCAGCCACTGAGGAGGCTGAAGCAGGAGTATCACTTGAACCCAGGATGCAGAGGTTGCAGTGAGCCAAGATCACGCTACTGCACTACAGCCTGGGCAATGGAGCGAGACTCCATCTCAAAAAAAAAAAAAAAAAAAAAAAGAAAGAAGAAAAAAAATTATTTTTCTCATCTCTCTCTCAGGCTGACACTCCACTTCTCTGTCCCTCTTTGTAAGAAAACTCCCCCAATGAGTTGTTTATACTTGCTATCCCCTCTCATTTTCTCTGGAACCTACCCTAGCCACACCCTCACCACTCCATGGATGCATTTCACCAGTGCCAAATTCACAGATCAAGTCTCAGTCCTAATCGTCCTTGACTGACAGCATTTCCTCCCTCCTGGCTATGTGAATCACTTGGCTTCCAGGGACCCACTCTCTCTCAGCTCTCTTCCTGTCTCACTGACTGTTCTTTCTCAGTCTCCTTTGCTAGCTTCTTTCTGACTTCCAAAAGCTGAAATGCTCTCATACTACTTCTTACCATGTGGTACTCTATTTCTGATGATCCTGTTCAATCTCAGCCTTTAAGTACTACCTAAATACTGATAAATTTCCAAATTTAAATCTCCAGCCCAGACTAAGAGTTCTAAGCTCCAGGTTCACATATGCTGCAGCCTTCATTATATTCTCCAATTAGATGACTAAGAAGTAAATCAAACTTACAAATATCAAACTAAGGTCTCGGTTCTCACTGCAATGATCGGCTCTTCCCTTCATTTTTCTACTTCAGTAAATGGTACCTCTATACTTCTACATGTTTAGGCCGAAAATCTTGACATGATACTTAACACCTCCTTCTTTCATCCCCCACATCCAAATTTACCAGCCAATCTTCTTAGCTTTTCCTTTAAAATAAATCTAGGACCTGTCTAGTCTCCAAAGTGCATTTTTTAAATTTACATTACTCCCAAAAGCAAAAGCCATTATTCCTTGAGTTCAAACATGGCTGAAGTGAGTTACCATGGACTTACCTATTACTCTTTCTACTATCTGATACTGTTTATTCAACTCTGAAGCCAGCTCCTGTTGGCAATTGAAATATTCTACATCTTCAGGAGAAACTTTCCCTAACCTGGATGGCAGACAGACAGAAAAAGTACACGTAAACTAAAGTTTGGGGATCCACACACAATACATCAAAGCAAAAGTCAAAGGTGGAAAAGAAAACCTATTTTTTACTCACATCTGCCCCTTGAGTAATCTTTACTAGTAATTAGGCCAGAGATTTTACAAAAAAAAAAAAAAAACACACACACACACTTTTAGAAAACACTGAAAACCTTACACTCATAGAAGGATATACCAGTTACCTGCTTCTCTGATGTGTCCTGTTTAAAAAGAGACCTAAAAATAACTATTTTATGTGATAGATTCATGTGACAAATTCACACATCTAAACAGATCAGGAAAATAAAACTATGCCTTTTCTCATATATGTATGGGTTTTAGGATTGATTAAACACGACTTTTGGAAAACTAGTTATTCTTAGTACCAAAACTTTTCAGATGACAACAGCAGCAACTTAACATTAGAATTATTGTATTTCACAGGACTTCAAATTTCTAACTGCTTTACAAGCCTACCCCACCATCTAAGGGGTACATATTTTCAGTTTTGAGTCAAAGGAAAAACATGTAATTTACTAAAGTAGCACATTTTGCACAGTAATAAAACCAGAATTACTGTCCACATTCCACACACAAAAATAGGCTGATCACACCACACAGACAGGTATATCTTCAGGCTGAACTTGATACCATTATTACCCAGTTTAGGTTTGTGTGTGGTATAGCTCCACATATTTCCCATATACAACACCCAGACATTCAAGGCTGTAAGTAAACTAAACACACGAGGACTGTCACAGTTTTAGTTACTTAATCATCTCCTTCACATCATTTCTGCAAATTGTATAAAACCAGAATTAGTTTTAATTGTATCATAACCCAGAGAGTTCCAGAATATTCTTTACATCTAAGCCATCCCAGCCTAACTACAGGAAAATAACAAGGTGCTTAAGAGAATAAGCTCTGGATTCAGGGTGTCAGAATTCAAATCCTGAGTCCACCCACAGAATTGCTGTGTGCCATATTCTCCCCATCTATAAAACGGGTAATAACAGTACAAATCTCATGCATTTATTGTGAAAATTAAAGAATGTGTGAATAATGCTCCATAAGCTAGTTAACTCCAAAAACTTGGTAATCGTATATAAAAATATAGTATCTTCTGGTCACAATCTTATAAAATAGAATTGTAAATGGCTCCATGTTTAGATGATCAAAGCAAAATCTGAGATTCTAGATAGCTGTGATCTCCATGCATTATTTTAAAACCTCCCCTTCCCTCAGGCTGCAAATATATTTCTTTAATCCATGATGGAAAATGTACCATTGTTTGATTTCATCCTCTTTTTTCTTGAAGTTCTCTAGCTTTTTTAGGCCCTTCACTTTCTGTTGCTGTAAGGATTCTTCACTCTCCCATGTGCTGTGGATGTAAGACCAACCCTTCCACTTGATGAGGTACTGGATTTCACCTTCATCCTTTTCAGTGTCAAAGTCACCACTAGGGTCTCCATTAGCTTCAATCGCATATACAGTAGTAGAAGCTCCAGTGGCTGCAAAAGGATTAAGTACACTTGAAAGAGAGTATATTACACTAGATATTAAAAAGTTTCCCAAGAAAGCAATTCTCTAAAGACTCCCTTTTTGGATGAAGCATCAAAATAGTCCAACCTGAAATAAGTACAAACTCACAAACAGCACAGGATGGACTCAATCACAAATTTCAAGTATTTTAAAAATGTAAACCCAATTTTTACATATTCCAAATTTTGCAGGTGAAATCAAAGAAATCCCTTATCCTAGCCGGGCGCGGTGGCTCAAGCCTGTAATCCCAGCACTTTGGGAGGCCGAGGCGGGTGGATCACGAGGTCAGGAGATCGAGACCATCCTGGCTAACATGGTGAAACCCCGTCTCTACTAAAAATACAAAACACTAGCCAGGTGTGGTGGCGGGCGCCTGTAGTCCCAGCTACTCGGAGGCTGAGGCGGGAGAATGGCGTGAACCCGGGAGGTGGAGCTTGCAGTGAGCCGAGATCGCGCCACTGCACTCCAGCCTGGGCGACAGAGCGAGACTCCGTCTCAAAAAAAAAAAAAAAAAAAAAGAAATCCCTTATCCCAAAACAATAAAAACAGAGCAGTAACATCCTTTTGTTTTGGTCCCTTACTAACTCGTAAAACAAATCCCTCTCTCCAAGACTAAGGATAGAACATCAAAATATCCTCCTCCAACCTCCCCTACTCGAAGGCCCCTGTTAACTCTCTTAACCTCAACAGAAGACAGAATGAAGAAAAAAAAAAAAAGCCAAAAGAAAAAGCATTTTGGTATTTCCTTTACGAAAGTTTAACGCAACTTAGTTATGAGATATCTAAATTAAGTATTTAAAAATCGTCGATAGTACCAAAATATTTATTTAACCAGTTTGGTATTTTCACAAGGAGATTAAGAAACAAATAACCAAAGATGGATTTGCTTAATGTGAATTAGCAGGTATCTCTGCTATATCACTGCTTTATAAGACATTGACACTTATCTATACTAGCTTAATTTAAAATCTTAAAGACATAGTGGACACATTCCTTTGTCCTCAGCTCTGAAACACTGAGTCAGAAAGACTTCTACATATCATAACAAATACAGCAGTAGACTAAAATTCATCACATCAGAGCTAAAATACCTAAAATCTGAGCCTTACTGAGCATATATAAAACGCAATTTGCTCCCCAAATACACATACCTCCTTTCTTTCCCAGTCTTGAATCTAAGACTTTTTCAATAGTTTCACTATTATCCTGCTGTTCATCAACTCCTTCTCCAGTCATTTCAATGAGATCATCTGAGTCAGTCTCAAAGTCATCATCTTCTTTGTAACTGCAAGAGGAATAATGCTGAATAAATGAGAAATGATCTCTTCAGAATTAAACTGCCACACATAAGTATCACTAGAATAAGAAACCATACCCTTTTGGTTCCAAAAACATGTTGTTTTATAGATCTGCCATTTGGTAGGTTCAAAGCTTGCTTTTTTTTCCTAAAGAGCTGATGCATGCTCCTAAGCAACTGTAGGAAGTCTAACTCATATTTGAAAATAAAAATGCTATATTTATACTAATTTGTGTAAGCAAGATAAAGAAAATTATAAGGACACTTCTATTTTTTTCATTTTTTAGTATCAGATTATTATGCAAAAAAGCAGACTACCACAAAAGAAGAAAAAGCATAATGGAAGAAAAAATGTACTACCATTTAATCAGGCAAAAAGAGAAGCAATATTTCTAAAATTAAAAATTTCAACCCTGTTTGTTGTCTCCCAGTAACAAGAATATGAAATTTAAGTATTCCCAAACTGTTGGAAGCTTCAACACAAGTACTTGATGGTTTACAAAATGAAAAAGAAAAACACTGGCTAGGCATGGAGGCTCACACCTGTAATCCCAGCACTTTGGGAGGCTAAAGAAGGTGGATCACGAGGTCAGGAGTTAGAGACCAGCCTGGCCAAGATGGTGAAACCCCGTATTTACTAAAAATACAAAAATTAGCCGGCACAGCAGGCGCCTGTAATCCCAGCTACTCCGGAGGCTGAGGGAGGAGAATCACTTGAATCTGGGAGGTGGAGGTTGCAGTGATCCGAGATCGTGCCATTGCAGTCTAGCCTAGGCAACAGAGCAAAACTGTCTCAAAAAATATATATATATACATATATAACTCTCTCTCTCTCTATATATATATATATATATGTAACTTCCCATTTAACAACAAATGATTGAGTCACAAGAAAGAAAAACAATCCTGGATGTAGTACAGTTATAGTAAGAAAAAGTGCTAGGCTATATACTAGCATACTCAAAGCCTAGACCTAGCTTTGGAATTATTAACTGGATACACTGAATAAGTTATGAATGTCTCTAGGATTCATTTTCACCATCTCCAAGAAGAACAAAAGAAATCTGTAAAATCTAAAAAAAAAAATACTTGATTTCTATAAAGTAAACTACTAGTGTTTGCATATATCTGTTTCTTTATTTCATTTTTTTTTTTTTCTTTTTGAGACAGAATCTAGCTTTTTCACCTAGGCTGGAGTGCAGTGGCATGATCTCAGTTCACTGCAACCTCCATCTCCCAGGATTCTCCCACCTCAGCCTCCCAAGTAGCTGGGAATGCAGGTGCATGCTGCCACCACACTTGGCTTTTTCTTACTTTTTGTAAAGACAGGGTCTCACCCTGTTGTCCAGGCTGATCTCAAACTCCTGGGCTCAAGCAATCTGCTTGCCTTGGCCTCCCAAATTGTTGGAATTACAGGCATGAGCCACTGTGTCTGACCTATTTCACTAATAATAATTCCTATTAATGCTTCATATCCTATTAGTACTTGATAAAATTAGATTCAAGTAGCAACACATTAAGTTGAACCTCAGAAAAATGTCTGTGACTCAAAAGAGCAATTCAGAAGTAGAAATATAATCCAAATATCTTTAATGAAAAAAAAGTTACGAAATGAAGATAATGCCACTAAGTCACCGTTGGACAGGAGGTGAACTTGTGGTGGTTCTTTAGGAGGAACAAAGGCTTCAAATGAGCTATTGCTACTCTTTTCATATTCCCCTTGGCTCAATACCATTCTTTTTGCAAGAAAGCTAACCAGATTTCTGAAAACAACCTCAGGACATAGGTTGTTATTTTTATCTATTAAGTGCACAACCCCGAACTTATGAGAACCAAACTCTAACCAACTACTTTATCACACTGCACCAGTGAAACATTCTGGGGCACAACTTACCTAACATTTTTAGCCGCTCTTCGACGAGTCTGCCTTTTGGGAGCTTCATCGTCATCATCATCTTCATCAGAAGAATCTTGCTTTTTTCTCTTTCCACGCTGAGTCTTAGGCTGCTTTTTAACACGAGGTTTGGGCACTGTTCTAAAATGAGAAGAGAAACAAAAAGCTAAGTCTTCACTCTATCATTTAGTGTCTACTTTATATTACAGTATTTCCCAGAGCAGTGGTTCATACTTCAGAATGTAACATTTCACTTGGGGAATGTTAAACATGCATATTCTTGGGCCCTACTCCCTGAAATTCTAATTCACTAGAAATTTGGATTTTCAACAGGAGGGTCATTCTTTCTAATGCTGATAATCCTCAATCATTTATGGGAAAGAAAGTGAATATTTCACAAATGTTCATCAGGATGACGTGATATAAAAACACATACACAGCATTTTGTTCATGGTAGTATCTCTTTGGCAGGCAAATTGGAAATAGCTATCAAACTATTTTACTTGTAGGAATTAACAGTTTTACTTGTAGGAATTAATCCTACTGATATACACCTAAACAGGTATAATAAAGTATTCACTATAGTATTATTTGCAATAACAAAACATTAAGAAAACTCTAAATATTCTTCAACTAGGAACTAAACAGTACCATGTACTCATTAAAAAAAAGAGTTCTCTGTATACTAATACGAAAGGATTTCCAGGATAAAGAAACCTACAGAACAAGAAGCAGAGGATGCTATTATCTGTGTGAAGAAAGCAACGCACAAGAAGTAACTATACATAAAGACTACCTAAGAGACTGTGTGCCCTGTCACAGAATTAACTTCGACAGACCAGGGAGATGGCCAGGACTGAAAGCCACAGTCTAGAAGCTCACATAAGGAAATCCCCAAATATTCCATCAGTGATAAAAAGGTGAAAGTAGTAAGAGAGGGAGAGAAATGAAAACTCATGATCACATTTATTATCTCTTTCTCTCATACCTCCCATACCTTTCTCATAACCAAACCTAGACAGATGATAAAGGATATAATAAATAATGAGTAAAATTCTAAAAGACAGAACTGGTGTGACATTTCAGTCTTGAAGCTTACAATGAGATAAAATAAGATAAAATTCAGTTGACAAATTCCCCTGCTGGGGTTGGGGGGTAAGCACAATGTCCTAGGTCAGAGGTTAGCAAACTTTTTCCGTAAATGGCCAGAGAGTAAATACTTTAGGCTCTGCCAGCCAAGAGGCAAAATGGGGCAAAACGTCCTTAACGTAATGAAAGAAAATAAATTTTCACAAACTTTTTATAAAATTCAAAATGAAATAATCAAGTACATTTACTGCTATATATCTACCAATGAGAACAGAATTGTTTTTGAGGGGATAACATTTCACTTAATTGGAGTTCAAATTTAGTGCTCTCTATCCTTAAACTGTAAATTAGAAATGTTCACCTATAAAAACTATTCTTAGCTCACAGGCCATATAAAAATAGGTGCTAGATTAAATTTGGCCCAAAGGGCATAGTTTGCTGAGCCCATTCTAAGCAATACTATAAGAAGGTAATTTTTCCTGGGGCCTGTCTGTCTTCTGACTCCCTTTTCCTGTCATCACTATCTTAGGCTGCCATCTGTCTTATCGAAAATTAGCATAATTTAAGGCCGGGCGCGGTGGCTCAAGCCTGTAATCCCAGCACTTTGGGAGGCCGAGGCGGGCGGATCACGAGGTCAGGAGATCGAGACCATCCTGGCTAACATGGTGAAACCCCGTCTCTACTAAAAATACAAAAAAACTAGCCGGGCGTGGTGGCGGGCGCCTGTAGTCCCAGCTACTCGGAGGCTGAGGCAGGAGAATGGCCTGAACCTGGGAGGCGGAGCTTGCAGTGAGCCGAGAACGCGCCACTGCACTCCAGCCTGGGTGACACAGCGCGAGACTCCGTCTCAAAAAAAAAAAAAAAAAAAAAAAAAAATTAGCATAATTTGCTGCTATTTCAGCCTACCTCCTTCTCTACACAATCAGAATATTTGTTTAATGTTATATAGATTTTATGAACAAGGTAATAAACCACTCAAGTATGCTTTAAGCCAGGCAAACAGTGTTTTAAACAATTTGTTCTCCCAAAAAGAGACTGTACCCTGGCCAAACATATAAGGAGTTTTACTAAAAGCGGAAGACATGTTTTCCCCATGATAGCTAGTCTGTGAAGAAACAATCAGTAAGACCTGCAGTGTAGGCTGGCTGAAAGTGAACCACAGACATCTAAAACCCAGAATCAAAACACAATGTATCTCATTAAAGCTCTCATTCTAGCACGACATCATCCTTCCCAATCTATGGCAGATTAAGCTCATCCAGAAGTAGAGATTTTAAGCAAACAGTGCACCTTCTGGGCACAGGTCTTCTGGCTTTTACTTTCTTTTGCTCTGGCTCACTCTCTGCACTGGTGCCTTGCTCCTGTTCATCTTCTGAGGGTTCCCGTTTCCATTTTTCTCTGCGATCAAAGCAAAACAAAATAATTTTTTTCTAAAAGAATCCTTCAAGATAAATGATCCAACAAAACCAATTTCAATGTTACTATCCAAAGGGCAGAACATGCATATTTCAGATATGCTAAGAGAGATTCTAGCTCCGTTTAAACTTGAATTGTGATCCTTCCTGGACTACATAATATCTACTCCTATTTTATCTCCAGTAACAAAAATAAATAAAAATGGATATATATGTATTTTTTTTAATTTACTGCTATTACTGACAAGACTGAAACCACAACATGCACAAGATCAGTGGTTCCAAAGCTTTAGAATGTATCAGAACCACCTAAAGGGCTTGTTAAAAAAGATTTCTGGGCCAAGTGAGATGGTTCATGCCTGTAATCCTAGCACTTTGGGAGGCCAAGGCGGGAGGATCACTTGAGTCCAGGAGTTCGAGACCAATCTGAGCAACACAAGACACCTCTCTACAAAAATTAAAGTTAAAATTTTAAAATTGAGACAGGCCTGGTGGAGTATGTCTACAGTCCTAGTTACTAAGGAGGCTAAGGAGGCAGAAGGATCACTTGAACCCAGGAGTTTGAGGTTGCAGTGAGCTGTGATTTTGCCACTGTACTCCAGCCTAGGTGATAAGAGCGAAACCCTGCCCCCATTTGCCCCTCCCCCACAAAAAAAATTTCTGGTCCTTAGAGTTTCTGATGCGGTAGGTCTCAGGTGAGGCCTAAAAAATATGAATTTCAACAAATTCAAATAATGTTGGTACCGGGTAGAAACTCTGAGAACCACTATACTAGATATTGTAAGTCTTTAGAATACATTTAAGGAAACAGTCCCTAAAATTATTTTTCAACAATAAACCTATCATATAACTAAATAATCTGTTCAGCTACAGATGTAGTTTTTATTATTAGATACAGTAGATGTTCCTTTGCTCCTTGAGATCTTAGAAGGCTTGAAAGAGTCATAACCTACAGGTGTCCTACTACCCCAAACAGTTTTAGTTTACTTGAAAATCAAACAAGATATTGTAGGGACCTCACTCATTTCTCACCTGCAGGGAAGAGGAAAGAAACGTAAACAGCTGCTGGGCATGAAATACCTAGGAAAAAAACTGACAGAGAAGTGCCTGAGGTTTCTCTGTAAATAAAACAATACCAATTTGTCTATGGGTCACTTTATAGGGAATGAGGTCATACTAAAGACAATAGCTACAGAACTGCAAAGTCAAATCAATATTCTTCATGGGAGAACAGGTCAAAGTAACAGTGAAAGCTTACTAAAAGGAGGTAGCTGATCTGTAGATTGAGAACCTTCCTAAAAGCTACAACAGTCACCCTATACCTGAATTGGTAGAGACCTTAGGGGGAAAAAACAACAATTCAGGCCTCCCATGGACAGTCGGTGGAGCGCTTTTATGAATATTACTCAACTTCTACTAGCACTGCGTGTTTTCATATGCATTTCTCCAGCAGATGGCTCCTTGTACACCAAGCCTTTTTGTTCCGACTTTGTACCAGAGATTAGCCAAAGTCAGGCAAATGGAGATGTTTCTTTGTTAGGATAAAAAAAAAAAATTAATTAAAGAATGCACAATCAGTCAGTCAGACAGGTAGGGGTGCTACTGGTAAGACAGAAAGGCCTGTTAGTATTGCCTAATATCCTTCAGTCTCTTTAAAACAAAGACCTTCGTATATACACTCTGGACACTGGTCTAATTCTGCTTCCCCGGAGCATAGTACAATAAATGTTTGCTAAGAATCCAAGGAATATAAGGTGATCACCAGGAAGAAAGGAAGATGTTTACAGTAAGTGGGAGACCAGCACATGAGTCTGCAGTCTCCCTTAGATCAAGTCCACAACAGTTTACCCCTCAGAGGGTGCTTACACAGTCACACTGGAGACAAGTAGAAGCATGCTTGAAAGAATATGAACAGCTATTCCTTCAGACAAGAAAGATCCACAGTCACCAATAAATTCTAATTACCGTATCTCCCCCAGGAATTGAGAACCTAAACCAGGGCTACCAATGAGGTCCACTTCTACAAGTATGGGAGACAGCAAACACAGAGAATTGATGTGTTGAGGCTAGAGTTTTCCAGTTAGATTACAGATTTAGACTTATGAACAATCGGGAGACTTAGAATCTCCCAATATAAGAATGCAAAAAAAAAAAAAAAAACTTAGCAAATCAACTAGCCCGAAGCTCTCCTCCCAGAGAAGGAAACTGAAGTGCAGTGAGGAAATGAGTTGCTTGGCCATTATCACCAACCCTCAGCCCTGCTACTCTCAATCATAACTCACTGAGGACCAAAGAATCAGAAAACATTAAAGCCAGGCTTACACATCCTAGGAGTATCTGAAAAACTCAGCGTTTAAAAGGCCTAAGTATGTGTGTATGTATATTTGAAACTGGTTGGATTCTTTCAAGTTTCCTTTTAATTTACAAGAACAAGAAAAAAGATAGTAAGGACCAGCAATACTAAGTCACTGTGAAGAATGGGTGAAGTGAAAAAAGTGACTGAGCAGGTTACAAAGAAATTACTTCCCATCCCTACAGATGTATAAGGCTCTCCCACATGTGAAACTGCTGTCCTCTCCTACATTACTGGCCTCTTATAAAATACAAATCTTATCAAGACTCCACCACTAAGCCATACATTGTAAGTCAGGCTACAATAAAGGATAGTTTAAGATACAAGATCGTGAGCAAAAAAATGTGACTTGGAACCAACCCAAATGTCCATCAATGATAGATTGGATTAAGAAAATGTGGCACATATACACCATGGAATACTATGCAGCCATAAAAAAGGATGAGTTCATGTCCTTTGTAGGGACATGGATGAAGCTGGAAACCATCATTCTCAGCAAACTAACACAAGGACAAAAAACCAAACACCACATGTTCTCACTCATAGGTGGAAATTGAACAATGAGAACACTTGGACACGAAGGGGAACATCACACACCGGGGCCTGTCGTGGGGTGAGGGGAGGGGGAGGGATAGCATTAGGAGATACACCTAATGTAAATGACGAGTTAACGGGTGCAGCACACCAACATGGCACGTGTATACATATGTAACGAACCTGCACGTTGTGCACATGTACCCTACAACTTCAAGTATAATAATAAAAAAAAAGAATACAGACACACACACAAATGTGTACCAAAGGAAACATAATATTCAGCTTAAGAGGCCATTAACAGAATCCCCTAGATATCGTAAAAACACAAAATTCAACTAAATTTTTCCCAAAATTTTGAGAATTAGGGAGAAAAATACCAAGATTTAGCCAAAAGGCCGCAAGGCAATGTAAACAGACATGGAAAAAGTCAAAATGCAACTTAAATGTATGTAATTTTCTTCCTTTATTGGGAAAAGGTGGTTGGCTAGACACAAATCCTAAGAAAGACAAATCAACTCTAATCAACTATAAAGTAGGAAATGAACAAAAGCTACTTTTAAATATAATGAGCCAGAACTTTGACCAAGAGTTGGTAAGGTTTGCTATTAACTGTCTGTAAAAAAGAAAACTCCTTTTTCCTCCACTTAGAAGACATCTGGAAAAGAGGGAAGTAGCTACTTTTGTTTCTTCAATCTTCAGTAGATTTCCCCAAGAAAGGATGCCTTTCATAAAAATTCCAATGATCATAGGAAATCTGAGGCTAACAGTGATTCCCTTCCACTGTGTTACAGATATGTGACAATCTCCAATTCAAAACACTGGAAAAGGGCCAGGCACAGGGGCTCATGCCTGTAATCCCAGCACTTTGGAAGGCCATGGTGGGAGGATGGCTTGAACCAAGGAGTTCAAGACCAGCCTGGACATCAGAGTGAGACCCAGTCTTTACAAAAAATTAACAAATTAGCCTTGTGTGGTGGTATGCACCTACTAGTCCCAACTACTCAGGAGGTTAAGGTGGGAGAATCACTTGAGCCCAGGAGGTCAAAGCTGCAGGGAGCTGTGAATGTGCCACTGCACTTCACTCCCACCTAGTAAGAATAAAATGCTGTCTCAAAAACAACAACAAAACAAAACCATCAGGACGAGGAGTCAACAAAAATCTTATACAACATTGAGCAAATTTGGATAACATTAACAGGTAATGCACGAAAAAAAGAGTTCAATCAAAACAGCACGAGTTGGTTAAATAAAATTCAATGTTTTGTTTGTATGACTCTAAGTCAGAGATACAATCTCAAGATACTCACAGGGGCCAGATGAGAACAAAATGGAGAACTCTTGGTCCATCACTGTTACATGAGCCGGCATTACCAAATTTTCTCAAAAGAAGCTAAAAACACAGATTGTTATGCACCGTCTCTCAATTAAACGATGCCAACTAATTTTTAAAAATTTTAAATATTGTGCAGGTACATTGTGCTATATAACTTCTTCCAAGCTTTAAAAATATGAATACAGCTGGATGTGGTGGTACATGCCTGTAGTCCCAACTACTGGGGAGACTGAAGCAAGAGGATCACTTGAGCCCAGTAGTTCAAGGTTGCAGTGAGCTATGACCACACATCTGCACCAATAGAGTAAAACCCTGTCTCTTTAATTGAAAAAAAAAAAAAAAAAAAAAAAAAGGCTGGGCGCAGTGGCTCATCTTGTAATCCCAGCACTTAGGGAGGCCGAGGCAGGTGGATCACCTGAGGTCAGGAGTTCAAGACCAGCCTGGCCAACATGGTAAAACCCCATCTCTACTAAAAATACAAAAATCAGCTGGGCACAGTGGTGCATGCCTGTAATCCTAGCTACTCGGGAGGCTGAGGCAGGAGAATCACTTGAGTACAGGAGGCGTAGGTTGCAGTGAGCTGAGATTGCGCCACTGCACTCCAGCCTGGGCGACAGAGTGAGAGTCCATCCCAAAACAAAAAAACCTAATACACATCATGAGGGGGTAACTGGTCTCTTTATAATTCTCCAAAGAACACAGCCCCTTGCAAGACGGCATTCTTCAAAAACATCAATGTCCTAAAAGCAAAAGAAGGCTGTGAAAGTGCTCCCAATTAAAGAAACCAGACATGTCCTTTGCAAGGTCATGGATGAAGCTGGAAACCATCATTCTCAGCAAACTATCGCAAGAACAGAAAACCAAACACCGCATGCTCTCACTCATAGGTGGGAATTGAACAATGAGAACAGTTGGAAACGGGGTGGGGAACATCACACACCGGGGCCTGTTGTGGGGTAGGAGGAGCAGGGAAGGATAGCATTAGGAGATATACCTAATGTAAATGACAAGTTAATGGGTGCAGCACACCAACATGGCACATGTATACATATGTAGCAAACCTGGACGCTGTGTACATGCACCCTAGAACTTAAAAGTATAATAATAATCAAAAAAAAAAAAAAAAAAGAAGAGACCAGACATGCAACTAATTGCAGTAACTGACCCTAAACTAAATCCTGTAGTAGAGATGGAAAAATATTATGAAAGACTTTACTGGGTCAACTGACAAAACTGGAATATGAATTAGACAAAAGTATATCCGTAACCGGGTACGGTGGCTCGAGCCTGCAATTCCAGCACTTTGGGAGGCCAAGGCAGGCTGATCACGAGGTCAAGAGATCGAGACCACCCTGGCCGACATGGTGAAACCTTATCTCTATGAAAAATACAAAAAATTAGCTGGACATGGTGGCACATGCCTACAGTCCCAGCTACTCGGGAGGCTGAGGCAGGAGAATGGCATGAACCCAGGAGGCAGAGGTTGCAGTGAGCTGAGATCACGCCACTATACTCCAGCCTGGCGACAGAGCCAGACTCTGTCTCAAAAAAAAAAAAAAAGTACATCAGCAATGTTTTAAACCTAAGTTGAAACTGTACTGTACTGTGCTTATAAAAGAGAATTTTCTTATTTTTAAGAAATATACCTTACATATTTAAGGGAAAGGGGTAGAAGGTAAAATTCTATGAATTTTAGTCTCAAATAGTTAATAAAAAACATTATGTGTGTATATATACAAACATACACAGTCTGGGTGCAGTGGCTCACGTCTGCTAATCTCAACACTTTGGGAGAGCAAGGTCAGAGGATAACTTGAGGCCAGGACTTTGAGACTAGCCAGGGCAACACAGTGAGACCTGTATGTCTACAAAAATACAAAAATCAGGCATGGTGGCCCACGCCTGTTGTACCAGCTACTTGGGAGGCTGAGGTAGAAGGATCACTTAAGCTCAGGAGATTGAGGCTGCTGAGAGCCAAGATTGCACCACTGCACTCAGCCTAGGCGACAGAGCAAGACCCTCTCTCTTAAATAAATAGAACCCACAACAATAAAGCAAATGAAGCAAAAATGAAGCAAAAAAAAAAAATATGGGTAAAGTATACACGGTGTCCTTTGTACTGCACTTTCATTCTTGCAACTTTCCTAAAGTTTGGAATTTTTTTTTTTTTTTTTTTTTTTTTGAGACAGAGTCTCGCTCTGTAGCCCAGGCTGGAGTGTAGTGGCCAGATCTCAGCTCATTGCAAGCTCCGCCTCCCAGGTTTACGCCATTCTCCTGCCTCAGCCTCCTGAGTAGCTGGGACTACAGGCGCCCGCTACCTCGCCCGGCTAGTTTTTTGTATTTTTTTTTTTTAGTAGAGACGGGGTTTCACCGTGTTCGCCAGGATGGTCTCGATCTCCTGACCTTGTGATCCGCCTGTCTCAGCCTCCCAAAGTGCTGGGATTACAGGCTTGAGCCACCGCGCCCGGCCTGGAATTAATTTTTTTAAACCAATTTTACAAAATTGTCCCTTCTTAAAAACTCTAAAATGTGTGAATAAACTCTGAAGGGTTTCAGAAAAGCGTTTCTTTGTGCCAATATTTCAAATCTTTCACTCTCTGAGCGAGTCTCTCTCAATTCTGAAATGCATGGGCCCACACATTAGGTTATGTTACACTTGCTCAGCTTGGATCACGGAAGCCTCCTAAAGTGCTGTGCCTTGCAACTTGAGTGTTAGCAGCTACAAGACCTCCTCTAATTAATCTTTCAGGAATCTCAACTGGTGACTCAGGGGAAGAGCTCTCTGTAAATCCACAATACTCACCAGCTGGCCAGAGAATAGCAGAAAGGAAGACTAGCCCAGTGTTCAAACACACGAACATGAGGGGAACTTCCTACCTCAGCCCAAGGCAGTTCCTATGGAAGAGCGCTAGGGTAGGGAAGCAATATGAGAAAGAAGACAGATCCCACTCTGCAAGGAACTAAGAAGTTCTACTCAGGAAAAGAAAGGTCCATACATGCTACTGAAGGTTGGCAAATTTGGGGAATTCTTAAGACTGTTAAGTGGTAGGGCACACTGGCTCACACCTGTAATCCCAGGAGACCAAGGCTGGAGGACTGCTTGAGCTCAGGAGTTTGAAACCAGCCTGAGAAACATAGCTGAGACCCCATCTCTACAATAAATTTTTAAAAACTTAGCTGGGCATGATAGCACATGCCTGTAGTCCCAGCTACTCGGGTGGCTTAGGTGGGTCAATTAAGTCCAGGAGGCCAAGGGTGCAGTGAGCTGAGATCAAGCCACTGCACTCCAGCCTGAGCAACAGAGTGAGACCCTGTCTCCAAAAAAAAAAAAAAAAAAGGCTGACAAGAATATGAGCCAGTAACCAGAGTAAGTGCAATGTATTATACAGTGACTGAAAAAAACGCTGGCTTCTGCACAAACAAATAAGGCCATTAAAATAGGAAGTCAAGAATTCAAGCACAGCACCATTTAACTTGCAGTCAAGAGACCAAAGGAATGTAGCCAGATAGTGAAGTAATGATTACATGTGTGGATTTCCCAGGGTGTAATCAAGGTGGACATTTCAGGAAAGATACTCAAAAGGCCATGAGACCAGTAAGCAGATAATAGTCTCCCAACCAGACCATGAGACTGGGATAGAACAAAAGCCTTCTAAGATGACAACTGCAGTTTGCTTAGTTACCATTTCTCCAAAACACAAATGAAAACTGAATGTACTCTAGCAGGGCAATATTAAGTACTTGACTTTTCTGTAAGGCTCTGTAATATCCTACATTTACTTAATGTCACAAAATCTTAGCATAGTTTCTAATAATCCTGTTGGGGAGACAGTATTACTTTTTTTTGGAGATGAGGAAATGGGTTTTAAAATCTCAAATGACTTGCCTTAGGCCACTTACTAAAGATTAATAATATTTTCCAACACAAAATATGTACCTAGAGCTCTTAATAGAAGCCATGGACAGTTGTTTAACATGAGAACCCCTGAACTGGTATACAAAGTTTTGAATACCTACATTTTCAAGAGAAGCTATAGAACTCAGATTGTCAACAGGATTCATACCCTCTCCAAAAAATGACTTTAAAAATTATTTCTCAAAAAAAATCAAATAATTTCATCATATAAATAAGAACTTTTTAAATTAAAACATAATGAACATATAAATCTATGTTATAAAGAAACTTCACATTAAGTCCACAAATTAAATTTTTCTGGCTTATGAACTGCAATATTAAAATTATACAGAAACGCCGGGCGCGGTGGCTCAAGCCTGTAATCCCAGCACTTTGGGAGGCCGAGACGGGCGGATCACGAGGTCAGGAGATCGAGATCATCCTGGCTAACACGGTGAAACCCCGTCTCTACTAAAAAAATACAAAAAACTAGCCAGGCGAGGTGGCGGGTGCCTGTAGTCCGAGCTACTCGGGAGGCTGAGGCAGGAGAATGGCGGGAACCCGGGAGGCGGAGCTTGCAGTGAGCTGAGATCCGGCCACTGCACTCCAGCCTGGGCGACAGAGCGAGACTCCGTCTCAAAAAATAATAATAATAATAAAATAAAATAAAATAAAATTATACAGAAACAACAACATGTAATTTCTTACCAAAATGGATGTTCAGCCAATATAATTCTGCCATAAAAATGGCAAATCTACATTTGTTCCTTGCTTACTACAATACCAAATACCTCTGTACTTGTTATTTATACATATTTGTCTGAAAAAAATCAATGGGCTAATTGGGTTAATCCAATGGAAGAAGCTGAGATTGATCCCAAATAACAGCCCGAGTATACGTGGACTCCTTCCATGTGTTAAACTGAGAATCCTGGGTTTCCAATGCTGCTGCTGCTATTGTAACAGGTCAGGGTAGATAGTCACCCGAGCTAGTAAGAGAGACAGGAGCAGACTAAAGGACCTGGAGTAGACTAAAGACACAATGAAGGCAGTCCTAGAAATGCTGACAAGTTTGAAACTACTAGATTGAATAATTTCCCCCATGAAAGACTTACTGTTTTTTCAGCTGCCTCTGGCCTCTTCTTTTTGGGCTCCCACTCTCAGACCCGCTACTTGCCTTCAGTGTGTGAGGGGGGAAAAATGATTACAGACTTTAATTCACAGTTCTTAGGGACAACACTATCTCCTGGATCAACAATCTACTCAATATACCATTATTCAATATGAGCTTTTAGACAGAAAGAAACCTAAGTACTTGCTTGGTAGAACTCTCTCTTCTTTTGATTTGAAAATTAATATCTTTCTGCTATTACTGACTTATCTCTAAAGTCAGGAAATATTTATCTCAGCTTGACTTCTAGAACAGCAATATCCAATAACTTTCTGTAACGATGTAAATGTCCCATATCTACAATGTCCAATACAGTACCCGTCAGCCACATGTGACTACTGAGCACTTAAAATGTGACTGATGTGACTGAGAAATGGAATTTTTAACTAATGTGAACTTTAAAAGCCACATGTGAGTAGTGGGGACCATACTGGATACTGCAGATTTAGAATATCAAATAAAAATGCCACAACATTTAGTCAGTGTGCCGTAAAGGCACCAACTACTGAAGTCTTCATTTTAGACTCATTTAAGAGTATCTTCACTCACGAGCCAACAGTGCTCTGCTAACAGCACTAGACCAAGGAAAGTTTACAGTCACAGACATTTCAATAGCTCTTTCTCTCCAAAATTAGGGAAAATAGCAAACTACTCCTATTGCTGTTAATCTTGTACCCTACAGAGAATGTGTTAATTAATACATAAAAGAGGAAAAGATTTCTACAACTATGTGATTGGTTTTAACAAACATGGCTCAGTAACCTAGTGCTAGACACTATGGGAAACAAAAGCAAAGGCAAACCAGCTCAGAGGTCACTCAAAATAAAACCACAAATGTAATGCAGATGTTAGGATAAATTAGATTTTTAAGGTACATTTATTTAAAAACCCACACCCAACTCACTGACCTGTGGCTATCAATATTTAACTTTCATCAGAAGTTCGTTATATAGCTAAGACTAGCAAAGTCCTCCTAAGAAAGCAGAAAGGGGACATTTCATTGAGACAAAAGAACCTCTCTTCAGAATCTAGTCTATAAATCTAATTCAGAATAAGAATCCACAAAAACATTACACAAAATGAGAAAGGTGAAAGAAGTCTGATTCTATAGACAACCAAGCCTGGTATAGAACACCAATTTTAAAATCACCAATCTATTCAATCTCTCACAATTAAGTATGTTTGAAACTCATTATATCTCACACTAAAAATGAGCAAGGAAACCAAATTTAATAAGTTAAATAAAAGTAGATACATTAATTAAGCACTCCCTCCTCTTTCAAGAATAAATCCAAAACTATTTCTATTGCTGTTTGTTTACCAAACAAGTTACCCATTTAATAAAAATCTAGGAGATTTAGAAAGTTAGGGGCTTAAAAAAGTAAACTTCTCGCTATATAATCAATTTTCATTATGAGAAACAACCTAAAAAATAAATAATTTTGAGGTCAATTCTGTATAATACTCTACTAAAAAAATCACTATTATATGATCTTTCTGGTTAGATTCTCTTGATTATTAACTTCTTGCCTTACTGTATCTGTTCATAGATAGCTCATATTAGAGTCACTTAACCCCCATGCCTGAAGTTCAGTCTTTTTAATGGTAACACATACCATTAGTCAGAAAGAATGAAGATAAGGAGTTTAAATGCATGCCCTTAAAACATTTTTTCCTTACCTCTTCCTTAATATTAAATCGTGATGGTTCTTGTCTGCTTCGATTTGACCGCCTGACCCCATAAACATCAGGATATTCTTCCCACATCTGTAAAATTAAGAGACCACACATTAATCTTTTTTCTTGACCCCCATTATTATTATCAAACATTTATTGCAATGGAAAAGAATTCAAGTAACCAAATATCAAAAGGGTTGTTTTGCTAGTTTTATTTATTTTGAAAATAGGCATATTATTCTAGGAAATATTAGTTTAACAATGTCTTCATTACTTAATAGCTATAAATCTACCTGGTATACCGCTTACCCATCATTAAAATATAAACATACAGCTGAATAATACAGCAAGGTGAGACAGCAGCTGCTTCCACTAAAGACAAAGTATTTACTGATAAATTTTAAATTCCCTACTGCTTTGAGTTTCAGTCTTGACTGCACTAACCCAACTGTGAAACTGAAAATACAAGAAGCAAAGCCCCCATTAAGTCTAATTATTTAATTAGAATCAGGAATTTTTATTTTTCTTTAAGTTCCTCGGTCATGTAACATCCCAGATAAATGCAGATGAGGCATTGCTAACACTTAGCTAGAAGTTCTCAGAATGAGAACCACTGCCACCCTTTCTCTAATACATCTATTTTTATTCTGTAGCAGTAATTAGTCCTTTGCCTTTAAGACCTGATTTTTGTAGACCTGTAACAACCTTTAAGATCTGCAGGCCAGGCGCGGTGGCTCAAGCCTGTAATCCCAGCACTTTGGGAGGCTGAGATGGGCGGATCACGAGGTCAGGAGATCAAGACCAGCCTGGCTAACACCGTGAAACCCCGTCTCCTACAAAAAAACTAGCTGGGCGAGGTGGCGGGTGCCTGTAGTCCCAGCTACTCGGGAGGCTGAGCCAGGAGAATGGCGTGAACCCGGGAGGCGGAGCTTGCAGTGAGCTGAGATCCGGCCACTGCACTCCAGCCTGGGCGACAGAGCAAGACTCCGTCTCAAAAAAAAAAAAAAAAAAGAAAGAAAGAAAGATATGCAACAATCCTCACCAGTGATTTAAAAAATTTAAAGGACAGATTAGTTGAGGAGAAAAATCATTTTCACTTTCTTACCCAGAGATAACTACTACTAAGTATATTCTGTATTCTTTTAACAGAATCACATAGCAGCAAAAGGAATTTGAATGGATTGTGGAACACTGACATGAAAAGGTATAACAGAAATTAAGCAAGTAGTAAAAGCTGAGATGAGAAATATGGGTTATCAAATCACAGGTGACAGCTAACATCATGAGAATATTTGGAAAAGTAAGGCTCAGAACATGCACAAAAGAAGCCACTAACTGAGACTTGTGAAATGTTTGCATTTAAAAGGGTAGGGCCAGGCATGTAATCCCAGCACCCTGGGAGGTCTAGACGGAAGGATGGCTTGAGTCCAGGAGCTCAAGACCAGCCTGGGCTACATAGGGAGATTCTGTCTCTACAGAAAATTTTTAAAATTAGCCAGGTGTGTCAGTACGTGCCTGTAGTCCCAGCTACTTGGGAGGCTGAGGTGGGAGGATCACTTGAACCCAGGAGATCGAGGCTGCAGTGAGCTGTGATTGCACCACTGTACTCCAGCCTGGGTGACAGAGCAAGACCCTGTCTCATCTTTATGAAAAATGATCCAAATGTCACTAACAAAGGACATTATCAACAATGACTTTAACAACAACAACAACATAAAAATGATGAAGTAAGCTGAAGAAAATCAAGGCTTCAAAAGAAAAGAAGATGGCCCAGGAACAGGCATTTTACAACTAGAATCCAATGTAATCACGTAATCCCAAATCCACAGATTCTATAATGGCCTTAGCATCACCTTGGAGTTAAAGGACAAAAGGTCCAACCAGAAGGAGTTAGGAATAACCAAGTGGTGGGAAATACAGGAAGAAGCAGTAAACATAAAACACTCTGAAAAAACCTGGCAGAGAAAGGAAGGAGGGAAAGAGCGCTTTACTCTAGCCTGTCTACCCAGGCCCACCCCTGACCTCTGCTAGAGCTATGAAAGTTTTACGCAACATGGGTTTTCATGGAGCCCTTATTAACCGGGAGGGCTAAATCATTTCAGTGTCACTACATCAACCAGTTTTATCACTCCAAGACATCAGACAGGCATTCTAGCACAACTACTGTGACTTTATTACAGCATATATTGTAATATTTACATCCTAAAATTATCTTGTGCTCTTATTTGCCCTTTTGAGAGCTGATATCTAAGTCAACTCTTCCATGAAAAATCTACCATGTGGAGTTACTCACTACTGAGTACTCTTACATAAGTAATAAGCTTTTGGAGGAGGGCAGGGAGCTAACATGTGAAAAGGATGTATACACAGAAAACCAAGAGCCTTCCTTAGAAGTTCTCATTTTAGGATAATGATTATCAAAGGCATACTCCAATCATTCTGACTGGCTTGTAGGTCCATCCAATCTGTAACTACACATTATTAACTTTGGAACTGCTCACTTTAACCTTAAAAGTATATTTTAAGCTGGGCGTGGTAGCTCAGGTCCATAATCCCAGCACTTTGGGAGGCGCGAGGCAGGTGGATCACCTGAGGTCAGAAGTTCAAGACCAGACTGGCCAACATGGTGAAACCCAGTCTCTGCTAAAAATACAAAAATTAGCCAGGCGTGGTGGCGGACACCTGTAATCTCAACTACTTGGGTGGCTGAGGCAGGAAATCACTTGAACCTGGGAGGCGGAGGTTGCAGTGAGCCAAGATCGTGCCACTGTACTCCAGGCTGGGCAATAGAGCAAGATTCTGTCTCAAAAATAAATAAATAAAGTTAAAAACCAAGCATATAAAAATTTGTCTCTCCTCCCTATAATTGGATGGTTCAGGTAATTTATTTTCCTTAACAGAGCAGAAAGAAGTCTTCATTTGTATCCTCAGATATCCTACTGTATATTACTAGAAAAAATGGCTGTAGGTTTCATTATCAAGATATACTAATGAGTTTTCATAAGCAATAAAGGTCTGCTAGCTTGTCCTAGGCTAGCAACACATTTGTACTGTAGGGCAAAGTAGATACCTTCTTCACATCAGCTATCCGTTCCTTCTTAGAGGCTGGCTTCTCTTTGGCTTCTGGGAGGACTGGCTGGGATTTAGAACCTGCTGATTCGCTCTCAGATTCCGACTGACTCTCAGAAGATTCAGAACTGCTATTCGACTCGCTGCCATGTCCACTTCCTGGATCACTTCCCTGCTCACTTTCCGACTGACTGCCTGAGTCTGAACCCGAAGCTTCTTCAGAGGCTGAGTGACTTATTTTGAGAGAGAGAGAGAGAGATTTAAAAATATTTAAGAACCGCCACACGAATCTGCTTTTAAAAAAAAAAATTCTCATGGTAAAACATTTACAGATAGTAATGCTGATAATATAAGACCAAAATCTTCAAATTCACATTTATACTTTTACATTCCAAGTAATGTTATTGCTACCATTCTCAAAATCCCCAATAGCTACCATTTCCTGAATGTTTACATGATGCTACAGAGCAGGTGATTTCTATGGACAGACTCTTGACAGACACTCTGAACATGGATATTACTGTCCCCTTCATTCAAATGAGGCTGAACTGAGGCTCTTAAGTATTTAAGTTAACTCTCACACCTAGTTAACATAGTATGATTTGAAACCAGATAGATATGAATCCACTAAGTCTTATGTATTAAGTATCATTCCCCTCTCAACAAGAAAAAAACAAAACACAGAACAATACCAAACCAAGCAGGCTGGGCATGGCGGCTCATGCCTGTAATCCCAGCACTTTGGGAGGCCAAGGCAGGCAGATCAGAGGTCAGGAGATCCAGAGCATCCTGGACCACATGGTGAAACCCTGTCTTACTGAAAACACAAAAATTAGCTGGCTGTGGCTGCACACACCTGTAGTCTCAGCTACTCGGGAGACTGAGGCAGGAGGATCGCTTGAACCCAGGAGGCAAAGGACACAGTGAGCCAAGATCGCACCACTATACTCCAGCCTAGAGACAGAGAGAGACTTGGTCTCCAAAAAAAAAAAAAAACAACCAAGCTGGACACAGTGACTCACACCTATAATCCCAACACTTTGGGAAGCCTAGGCAGGAAGATTGCTTGAGCCCAGGAGTTCGAGATCAGCCTGGACAATATGCAAACCCCATCTCTTCAAGAAAATGTTTAAATTAGCTGGGTATGATGGTGCGTGCCTGTGGTCCCAGCTACTCAGAAGACTCAGGTGGGAGGATCATTTGAGCCTAGGAAGTCAAGGCTGCAGTGAGCCATGATTTGCCACTGTACTCCAGCCTGGGTGTCACAGTGAGACTCTGTCTCCAAAAAACAAAACAAAACAAAAACAAAGCATCTTACCCAAAGAGGAAGAATGCAAACTGGTTGCAATTATCCAATCAGCGGTTCTCACTAATAGGTGCAAATGAGATTCATCTGGGGTGGTTTGTAAAAATTTATACACATTAACCTCAATCCAGAGGCCTTGCCTTACAATCTGCAGTGAGATCCAGAAGTGGTAGACTTAACAGAAACAAGTAAACAAAAAGGGCACTCTGATGCTAATGAGAACACCCAACCCAATAAAGACTGCTATCGGCCTCCACACATCTCCCTTCCTTTCTTCATTCCAAACATCCCGTAGGGAGCAGCAATCTAAGCAGGTAGATGACATCTAAAGGAACAAACCAGAAACCACAGAGACTGAGGGGTGATAGAGTATCAACCTCAAGTACAGAGAAAGCAATATCCTCATCTTCCTCTAATGGTGAAAAAGCAACTGAGGGGCATGCTGGTAGAGGGGAAGATACTCTGAAGCAAAAAGACCTCAAATGGATGGACTCTACACCAAGAGGTGGACTGTCCACTCTACTCTTTTGCTTGAAAACTGCCTATCTTTGCTCTGAGGGGGGCAAGGAAAAACCCAGAACCTACAGTAACATTAACAGAAAAGTCCCTGAGTTCAGAAGCCAGGAGATAAGACACATGGCACAAAACCTGAAAGGGTAAAGGGAAGCTCTATATTTACCATCACTGCATCTTCTAGAGGTGCACAGGGCAGTACACTGCAAACTAGGACTGAATCAAATAACACCATGCGATCCACAGCACATTACAATATGGAGGCCTTTCAGTTACCATGAGGAAGCAATGAGAAAAAAATGGGAGAGCAGGGGTCGGGGGGAGGTTCCCAACACTGGGAAGGGGGGAAAGATGAGAAAAACCATATAACTTCCTGATCACCTAATAGGTATCAGACCCTAGGCTAAGTACTTTACATATGTATATATGTGTATATATGTATGTGTGTGTGTATATATATTATTTTGCTTATTCCCAAGAATAATACTATTAGGCATTATTATCACCATATGAAGGACGAAAAAAACTGACATCTTTTATACAACTTGGTCAATGGACAAAACTAGAAATTGAGGAAGAGGGTGAGGGGGCCAGGATTCCAATCCAAGTGTGGATCTAAAGCTCATTTCTATTTTACTCTAGGGGTCCAAAAGATTAGAGACTCAGAAAACTTAACTCTTATCCCTGTTATACAAGGCCCCAAAACAGGCATCCCTGTCACAAGTGACTCAACAGTTTCAAGACCTCATTATAATTACTGACTCTTTAACCCTTTGCACAGTCCAAGCTGACTAGTCCAGGTGACCAAAGCATCTGAGTCACTTATTTTATACCTGTGACCAGGCAGGTTGACATCAGGAAAGAAAAAAGAAAAGAGGACAGCTGGATAGTGACAGGATCACTTAAAAGGTGTGGGCTCTGGCATCGCAGTTTCCATTTCAGTCCTAGATCACCTCAGGCCTGTGTCATCTTTTAACCTGTATCAACCTATGTGACATCTACTAGTAGTGTCAAGAGAGCATCTAATGCCACCTATGAAAGCAGTGCCCTATAAATGCCAAAGCCCTACCCAAACAGAGGAAATGTGAGCATATCACACCCAAGCTGAGATTCCCCTTCTAACACAAAATTCTCCCCAGCTAACACCCATTAGTGAGTCGTCACCCCCACAATCCATGACACTAGTTGGAATTTATTAGTTTTGCCTCCACTATTTGCTCATGGACAGACAGGTACAGAGACAGCTCCAGAATTTCCTCATAAGTAAGGAAGGGATTTATTTAATAGAAAGGGCAGTCTACTTGAAAGGGATGTTAGGCAAGGCAGTACCTGGAAATTATATGCCCATAGCAAAGGCAGCTGAAGGCTTGTTCACTTCCCAGGCATCCAGGTCTTCGGGTCACTGAAAACATCCAATTTCAGCATGCCCTATAAAACCTGGCCTCTGATAATTTCTCAAAGCACATTACTTAATCATTTCTTCCCTCACTCCCACTGCTCCAGACTCCAGACCTAGCATTGCTCCCCTCTAGCTCCTGCACCCACTGCCGACACAGCAAACTAAATACCTCTCTAATTTTGAGGCCTCAGGTATCACCTTCTCCTGGAAAACATCGTTTGGTGTCCTATCCTAAGCTCAATACCTATCAGATACTTCCACAATACTGACATATGTCATAGCAGTTACCACCACCGAGATGGAAAACAGGCAGCCACATCTCAAATCTGAGCTTCAATTACCATGCCCTGCTGGCTATCCATACTTTTAGCAATGACACACATGCTGTCCTAGAAAGACTCGCTCCAAAGCTCCAGCAGCTGTTAACATCTACACTCCCTTGCCTCCACTTGTCCCATACTACAAAGTAATCTGGCCGCTTGTCAAGTTCCCCAATAAACTTGCAAACTAAGCACATCTCCTTTGATGTTCTCTGTGCCTGGTATATTAGAGGAGGATTCAATTGCACATTCATTCGCTAGAATGTACAATTTGCCTCCCCTCTGAAATAACATATTTAGTTTTTCAACTACTACAATGTTTAACTCCAGACGAAAGTTTAAGAATAGAATCATGTTTTGGCAATCACCACCAATAAAACTGTCACAGGACAACAGGTCTATACACTCCTAGGAAACAAAAAACTCCAACGGCAACAAAAAGACTGAAAATCTTTACCAACTAAAGACCCACAAAAGGCAGCATTAGTTTACTGAAGATAACTAGAACAGTCCAACTAGAAATGTTTACTGTTCTGTGCTGAAAAGCGGGAAGCACTGCAGATGGGATGCAATGGAATGCCAATGTCCGCATCAGGATGTGTCTATACAGATGCCAATCTCATTCCCTTTGAACTGGTTTATACTCTAAATTCACTACATTTTATATAACATTCCCCTATTAATGGTACATTTAGGTTCTTTTCAGATTTTTCACTTAATCAATAAGTTGCAAATATCCTTGATACATTTTCCATATTTCTGTATTTCTGAGTAGAGTATTTGTATTTCGAAACTGTTGACTGTACCCATAAATATCTTTCCACATATCTTCTTGTGTAGCTATGTGTTTCTGAGTTTGTGTAGGAGAGTGATTCCTAGAAATTTAACAATGCATACAATACCTTCTGGGGAAAAAAAAAAAAAAAGCCGTATTTCTGTCAGCACATATCTATGTGTATAAATGCATTTTAATCACCACATTGCTAACACTGGTTCATTCTGTTGGGGATGGGTTATTTGAAGTGCATTTGTGAGCTCCATGGATTACCTGTGTAATTTCAAAAATAACAACAATGAAAATCAAACCCAACAAAAGATAAACACCAAGTTCACAACCATATTTATCTTTAGGGGTTGATGGAGGCAGATGCCCTCAGGGAATGATACTGGTGACATTTTATGACTGAAACTTAGTAGTGAAGCTTAATAGTGAATTCACAGCACTTCACTATATACCTTAAGTATTTTTAATGTCTAAACTAGTCAACTGTCTAAAATATGTCTAACCATAAGAGTTAAATCCAAAGCAAGGGCTGCAAGTACACCCCACCCTATACAAAACAAGCAAAGATTTGAATGAGTGTTTTAAAAAAGTGTTCTTAGGCCAGGCGTGGTGGCTCACGCCTGTAATCCCAGCACTTTGGGAAGCAGATGGGAGGATCAGATTAGGGAGATGGAGACTATCTTGGCTAACACGGTGAAACCCCATCTCTACTACAAATACAAAAAATTAGCTGGGCATGGTAGTGCACCTGTAGTCCCAGCTACTCAGGAGGATGAGGCAGGAGAATCACTTGAACCCGGGAGGCAGAGGTTACAGTGAGCCGAGATCGCGCCATGGCACTCCAGCCTGGGCAACAAAGCAAGACTCCATCTCCAAAAAAAAAAAAAAGAAGTGTTTTTATACTGCTTTTGAAACCAGAAAATCAGATTAAGACTGAATACAAATACTAAGTAGGGGAACTGCTTAAAGGCAGAAAAAAAAGTCTTAATAAAGGCATTACTTAATTTTCATACTTCTCATAAGAGGAGAAATCACTAAATAAACTGGAAATGGAAAATAAGATTGCGCCACTGCACTCCAGCCTGGGCAACAGAGCCAGATTCCATCTCAAAAAAAAAAAAAAAATAGTGTAATTATGGGCCAAGCCTGTAATCCCAGCACTTTGGGAGGCCGAGGCTGGTGGAACACCTGAGGTCAGGAGTTCAAGACCCACCTGGCCAAGATGGTGAAACCCAGTCTCTACTAAAAATACAAACAATTAGCCAGGTGTGGTGGCATGCACCTGTAATCCCAGCTACTTCGGAGGCTGAGGCAGGAGAATTACTTGAACTCAGGAGGTGGAGGCTGCAGTGAGCTGAGATCACACCACTGCACTCCAGCCCAGGCATCAATAGCCAAACTCTATCTCAAAAAAAATATATATATATATGTATATGTGTGTGTATATATATGTGTGTGTGTATATATATATTCGAATTATTCCCTTAAAAAAACAAGACATTTCCTAAAAGACTATGAATTGTCATTAATACCTAATAAATGTAACAGTAAATACTATTAGTACTAAGCTGTACCTTTAGTGCTGGTTTAGTACAGGAGGCAGAAAGCCCACAAGACTAATAGAAAGGGTCAAACTGAATTAGTGGGTGGAGTCCTTTAAGCTTTCACCTAAATAACAAAGTAATAAAATTAGCTGACTACCAATGGCTTACTTGTTACAGGGCAATTAAACATTGGATTTTCAGGAATGACTATCCAACATATATATAGAATCTTCATGAAAAACAACTATCTGAAAATTATTCAACATCTAAATTGCAAACAACTTTTATAATTTTTTACTTAACAAATAATTAAAAGGAAAATACAATACACAGATAAAAGAACAAGTCAAAACTGGGAATTCAGATTCCAATCAAAAATAAATGCTGATGAGAAAAAGGTTTACCACTTCCTTTTACTTGTGGACAAAAAGGTATTGGTATCTCTTCAAAATACTTTCTGAAGTAGGTAAAAATGGAGTGATTAACCTTCTTGCAACTGGGCTTTGAAACGAGAGCCATTAAGTTACTGTTCCATTTTTTAATCGCCTTTTCCCAAATGGCCACAAGAGGGCAGCACAGCAACATTCCACTTAAAAGGAGCAAGTCTGTGGGAGCCCCGCCTAAAAGCCGCCATTTCACTTCAGTGTTTATTTTCCTAACTTACAAAATGGCCGAAAATTGCTTGGCAGAGCTTAGTGTTTTTGTTGGTGAAAGCAAAATCTGGCAAAAAAAAAAAAAAAAAAAAAACACAAAGCAATCTACGCTGGAATTCTGTAAAACTTACTTCCAGGCTAACTTCCTACAGGTGATACAATAGCTAATATATACGGAGCACTTATGTGTCAGGCATATGCAAAAATTCTTCTGATCCTTACCTATAAAGACAAAGCCCAAGAGTGTATGTGTGTGTCACCCCACAGTCTGAATTATGCAATCCACACTATCAACTATCAGCGTTAGGTATCACTGCCCTTATTTACATACATTCTTCGGTTGAACTGATTATTAAACCAAAGTTATTGTGTAACTATTCCTTCTCAGTCACTTATATGTGTCTTAAGAAGATGGAAAAGCAAAGAAGACTAATTATTCACACTTTTTTTTTTTTTTTTTTTTGAGACCAAGTCTCGCTCTGTAGCCCAGGCTGGAGTGCAATGGAGTGATCCCGGCTCACTTTAACCTCCACCTCCCGGGTTCAAGGGATTCTCCTACCTCAGTCTCCAGAGTAGCTGGGATTACAGGCACGCACTACTGCATCTGGCTAATTTTTTTGTATTTTAGTAAAGACAGGGTTTCACCATGTTGGCCAGGCTGGTCTTGAACTCTGGACCTCAGGTAATCCACCCGCCTCAGCCTCCCAAAGTGCTAGGATTACAGGCATGAGCCACCGCACCCGGCCACACATTTCCAATTGGTAAAGAATACTGGATGTAGTTCTTTAAAATCTCCACCTTTAGTTCAAGTCCTGTGCTTCTTCAGAATAAGATTATTACTATAAACCAGGTTAAAAGACAACAGACTGGGAAATAAAATTTCAATGTACACATAACAAAGGATATAGATACACAACATATGAAGAATTACATATCAAAAATCCAACCAAAAACTGCGCAAAGAAAATGGATATGCAATTACAGAGAAGAAACTGAAATGGCCAATAAACTCATTTTTAAAATAACTAAACCTCTGTTAATTTGGGAAACATTATAACTGGCTATTTTGCACTCATCTGTTTTGCAGAAATTAAAGTCTCATAGTATTAAATAATGGTAAGAATAACCAGTAACCTTTAAAATGTATATGAATCAGCCGGGCACAGTGATTCATGCCTGTAATCCCAGCAATTTGGGAGGCCGAGGCGGTCAGATCACGAGGGCAGGAGACTGAGACCATCCTGGACCACATGGTGAAACCCTGTCTCTACTAAAAATACAAAAATTAGCTGGGCGTGGTTGTACACGCCTATAGTCCCAGTTACTCGGGAGGCTCAGGCAGGAGAATCACTTTAACTTGGGAGGCGGAGGTTGCAGTGAACTGAGGTCGCACCATTGCATTCCAGCCTGAGCAACAGGCTGAGACTCCAATTCAAAAAAATAAAGTGTATGAATCCTGCAATTCAATTTGTGGGCATGTAACATAGACAAATTATCAAACTTGTACAGGACGAGGCAAATAAATATTCAGAGCTCTGCTCACAAAAAAACCTAAATAATCCATATACCCATTTATGAAAATGCAAAAGTAAAACGTGAAATATTCACACTATGCAACTAAATGCAGCGGCTAGATTAGGGCTGAATTAGGTCTGTAAATATTGTGAGCCCAAAAGTATCTGAGACAGAGCTCAATCAATTTAGAAAGTTTATTTTGCCAAGGTTAAGGACATGCCCATGACACATCCTCAGGAGATCCTGACATGTGCCCAGGGTGATGGGGCACAGCTTGGTTTTTACACATTTTAGGGAGACATGAGACATCAATCAATACGTGTAAGATGCACACTGGAAAGGCTGGACAAGTTGAAGCAGGGGAGGAGGCTTCCAGGTCATAGGTAGATAATACACAAACGGTTGCATTCTTTTAAGTCTCTTGATTAGCCTTGCACTGAATATACAAGTTCCATGTGAGAACAGAGTAGAGGAATAGTCATTTATGTATCAGTCTGGCTTAGCAAAACAACAGGGCAGACGAAGCAATCACATATGCATTTGTCTCAGGTGAACAGAGGGATGCCTTTGAGTTCTTTGTCCACAAGGAATTTCCTTGTGGGCAAATTGTTAGGGAGGTGTGTCGTATTTTTATTTTTCTAGCTATTTTACGCCAAAATCATAAAAGTGACCCTAGCTATGTCCAACTTTTTTATTTTAAAACTTTATTAGTCCGGGCATGGTGGCTGGCTCCTGTAATCCCAGCACTTTGGTAGGCCGAGGCCAGCATATCACGAGGTCAGATGAGACCGTCCTGGCTAACACGGTGAAACCCCGTCTCTACTGAAAATACAAAAAATTAGCCGGGCATGGTGGCGAGCACCTGTAGTCCCAGCTATAGTCCCAGTTACTCGGGAGGCGGGCAGAAGAATCACCAGAACCTGGGAGGCGGCGCTTGCAGTGAGCCGAGATCACGCCACTGCACTCCAGCCTGGGCGACAGAGCAAGACTCTATCTCAGAGAAAAAAAAAAAAAAAACTTTAATTATATCCTTTGAACTTTTCCGAATTCTTATTTTCTGAGAAAAGAGGTCTGTTTGTAACATTTAGAACTGATCAGTTCTAAGGTGCAGGCCCTCCCCAGGATTCATAAGTGCTCTCAGTAGTCACCCTAACACACACACTATGGACCCTCCTTCCAGTGTTAAACAGAATCTATGGAAGGCCACTAATTTGGACTGAGCTCCTAGACCCTAACAGACCAAACCAAAATGGAGTCACTCATGTTAAACTTCTAAACTGTTTACTTTACCTTCAGGAGAGAAGATACCCAAATCCCTAAACAGGCAGTTTGAGTTGGCATAAGAAGTTCCCTCTGCTTTAACCCTTACAAGCAAATTAACCTCAAGTAACCTGATGTTAAACAACCCACATTTTTGGACTAAGTTGTTTCCCTGTTCCTGCTCAACCTTATAAAAACCGACTGTTCCGCCATGCCCAATGGGCACCTATTTTTTTATAGATGGGGTGCTACCTAATTTGTTAATCAACAATAAAATCCAATTAGATCTTTATACACAATTTGTTGAAATTTTATCTTTTGACAGCAGAAAAAGGTACATGTATAAGAAAAAGTGCACACAAAATGCTGCTTATAATTTCAAGGGATAAAAAGGCTAAATTCCATCAAGTACCTCCCAGATTAAGAAATCCAGCGGTAAAGAGAGGAAAAAAAAATTTACCTTTAATAAGTATATTTCTAAAATTCACAGCTGAAGCCAGGCAGGCATCACCTTAGCCTCTTCAGGCACACTACTTCTGCTCCCCAATAACCAAATATGAGTAGTTTCCATAGCACCAAACTATTAGCACCCAGGCATACATTAGAGAAACACGTATTCTACCAAGAAGCCTAGATAAGGTACAAATTAGATAAAGCACTTCACAAATACCTACCTAATCAGGATCTGGCAATGCGCTAACATACAAAAGACAAAGGAAGCCTTCTATTCAGGTAAAAACGAAAGTCTTTGTAAATAACCAAGCTGTGAAAGCAGTTACAAGGGGAGTTCTCCCCAGAATTCATTAACAAAAGAATACTTAACCACCTCAGGCAACATATTTACACCCATTAAAGCCCTAAGGACGGACAGATGGACCAATTTGACCAAGAGTTCCTTTCAGCCCTGTGAGTCTTGTCTTTAGTTAGCTAATGTTTAGGTTATAAACTTTAGACTTTTATAAAATATATGGTGCTTTCAGCAACTCCCAAAGTTCAAAGGAGATTAAAAGATCTGATTACCAATCCCAATAATAAATGTGAAATGTATGCCCATAACGTCATGGGAGTAAGAGGGGTTCCTGGATCAGGCCAGAGAAGAAACCACAAAAGGCCTCAACTTTCTTACTAACAACCAACATTCACCATGGCAAGCACGGTTTCTCAATCATAGGGTTTTTTTGTTTGTTTGTTTGTTTTTGGGAGACAGGGTCTTGCTCAGGATGGAGTGCAAGTAATGCCATCACAGGTCACTGCAGCCTCAACCTCTTGGACTCAAGCAATCCTCCCACCTCAGCCCTCCAAATAGCTGGGACTATAGGTGTGTGCTGCCATGCCCGGCTAATTTTTACATTTTTTGTAGAAATGGCATCTCCCTAAATTGCCCAGACGGGTCTCGAACTCCTGGCTCAAGGGATCCCACCTCCGCCTCCCAAAGTGCTGGGGTTACAGGTGTGAACCAATGTGCAGAGCCTAGTGGTGGCATTATAGATGCGTGAGGCTGGATAATTTGTTATTGTGGGGAGCTGTCTCATACCCACTCTTGGATGTTTGGTAGCATCTCTGGCCTCTACCCACTAGAGGCCAGTAGCACCCCCATCCCCAGTGTGACAAGCAAAAATGTCCAGGGTAATGGAAGGGGACAAACCTGCCACTAGTTAAAGACTACTGCCTAGAAGTATCATTTTATTTAATTTGAACTTCCTTCCCTAAGAGACAAGTACTACTCTTACTCTGTTTTAAAAGATGAAGAAACAGGCTCAGATGCTCCTGCCCAAGATTCTACAGCTAAAAAAGCAGCAGAACAGAACACAAAAGATTGAAACCCTGTCCCACACTGACCTTATTCCCAAACTTGCCTCAGTACAAGAATCCACTGAGGTTGCTGTTCAACATACAGATTCTTGGACACAACCCTAGAACGGTGAATTTTTTAACTTTCAAGCAAGAAGCCTGGGAATATGTTGAACAAGCACCTCAGGTGATTTTTAGCAAGTAAACTTAAAGATTTGAACATCTATATAGAGCTAGATTCAGAGGGAATAGACTTTTTTTTAAGCAAGGGAAAGAAAGAGAACTGTGCAAGAGTTTGACCCATTACTGCTTTCCTTTGAAATTATAATTTACCAGTCATATATTGCCTCTATTTGAACGTCAACCTGCATCTAAATGGAAGACACACTAACCATTTTAGTTTGTCAGGGCCCAGTGCCAGTGGCTCACGCCTATAATCCCAGCACTTTGGGAGGCTGAGGAGGGTGGATCACGAGGTCGGCGGATCACAAGGTCAGGAGTTCGAGACCAGCTTGGCCAACATAGTGAAACCACGTCTCTACTAAAAATACAAAAAATTAGCCAGGAGTCGGGGAAGGCACCTGTGGTCCCAGCTACTCTGGAGGCTGAGGCAGGAGAATCGCTTGAACCCGGGAGGCGGAGGTTGCAGTGAGCCGAGATGGCGCCATTGCACTCCAGCCCAGGCAACAGAGCCAGACTCGTCTCAAGATTGTCAACACTCAAGAACTATTTCCCCAGGAGGCAGATAAACACAACAGTTCTCAAGCCTAGCTATGCCACAGACCCACCAGAGCTTTGGACAATTCCTCAAACCTACTACATGGCTCCTAAATCCAATCAGATAGGGAGCTTGGCTTTTAAAATTCTCCAAATGATTCTCATGCAAAACCTGTCTGGGAACTAAGTTTCGAACAAAAAAAACAAACTTGAAGCAAAGCACAAATCTTCAAAACCTGTGGCCAAATCCAAAGTTCATGTGTGGCAATGGAGGACAAACTGCACAAAGGTGAAGTTCTGAGGCCTCCAGTACCTCCCATCTACCCACCTTTGTGCATTTGTTTCTTATACTATCCCCATGAGCATTATTACTTCAGGGCAACATTTTAACTAGAATCTTTTGATGTAGTCATGGTCTTTTGAACAGCAGAATGTGTGTCTGCCATCAGTCACATCCACAATGAACTGTGATTTTAATTGTTTCTTTAAAATGCAAAGTGTTTAAAAAGAAGCAAACTACAGAATTATGCAAGATTTTTACTATTTTCCCCAGTCTCATATACATTAGTTTCTCTTTTTTTTGTTGTTGAGTTTTTCTCGGGCAGGGGTTGGGGGGACAGAGTCTCACTCTGTTGCCCAGGCTGGAGTGGAGTGGTGCGATCTCAGCTCACTGCAACTTCTGCCTCCCAGGTTCAAGCGTCCCTGCCTTAGCCTCCCTAGTAGCCGGGATTACAGGAGTACACCACCACATCCAGTTAATTTTTGTATTTTTAGTAGACACAGGGTTTCACCACGTTGGCCAGGCTGGTCTTGAACTCCTGGCCTCAAGTGATCTGCCAGCCTCAGCCTCCCTAGTAGCTGGGATTACAAGAATGCGCCACCACATCCAGCTAGTTTTTGTATTTTTAGTAGACACAGGGTTTCACCGTGTTGGCCAGGCTGGTCTCAAACTCCTGGCCTCAAATATCTGCCAGCCTCAGCCTCCCAAAGTGCTGGTATTACAAGCATCAGCCAGCACCTGGCTAAGTTTTCTCCTACCCATTAATTTGACAGCAACTTTTCACAAGATCTTTATCAATCCTGGAGTCAAACTGCCACTGTTTGAATCCCAATTCTACCATTTACTCTCCTTGTGCCTCAATTTTCTCATCTAGCAAATAGGGATAAGCATGTGTACCTCAGGAGTTGTGAGAATTACACAAACTAACACAACAGAATCAGAACAAGTTCTAGATTCTTAGGCGGTACTATACATGCTAGCTGTTATTTAGTCTTCCTAAAGCATTCAACTTAGTTTTCACTGAAACAACCTCTCACAATCATTTCACCTACTGACTTGCTATTTAATTTAAATGCAAAGTAAAAAGTATCATGCACCACATAAGAAAGTTTAGGTCAATGACTGGCGTCATATACAACAGTGATCCCGTCAGACTGTAATACTGTAGTTTAACTGCACCTTTTCTGTTTAGATACACAAATATTTACCATTGTATTACAATCACCTACAGCATTCAGTATCATAACATGCTCTATAGAGTTGTGGCCTAGGAGCAACAGGCTATATACCATATAGCATAAGTGTGCAGTAGGCTATACCATATAGGTTTGTGTAAGTGAGATGTTCGCACAACCACAAGATCACCTAACAACATACTTCTCAGAATGTATCTCCACTGTTAAGCAACATGTGACTGTACAACCAGCATAAACAAATTCAAGATGTATCTACTAATCCTTGGTAAGCACAAAACTGAAATGAAGGAACAGAACAGCATGGGCAGTAAATGCTCAGCAGGGACCAGGCGCAGTGGCTCACCCTTGTAATCCCAGCACTTTGGGAGGCCGAGGTGAGATCATTTGAGGTCAGGAGTCTGAGACCAGCACGACCAACATGGTGAAACCCCAACTCTACTAAAAATAGTAAAAAGTAGCTAGGTGTGTGGTGGCAAATGCCTGTGATCCCAGCCACTAGGGAGGGCTGAGGCAGAAGAATCGCTTGAACCTGGGAGGCGGAGGTTGCAGTGAGCAGAGATGGCACCACTGCACTCCAGCCTGGGCAACAGAGCGAGATTCCGTCTCAAAAAAATAAATAATAAGTAAGATCAGCAGGATCTAAGGTCATCCAGAGGCCTTTAAAGGAAGAGGCCTATGTAATAGTTCATTTAGCGAGTTGGTTAACTTTAGTAGGGTTACTAACATTTTTGCTATATTGACTTTCACATGAAATAAAATATACGTATAGCCAGGCGTGGCAGCTCATGCCCAGTTTAAGATCAGCCTGGGAAACATGGTGAAACCCCATCTCTACAAAAAAATGCAAAAATTAGCTAAGTGCAGTGGCATGTGCCTGTAGTCCCAGCTGCTAGGGAGGCTAAGGCAGGAGAACTGCTGGAGCCTGGAGGATGGAGGTTGCAGTGAACTGACATTGCACCACTGCACTCTGGTGTGAGAGATGGGAGTGAAACCCTGTCTCAAAAGAAAAAAAAAAAAAAAAAAATATATATATATATATATATATATATGCACATACACACACACACACATATAAAACCCTTAAAACAGTCCCTTACCCAGTGTAAGCACTCAATAAATATAAATCTACTTTGGTATTTTTCTACAAAATATTCACCATGTACAATTTTCCTTCCTGATAAAATCCAAAGTGAAAGTCAGGTACGGTGGCTCACATCTGTAATCCCAGCACTTTGGGAGGTCTAGGTCAGCCCAGGAATGAGAGACCAGCCTGGGCAACATGGTGCAAACCCATCTCTAAAAAAATCAGACAGGTGGGGTGGTACACACCTGTGGCCCCAGCTCCTAGGGAGGCTAAGGTGGGAAAATCACCTGAGACCAGGGAGGCTGAGGCTGCAGTGGGCTGTGATTGCACCACTGCACTGTTTATGAGACAGTTCCCCACAATAACAAATTCTCCAGCCTGAGGCATCTATAATGCCACCACTAGGCTGGGCATGGTGGTTCACACCTGTAATTCCAGCAAAACAGAGTGAGACTCTGTCTCAACAAGAACAAAAAATCCAAAGTGAAAGATTACCAGCTAGACTGATCACTGCTAGACTTAGAAACAGCCCATACAAATGGGATACCCTAGAGTTTATTACCATATTCTAGTCTATTTTTTTATTGTTGGTCACAATTCACAACCCACCAATGTTTTTATAAACCCAAGAGAAACGAAGTTTAGAATGGAATGTAACGGCATTCCAAGTAAATAATTCTACAATCTAAACTTCTGAAGATATCCAAAGGATGTAAGGAGAGAAGTACACTAAGAAAGGGACCACAAGAGCTTAAAGCAACTAGAAGACACTTAGAAGAAATTCAGAAATCTTGAGGTGAGAAAGCCTACCTGCATATATATTTTTTCTTTACTTTTTTTTTTTTTTTTGTCACCCTGTCTCCCAGGCTGGAGTGCAGTGTTGTGTGATCTCGGCTAACTGCAACCTCCGCCTCCCAGGTTCAGGCGATTCTCCTGCCTCAGCCTCCCAAGTAGCTGGGACTACAGGTGCCCACCACCATGCCCAGCTAACTGTTGTATTTTTAGTACAGACAGGGTTTCACCATGTTGGCCAGGGGGTTCTCAAACTCCCTACCTCAAGTGATCCGCCTGCCTGGGCCTCCCAAACTGCTGAGATTACAGGAGTGAGCCACCACGCCCAGTCTGTGTATACATTTTAAAGGTATGCCTAGAGCTGGATCTGCCATGACATTCAATATAGAAATATCCTCTTCCATCAAGGCTACAATTCCCCCTCTCAGCATCCTACCCCACCTTTGCTTCCAGAGCTCCTAACTCAAGCAGCTATTAAGACTAAAAATGGAATTTAAAAACGGGACAGGCAATGGAAAGACCAAAGGTTATTAGAAAAGAATTTAAGTACAAGAAGTGCTCCATCAGAAGATATGGAAACACATGGAGATACTGCAAACATACAGAAACACATGCAAATCTGAAACATATGGAGAGCTTTTAAAAATTAACTAGATCCTAGGGACAGGGCTGGACACTGGTATTTTTAGTTCTCCATTGTCTGAAATGGGAACAAAAAGTAGAACCCAACTGACCCATAACCCAAAAAGGACAAGAAATAGAGGAAGTAGAAGAAACCCAAAACACACAAATCTTAAGACTACAGTTTAAGTAGACTTGCATGTTTGGCATTATGCTAAGACTATATGCTATAATATATAGTCCTATGGTTTAGACTGAATACTGAAAGCAAGCTACAGCCAATTAGACATTGCTTGTAAATACTACTGCTGTTACATTTATATCCATGGAGCAATGCACCATAGTATTCAGTATTCATTCTGTAACAGCTTGAGAGGGGAAATGAGACAGAGGATAAACCAGGGCAATAATTACCATCTTGGGGCGGGGGGGTAGTTATCTACTCAGACTAACTGGCAAAAGCAGGGCTGTGATTCACACAAGAAGCTGTTGTAGTCCAGGAAAAGTCATATGCTCTCCCAAAAGGCTGGCTCTTCTCAAAAAAAAAAAAAAAAAAAAAAAAAATTCTAAGAGAGGATGAACTGTAAAACACACCCAAGCTGACTAAATGGGGACTTGCCTCCTAAAATCATTCTCACAAATCTCTCCTGGTAGGCCAAGACAACCAGCGAGTTCCTCAGGGCCAACCTAGCTCTTGAAGAGGAACTTAGGACATGCAGGAAGGAGGGGTGCAAGAAAGTAAGATGAAATAGTAAGAATAAAATAACGTTACTAAAACCTTACATTGATTGAGCAATTTTAATGTGATGGGCTCTTTGCTAAGCATTTTATGGGCATTATATTATTTAATCTTCATGACCCAATGAAGATTATCTACATTTTTAAAATGAGAAAATTACAAGTCCAATCATAAGTGCTTCTTCACTGGCCTAAACTGGGAACAAAAATTTTCAGGACTAAAGTAAAAGTTGAACTCGTACCTAGCTCTTGCCAGGCACGGAGGTAACAGTTAAGCATATACAAGTGACAAAATGACTCATCAGAATTAAATTCAAAGTAAAATCCGGACTATCCCTACAATGCTGCCTTAACCAGGATGCTTGTGTAACATTCTCTCCTTCAAGATCAGTGATCACATTGTCCCCAAACTACAGGGACTCAGTAATGAGAACTGAAATGCTTTTCAGTATGATATCCAGTCCAGAACATCTTGAAATACCAAAAAACGAGACCCATAATCAAACACGTTAACAATAAAATGCTAAATTATGTAGCATGAATGGCTATCACATATCTATGTCCTCCATCATTTATTTCAAAAAGAAAAGCCTTGTCCCTCACTTCATAATCAGGGCTCAAATATATTCAGTATATAGGAGCTTTTTTTAGAAAGGTCTCTTCCCACAGACTTGCTTTATCACTTAAAGATTCCACTGATTGCAGAAAAGGGTAATAAGACAAATATAAGTAATGCATTCCAGCATTGTGCTTTATTACTGATTACAAAATAAAAATACAATCCAGCCTGGACAACTGAGTCAAGTTTTGTTACTCAGGCTTTACACTGAAAACCCTAAAGTTCCAAACAAGTTGTGACTGGCAACTTTGCAAAGGTATACATTTGAACTCAATGCTTAGTCAAGCTCGAGTGCAGGAGGGACTTACTCAGCTGTGACACACCCAGTGTAACCAAGCCAACAGTTACTTTCACCTGTATACAAAATACTCTTAGAGAAATTTTTTTTTTCTTTTTTTTTTTAGTTTATTTGTTCAAGAAAACCAAGTTCTTCAAGGAAGCCAAGTTATAAGGTTACCAGAAAGAAGCTAAAAACTAAAGGATCTTCCAAAAAAAAAAAAAAGATGACTCACAGCAAGAAAATATTTAATGGCTGACACACAGCAGTCACTCAATTTTTATGCCAGAAACAAACTTAGTCTATCAAATTTTATGGGAGAAATACCATGTGGTCTCAGGAGGTCTCTCACAACTGTCAATTGTTTTATTTGGGGGTAGGGGAGAGTAAACTAACGATAAAATCTGTGAGTTTCAGTTAAAATTCAAATAAACTTCCAGATTCACTCGTCAAGCAATAACTTGCTACAACTGTCACAACCAAAAGTCCTTATCGAAAATATTTGCCCACCTTCCTCTGCTGACTTAATCTTTCTTTACAAATATATTAACTCCCTAACGGCCAAATATTAGTTGGAAAGTGCATATTTTAAACAGCAAAAGAGAGAGAGAGAGAGAGATCAACATTCTTTTCTTGCTACTTGATGCCATTCTCCAAATCAAAGGAAAAAAAATAGAGGGCTCAACAAACATACCTAAGAATACTGGTTATTTAAAAAAAAGTTAATTGGCTCCAAGATTATGAACAGTTAATAGGTAAATTGTTATATCATGGTATGCATTTTAACTCATAATGATATTTAGGCTGAAATATCTTAAATAACAGAATAGTTCATATCCTCTTAAAAAATAAGTAACTGCAATGTTGACTACTTTGACCCCAGTTTTAGGAACTGAAGGGCATTGAGCAAATATTAAAATTAGAATTCAGTCTAATTAGAACTAATTACACAACTAATTAGAATTCAGTCTCTACACAGAAAGAGAGATGAGATGATTACCTTTGTTCTCGTGGCAAGTATACTTTTAAGTTGGAAGCTACAGTAAAATGGTCAAGTTCTACAAGTACTTAATTCTCTAAAGATGTTTAGTATTTTATACGCAACATACATTTGAGCATATAATTTTAAAATTAGTTACAAATTATTTGATGAACACTTCTCTGTAACAGAAAACGCAATTTCTGCTAGTTTTCATGAACTACCCAAATAATTCTTCCCAAAGAATCTAGATTATGAGAACCTACAAAACTCACTATCATAGTGAATTTTAACTTTCAGACTGTATTCAGAAACTTGACATACGCCCAAGCAAGTATCACCTGCACTGAAGAGGTCAACATCTCCTTTGAAGTAATATACTTTACTCAATTAATATAATAACTGAACTATGGCTAACTACAGTACAGCCTACTCCTTTCAACTGCTAAAAATCTCTAGTATGAGAGGAAAAAAACTTCGTCTACAGTAGATAAATCCACTGAATTTCTTGCTGGCTTGAATTCAATATGTGTAATTAGACATCGTTGCTAAACGATAAAGTTTTAACCAGAAATCCTTGCAAAGGTTTCCAAACAAGGCAAACCAGTGAGCCTAAACCGGAACGGTTTACGGGGACTCAGAAGTCCCGAAATAGAGACCTAGGGAAGATAATTCTCAAGATTTGGCCAAGTGACCCCATTATCAGCCAAGCTGTCAGTTACCCTGCATTAGCAAGGGCTATTAACACTTAAAAGAGCAGTTTTCTGACATTTACTTACATAGTAATGGTTACCTAACACTATATTCTGCCACTTTTTAATGTTATTAAACATGTGACATTTTCTATTTTCTACTAAAATATCCCACTGTGAATCTTAAATATATAGTATTTAACACATACTGACCTGAGTTTTTCTCCATCAAATACCAACTGAGAAAATCTACGGTACCAAGTAAAAATGCACGGGGACAAGTTCAAATAATTTTCCCTTTGTTTATGAGCCATGTGTTAAACAGCTGTTAACACCCGTCAAGAGGTTTTCACTAAACGTATCCGCCTCTGACACTCAAACGTTTTGGTCAATGGTAACAAAATTAAACCCACTCATCTCTTCACACTGCACGGGGGCGTGGAGGGAGGGACGCTAAGGTATGAAAAGGGAAAACGAAAATTGTAAAACTGGGCAAATTTTCTATTTTAAGATTTCCAAATAGTGCCTGTACTTTTTCTTCAGAAGCAGCAGCTTCTAAGACGATAAACCATTCCCGGAAATGGGCAAAAGAACACACGCTACAGGGTGCGCACCGCTACAGATATGGGCGGACACGACTGCCAGGAGCAAACGCGTCCAGTAAAGTAGCCGCCCACCGGAAAGTCCCAACTAGAGTTCCCTTCCTTTTCCCCTCGGCGTGCGGCTCCCTGGGTAGGAGGAGGAGAAAGCGCCAGACATGCGCACGCGGCCAGACGTCACTGCGTTCTCTCCCCGCCCCCGCGGGGAGCCGTCTGACGTCACGGGGCGGGGGCTGCGGAAGGCGCCGCCGTTGACCCTGCTGTTACCAGGCGCGCGCACAGCCAATCAGCACCCCGCGCCGGCACCGGCCGGCCTTTGAACTCGGCACGGCAACTTCCTGCTGTTTGGCGAGTACACAGTGCAATGCAGTATGTCTGTCAGCGCTGCGGCACAAAGGAACAGCCATTTTGTGACTGAGCTGGACTTGCACCAAGATGCCAGGGGCTCAAAGAGCTGCTCCGTGCCCTAACTATCGAGCTGCCTTTTATTTCGGCACCAGAGCTCCCCAGAAGAGCAGAGAGGGGGAAGGAAATAGGTTTTGGTATTTCAGATTTCAGTTAGTTTAGATTCAGTCTTCTCCAAAATCCCGTTTTTTAATGTATTATCAGCGTCATAAAATGGCTGCCAGTTAAACTGCCTGTTCTAGTACACAAGTAACTGCATTATGCCATGTCTAATCATCCCCAGCCTTTTAGAATAACTGCTACAGTGCCAATGAAAATTGTAGGATTTACCCGCACCTCAGGTTATAAAAATTTGGCTCAAAGGCAGACGATTTGGAGATAAATTTAATAAACTCGTTCAATTCTTGAAGATAAATTGCGAACGTGGTGCCCTAAGAGAACACACTGAACTCTTTGTGTGCACACAGTCCCCTTTTCATTCTTTGATGTTACTTAAGTTACCCACAAGCTGCAAATTATTCAGATAAAAAGTATGGCATACTTCTTGTATGTCCATCACTAAAACTTTGTTTTAAATACTTAGAAATTTTACAAATATCAAATGTTTTTAAAATAGCATTTTTAAAGTTAATTTTTAATCTTCAAAAATCGTGATAAGTATTAGACTTTAGCATTAACTTCAAATTCAAACTTACATAACCACTATTAACTACTGCACTCTTTCCAAAAACAGGATATTACCAGATTTACCTAAACTTGCACTCATTCCTTCCAGATCCTAAAGTAATTCTCAGACCAAAGTTTACTTGACCTGCAAACTCATTTCTTCTTCTGTGGCTCAGGCTGCAAAGGTGATTTTCGTATTCCCTAAACACTATACTTTGGGCAATCAAAAGTCTGATGGCAGAAGGAACCAAGTACTAATTACAGGGACAGTTCAGCTCACTAGAAGTAACATTAATCTATCACATTAAAACACTAGTAACATTCTTCAGCTGCACAATTTTAAAAGGAAGTGATGTCATAATCATGTACATGTATTAAGGTATGAAATTTAGGGTAACTCATTTAAAAGTAACTACCTTCTTTTCAAAGAGTGTCTTAAATATTTTTGGAAATCCATCAGGCATATGATTCAAAGTACACTTGACAAATGATTTCAAAAGTACAGTCAGTACATGCTTCATGTTCAGCTGTAACCTCCACTACCAGGAGGCAAATGCCTGACAACTAGTTTTCCAGGTGAGAGTAAAAATACTGAAAGAATACCAACACTGCTCAATTTTTTAAAATTAGAAAGCACAGTCTGATCAATGATGTTAACCACAAACCTTGCATAAGAAAGCCAAAACCCATGTGAGACCTATGCAAATGATACACTCAAGGGAGCAACAATTTTAGTGCTGAATCTTTAATAATTTGCCAGATATATCTGGAGGTTTTCATTTCTTCAAATTGTCATTACTTTCCAGAAAAAACAGTTTAGGATGAGTAAAAAACTTTTCTGTCCTCAATTTAATCTAATAATTTACATGGGCAATTCAATTAAGACAGCACTACAAACTGGGTGACAACTCAATTTGCAAAAAAATTTGGTAACTTATTTTCTAAAGCAAGGCTCAATATGCTTTTAGTCAAATAAAATAAATAGAATTCAGCAGATTAGTAATATGTCATGTTCAAAACTTTCAAATTCACTAGCCTAATAGAAGAGTGTATTATTTATAAAAATGAGAAAAGTAAAAAGAAAATTGGGAAGGAAAATCACATAATGAATCACATCCTTGTTAAACTACATGATTTAAAATTTATAATATGAAAATGCATTAAGAACACAAAAAAATGCATTCATATGTACTTTTTAAAATTAATATACAGAGGTCATACAACAAAAACATCTTAGAGGCTTTATTACTTCATCACTAATAAGGTACTCCAAGGAATGTGAAACAAATCATGATTTGCACAAACAGTACATTTGTAAGCTTCAGAAGATAAAGCATTCCAGACGACTCTGTCAAAATACATCAGTAAATTTAAAGCAGCTACATCTAAAATGTGAGGATAAAATACATCTACCAACAAGAAATCAATGTCTTAAGCATACAAATGCAAACCTTAAAATAATTTAAATGTAAAATATACAACTGTAAATATGATCACAATAACAAACACAAAATAGCAGTATATTAAGAGTATTCCAGGATTTCTGTTATTACAGATTTGATTTCATAAATGCAGGAACTCTAACCATCAAGTAAAGGTTTTGATAAATCATATCAAAATTTCCTAAAATGTCAAGTATATCAAAAGAAATACAAAGTCACATAAAAATATAAACTGAGAGGCATCAGTCAAAGGGTCCTTTAAGTGATTTTGTTTTTAAATGTACATTTTTTCATTCATATAACTTTCTGAAATGTCTATTTACTATAATTTACTACTACAAGGCTTCTCTATGGCCCTTAGTTACAAGTTTAGATATCCTGGATTCTTCAAAGAAAAAATTTGCCTTGTATGTAAAATGGTGCAATGCAGCAATGGCTAAACCGACAAGGTCATTTTTCTGCAGTACAAAAACCTAAAAACTGAAATTTACTGACAGAAAAACTGTACATTACAGGAAAGGCCCCTTTGAATAAAGGTACCTTACCTTTTGACTGCTGTAAGAGGCCTTAAGTCACAACTCAACTTTCATAAATTGCTACCAAAAAATTAGGGTGTGGCATATTAGCAATCTCAAGGTCATGCTTTAAAAAACGAATCCAAATTAGAAAAACACAATAAAACAGACAGCAATCCATGTCTGTCAAGGTAAACAATTGTAAGCTGAGGTTTCTCCCCCAAAAAAAAAAGACAAAAAGGAAGAAAGTTGATAGCTCATACCTCGATGCATTGCTGTGTAGCGAACTGTCCTCCTCTTGGCTTTTGTCCTTATTTCTCATCATCTTTTAATTCTTAAATATTAAGGGGGAGGGGGAATCTGTGTTTGCTTTGAAGTCCTGTGCCCAGGTATTTACTGTCAAAAGTTGAAAGAAAGGTAAGGTCCCGGCTTCTATCGATGCTTTTTATTATCAGGAACAAAGTCCTGACGATGTTAACGATATTATTATAATACAACAACGGTAAGCACCAAAAAACTAAATATTTCTATTTTTTCCTTAAAAGAAAAAACAACAGGATAAACCGAACAGTGGAAGCATCACTATCAATAAGGAAACTTTCTCAAAGTAGCACACTCGATACAAATAACAATCTCTGTATCTTATTGCGTCATCCAAGAATTTCTCGTATTTACAGAAAACAAGGCAAACTTTAACAAATAAATCTTTAAAATTATCACCAATGATCGTGAACTTACCTGATCCATGTAGTATGTCCAAAGCAAGAGTCCTATCTACTAGTAGAAAAATATCAGATCCCAGATAATTAAAAATAAAGGCAAAATCCTCCGTTAAAAAACGAAAAATAAATAAAATAACCCTCAAATATGTTAAATGGTCAAAAAAATAAAGCAATAATTAATACTAAAACAGGTCCGAAAGAAAAAAAACCTCATTAGGAGAGCGCACAAAAATGGAGGTGCGCCATGGCTTCTAAGCTGGAAAAAACAACGACCTGGGCTCTCAGTACGGCTGCTTCTTTCCAACAAGGCACGAAAAGAAAGCTCCTAAAAGCTGCTTTTCTCCCAAAAAAAGGTTCGAATCGACCCCAGTAAGTCACTAGGAAAGGCAGGGGGCTACGGGGGCCCCCTGAGGCTGCCCGAAAGTTAGGGAAAGTTGCGTAAAGTGAGGCAAAGGCAGGGAGCAGAGCGCGCTCTCTCTAAGGCACAGCCGCCATCTAGAGCCTCCTTCCCAGCTCTGAGAGCTCTGCCTTTGATTGACACTCTCTACATTTACCCCACAACTCAGGTGATGTACCATAGACCCACCCCTTCATCTCCACCAAAAAAAAAAAGAGAGAGAGAGAGAGAGAGAGATCCTCCATCCCAGGGAGCCTAAGGACCCCCACCCCCACACCTCCCTGCCCCTCCAGACCACCCCAACAGGGGGAGGGGGGAGGGCTTCTTAACCCCCTCTGGCTCAAGCACCCTTTTTAAGCCAGAGAGAAATGTAATTTGTTCCTTTTGTCTAAAGATCTGCTAAATATTTCAGTCCTTGAGCTAAAATAACTTCCTCCCTGGACAGGAAGTGGTGTTTTATCAAGCCATTTTGAAAAAGGGATAATTCTTAGAGAATCTAAAGCTCAGCTTAAGTACTAATCTTTGTAAAAATTAATCCCCCAATGGGTAAAATGATTGCTAAATAAAAGTAAAACCTTAATTTCATAAACTAAATTCAAGTTTTTCCTTCTTTATGATGCCTAAAAATAATCTAAAGACAAAATTTAAGGGGGAATTTTCCATCTCAACTGGAAGAAAGGGGTAATTTTTACAACTCAAGAGCGCCTCCCTAGTGTTCAGTTGCATTGGAGCAAAAGTTAATGCAACCAATTTTTACTCAAAAATATCCATTTTTCTTTGTTCTTTCACAAAATTCTTTAACCCATTATATAACCTTGAAAATATTACACTCCTCCTCCCAAAGAAACTTCTCATAATCACAATATATTTACTTCCCACACTGATTCAGGCAAAACAAGTATCTTTAAATTCAAGAGTATGGGCCAACCATGATCACCTTTAAATCAGTAACCCAAGAAACTCCACCTCCAAATCCAACAGAAAACACATACTCCAACACTTCCCTTGTATTTCAAATCAAGTAAGTATACACACCCATTTCAACAATGTTATTAACAATAGGACATACCTGATTGCAAATTATCAAAGTTAATGGCACAAAGCAAATTCTCCTAATTATCAAGACCATGAGATCCACAGAAACAAATTACTAATTCCAAAAACAATATTCTCACCAAGCACTCCATTCACACAAGCATATTCATACACCCAAAAAAATCCAATCAGCTTTCCTTTCTGCCAGAACCATGTCCCTCCCTCACTGAAGAAATCCATTTTAGATTTACACCAAACAAAAGCGACAATGTCCAATCTAGGTAAAATCCATAATCCAAACTGTTTCAATTCCATACTCTCTACACAAAGATAAATTTTGTACCAAGATCAAAATCCAAAATTCTGTTTTTGAATGTAACAAAGACCAACCACCTCACATCAGTCAAAAACAAATAGTGCACGTGTATTGACCATGGATGTGTATGCTGCAGTATTTGACATTAATCACAAACAATATGATTAACACAAAACAATTTAACCTGAACTATTTCTTCGTCTCATGTAAAATGGGAAAACAGAATCAACAACTCATTTTGTCTATCAAAATAACACCTACCACCTTTGTAACAGTTACCAAAACTGCTATCAGTTGATTAGTAATAAATGAAAATCTGGCATTTAAAAATCAAACGTTAAGTAATCTATGGCAGGGTGCAGTTCATTTCATCTAAATTCCCAATTGTACAAAATAAAGACAATACAAGATATTAATCTTACCTCAAAGTTATAGAAAATGGATTACACACATAATTACGAATGTAAAAAATTGTGAATACTCCAAGGACCCTAACCCATAAATCCAACACTTCTTATAGTAAGACAATAGGAGACATCAGTTTAAATATTCAGATGAGTATTCTATAGCAAGATGAATTTATAGTATTAAAAAGCTTAAGAAACCATTTCAATCAACACAAAATAATTCAGAAGTATATGTGTATCCTCATTCTGAATTTTGGAGCAACAAGCAGTTTGTTTCAAGTTCATTAAAATCTTGTGGCAGATTAAAATCAGATTCTATTATTACCCATTGAGTTGTTTTGAAAAGTGTTTCATGAAAGCACAAACAAAACAGTATTTAAACCAAATGACCATCTAAGAGCACAACTTTGTGAAAAATGATAAATCTTCATAAACCAAGTAAAATGTTTTTGATTACACCATTTCCAATTTACCAGCTTTATTCAGTACACTTTACCACTTGGCAACTATAAAGGTCAAAGTATTACTAAAATAAAAGTAAACATTTAATGAAACTTCCACTTAAAAAAAAAAAAGCCCAAACTGAGAAATTTTAAAGTATTATAAATTTTATTAAAGTTAACATTCCAAGAGGTCATACTCATACAAATCAAACTACAAAAAATTCCAGGTATAAAAACTATTATCTGTGTTAGTGTGCCATCCTCCTTCTCCAAATGTCAAAATGTCCACAAAAAAAAGTCTTTAGAAAGTCAAATCCACTGTCCATTTGTGTTGGATAAGAAACCTATGTCTTCATTCACTGCATGGAATCCATGTTAAAAGAACCCTGTCTTGGTTGTGTATTATCACAGGACTCTTGTATTAATCCATTTTTCTCAATTCCCCATAGTAGACTGCCATCTTGATTTCTCAGTGGTAGGGTCCATTTGAAACTCTTCAAGCTGACTGGGTGCTTGATGAAAAAATTAAAAGAAAAAATGCTGTTGGAATCTTAATCTTTTAAACAGAAAACAGCCACCCACCTTGAAGATATCCTACCATACACAAAACTTTAATTTTGTAACAGCTTTCAACTATGAAACTGTATATTAAAGTTGTATGCAAAACACACACACAATTCCTCCATAAGACTGCACACCAAAGTAACAAAGTCCTTGTACTACCACAGATACATTAGTATCTATAAAAAGGTCCCAGTGAAGAGTCAGATTTTTAATATTTAACACTAACATCATTATACTGTGTACATAAAAAGTAAAAACAAAAATTAAAATTCAAAATTCCTGGAAAGCTAAATTACAGAAACACTGTGGATTCTAAATCTCAATGCAGAAAACTTTCCAAGCTTCTTCAAAGAAAACTAATTATAGAAAAGAATCTTAAGGGATTTAAAAAAAAAACACATACACACACACACACAAAGCAGTCGATCATAGCATAGTTTTTCAATCCAACAGATGTTGATTTTGTTTAGATAATGAAATGGCCACTATAGGTGACACCATCTTTAACTACATATCTGAGAATACAGAAAAGATGTAGCCACCAAAAAAAAAAAAAAAAAAAAAAAAAATCAAAAATGCAAAATATCTGCCTGGCTTGATAGATCTGCCATAAAATGCTATCAGTTTTCAAATTATATGCAACTAAAATAATACTCTCTCATTACCAAAATACCAAATGTCTCACAGAAAAATAAATCCATTACTTAAATAATTTGAACTGAAGGGAGAAGTGAGAAGTCAGATGATTTTACCATTAAATAAATGATTCAGATTCATCATGACCAAATATAATTTGAAAAAACAAGATTTAAACCCTGGCCTTCTCTATAAATTTTCCAGCTCTCCAACTGAATTTGTGGAGATACAGTCAATGGTGACTGAATTTGAAGTAAATTTAAGGGCATTTTAGCCCATTAGGTAATTTCCTTGTCTCCTTGGCAATAATTAGGATATACTGTTTACTACACACAATACAAAAATCTACCTATTTAACTATTTGCTTAACCGAGATATGCCACCCATATTAAAAAAACATTGATTAAAGGGAGTGTCACAGCATCAGTAATAAATATCAAAAGCAAAGTATTTCTCCTTAATTGATCTTGCTCATTTCTCCCCAGCTTTAAAAAGAAAACTAAATTACTCAATTCATTCCTGATCTCAGTAAAATATCTTCCATCTGACTTGTTCATTGCTTAAAATTAAGGGACATGTACTTCTATAGAGAAGTATAAAAGTAAAAACATCATTCTCTGTCAAACAGTTAATTACAACCCAATTTCTTTTCAATCTCTATTGTTACAAGGTTCAAGCTCTAAATGAAGTTGGTGATGTAAATACTATTATGATGAACGATGACACTGAGAATGCATTAATATCAAATTAGTCATATTTCAATATCTGTAGATGCAATTTATTCATCTTGGTACCTTAATTAAAAAACTCAAGTTTTATGTTTTTCTGACACAAGACAGATAAAATTTATCCAGATTTCCTTCTAAATCCATTATTTTTTAAAAAAATCAAAAGAAAATCTAATGACATTATTAGTATTTCAAAATTAATAAAATACATTGGTTTATGTGACAACAGCAGAGATTAGAAAATAGCATATTTATCATGCTCTCACAGTCATATATTTAAAGATAGTAAAAAAAAAAGTTAAGAAAAGAATGCCTCAAGAGAAAACTCTGACAACTTTAGGGACATGAAAAAAGCTATGATCAATCTGCACTCCTGCAAAGCCAATCCAAAGCCAAAAGTGAGAATTTTGTTAATAAGGAAAAGTGTTCACTCAAGCATCAGAGATTTAGAAGTAATCCATTTATTTTCATAGAATTCAAATTCTTATAAAAACTTTATTTGCAAATAAGCAAAGTTATGCTAAAAAATACAAAAAAGAAATCAGGCTTAGTTCTGTGAGCCTGGAAATTCTCTCAGAAACAACATCCACAGTTCTTCATCTGTAAAATAAAAATAGTACCTACCTCTTGTAGCTGTAGAAAGAATACTTATATAGGACTTATATTACCTGACATATAGAAAGATCTCAGTAAATGTTAGCTATCATTCTGATATACCACAATAACCGAAGTATTTTGAGACCTACAAACTGACCTTACTCAATCAAAGTTCATTTATGTATCATCAGTAAGAGTATCTGAAGAACATACAGGATCATGGGGTCAGCAGTCTTGCATTAAAATCAAAATTCTACAGAAAACTGGGTAGGGTTTAGATATCAAAGCCCTCTACGCATTCCTTTCCAGTAACTTGTGAATTACTGCAGACATGGAAGAGATGTTTTGATCTAGAACTCCATCAGACAAACCTAGATCTTTTCTATATTTCACATATAACCTTCAAGCTTATAATATAAATGATTAAAAATTTTTCCCCTTTGATATTAATTAGTTTATACTTCCTTTTTAAAATAATGTGCATGTTCTAAGAGTACCATTCCCACAGCAAAGGTAAAAACTTAAATGGCAACAAAGCTTCAGTGAGTGAGTACTACCCCTTAAAATTCCCACATATCATACATCCAGAAGAACATAAAGTGGAACATGGAGGTCTTCTCTTCATTGTATTTTTAATTATTTTTTTAAGATGGAGGTCTCACTACGTTGCCCAGGCTGGTTTCAAACTCCTGGGTGGAAGAGATATTCCCACCTCAGCTTTCTCAATAGCTGAGAACACAAGTATATGCCTCTGCACCCAACTAAGGCTTTATTTTTTATTTTTTTGAGATGGAGTCCCTCTGTTCCTCAGGCTGGAGTGCGGTGGCGCCGTCTCGGTTCACCGCAACCTGCACCTCCTGGGTTCAACCGATTCTCCTGCCTCGGCCTCCCGCGTAGCTGGGACTACAGGCACACACCACCATGCCTATCTAATTTTTGTAATTTTAGTGGAGACGGGGTTTCACTATGTGGGCCAGGCTGGTCTCGAACTCCTGACCTTGTGATGCGCCTGCCTCAGCCTCCCTAAAGTGCTGGGATAACAGGCCTGAGCCACCACACGCCTGGCCTGGTATTCTTTTTAAATTCTACTTTAGTAAATTTGTTCCAAAAACACTGGGACATGATAAAATACATTGCTGGTGGATACACAGGTAGTGATTCACCATCTGGATTGGGTTTAGGAGGGCTCCCCTAAAATAAACCATCTCCTTTCCTCTACTTCTCAGCAAATTTTCCCATTTTTAATAGCAAAGAAAAATGGGGTGGGGGGACAGAGAGTAGTATAAAGAAAAAGAAATTAGTGACTCCTAATTGTCTTAATGGATGACTATCATAAAGCTACTATTATTAATGTAACAAATTATTTTAAAACCTAAACACTTATTTCAAAGCCAATGATGGGACAAACAGGTGTAAAATTACCTAGAGCAAAAATTCATCCTTCTCCTCATGTAACTAACATTCTTGCTGCTTATGATGATTTCAATCTTCTTCGTCTGTCTTTAAATGTGAAAATATTTATGTAAGAAAGCCCTGAGAGGCTAGGCACAGTGGCTCACACCTGTAATCCAATCACTTAGGGAGGCCGAGCAGAGGCCGGGAGTTCGGAGTCAGAGGTCGGGAGTTCGAACACCTGAGGTCAGGAGTTCGAGGTCAGCCTGGCCAACATGGTGAAACTCCATCTCTACTAAAAATACAAAAATTAGCTGGGCGTGGTGGCAAACGCCTATAATCCCAGCTACTCGGGAGGCTGAGGCAGGAGAATCAATTGAACCTGGGAGGTGCGGGGTTGCAGTGAGCTGAGATGGCGCCACTACACTCCAGCCTGTGCAACAAGAGTGAAACTCCCTCTTGGGACAAAAAAAAAGAAAGCCCTGAGCAGTAAATTAACATATGTTGTCTTATTACCAAGATAACCTTGAATCTTCAGTAGAATATATATTAACAAGTCTGGGTCTTATCGGCATAAAAACTAACTATAAAATGAATGTCAATTATGACAACTAAGAAAAGGAGTTATCTTATTTAAGGTTTACAATCAAATCAAATATTCCATACTGTTCTCATTGGTTTAAAACTTGACTATATATGCAAACTAAGAGATGGAGAATTGCAGAGAAAAAATGAAGTCTTGTCACTTTTAATTTTTACTTAGTCAAAATTTTGCCTTTCAGGCATGCCTAAAATTTAATACTTATTAATTCATTAAAACTTGTTTTAATCGTGAATGTCTGTTTTTAAATTAAACCCAAACACTAGCTGCGAAACAATGTTTAACAGAAGCTGTATTGATACACTAAGTATTTATTGAGCATCCACTATTTGCCAGGTAACTGATCTCTTTAAAATGACCACAGCCAATAATTGTACTATATTAGAAAAGTTTTCATCTCTTTCATCATCCCGTATCAAAAAACAAATCCCCCTCCAAAAATATTGTTGCAGGCCCTAGTAGCCATTTACACAATGCAAGCTAAAGTAGCCATAGGCAAAAATTATCATCTAAAATTTAGATTCCCAAATGTGATTTAAAAAAAAGTACTTTTATGAAGTAGCTAATATTTAATTACCAAAAAGGTTGTCAATAATAAATCATGTTGGCCAGGCATGGTGGCTCACACCTATAATCCTAGCACTTTGGGAGGCTGAGGTGGGCGGATCACCTGAGGTCAGGAGTTCAAGACCAGCCTGGCCAACATGGTGAAACCACACCTCTACTAAAAATACAAAAATGAGCTGGGCATGGTGGTGTGTGACTGTAATCCCAGCTACACTGGAGGCTGAAGCAGAAGAATCACTTCAGGCCTGGAGGCGGAGGTTGTGCTGAGCCAAGATCATGCCACTGCACTCTAGCCTGGGTGACAGTGGGACTCTGTCTCAAAAAATATAGTAATAATAAATAATGTTGAGAATTCACCAAAATTCATTTATACAACCTTCCCATCAACTCTTTCCAACTATTTTTCAGGCTGTCAGAAAAACTATTCCAGAGGTAGTAACCATGTCTTCTAACATCAAAGCATAACTTCAGGGACAATCAGGCTAAAGAACTTTTTGTTGGGCTTTCAAGTTTAACTTCCAAATTAATTAATTAGAAGTAGTTATAATATTGGAAATCATTAAAGATTATGTTCTATTACCAAAAGAGAACCCAAGGGCTTCTGAGTTCTATATAGGTTAAGGCAACGCTTAACAAAAGGAATAGCTGTAGGACCTAGGATAAACTTTCCCTATAGATGAAACAGGAAATACTTTAGGCTTTGTGGCCATTCAATACAACTCCTCTGCTTGCTGCTGCTATACTGAGAAAGCAGCTGCAAACAATAACTAAATGAAAGAGTATAGCTGTGTTGCAATAAAACTTTATTTACAAAAACAAAGAGGAACCATTTATCAACATCCACGTTCATAATAGTGTTAGAGGTATGTTCAAATGTGGGTTGTTTGCATTTTAACTCGCCTAGGTGAAGAAAGCAGAAAATAATAGATTGGAGTAAATTAATAAGCAAAATCTCCATGTTGATTTTCTTGTACTGTGTTGTTTCACTAAATCCCTCTATTTACAATTCTGACTCGAATTTTCAAAATTTCCAAAGTAGTATTTAAACTTTTTAAACAGATTAAACATGTAAATTGAGTAATACTTACTAAATGCTTCCACCAATGTCTACTTCATTGTATGGGGCCTTTAGAGGATTCAGTTTGAGGTTCATTATTTCTGCAGAGGACAAAAAGAATTTAATTTTATACATAAAAAACGAAAACAGATTATTAAGCACCATGATTTATACCCAAAATGTCAACATCTTGCAAGGATCATCTGCCAACAGACCAAAAGATGTATGCATTTATTAACAATATAGTCCAAGCAGAAAACACACAAGCTCTTGAGTATCACAAATTTGGCTGTACAAGAGTCTCCTCTGTAGAATGTTACTACAAAATCACAAGCATAAGTTTCAGCCCCTAAGAACTCCAAAAACGTAGGTAAATATTTGGGCTCCCCAGGTGGATGTGACAGTTGGGAACTAGTTATTTAACAGAGTCAACATCACTCCTACAGTACAGAATTGTTTCACTTTCTAGTCTTACATCTATTTACTTTCAATTCTTCTACAGGAAAGCTTACACTGCCCACCTGTAAGGCCACTTTCTCATTCCTTAGTATTACCATATTATTTCAGATTTTTATGTCTTTAATCAACACTAAGACAAAATGATAGGAAACCATAGGCATCATTTCAAACTAATTGTACCAATCTACTCAACTAAACCAACACTAATCATTCCTAAAATATATGCTTGATAATAAAAATTTATCCAGCCAGGCCCGCTGGCTTACGCCTGTAATCCCAGCACTTTGGGAGGTGGAGGCAGGCAGATCACTTGAGGTCAGGTGTTTGAGACCAGCCTGGCCAACATGGTCAAACTCCATCTCTACTAAAAATACAAAAATTAGCCGGAAATCACTTGAACCCGGGAGGCAGAAGTTGCAGTGAGCTGAGATCGCATCACTGCACTCCAGCCTGAGCAACAGAGCGAGACTCCGTCTCAAAAAATAAATAAAATGTATCCATACTTCCCACTAGTCAGACTTAACATAACTAAACATGGAAAACAGCGTTTCCCATATTCTCAAGTAACTTATATACTTTTCTCATCACTCCTGTTCCCAAGTATGATTACAATAATCATCCCACCCCCAAAAAGAAAACTTATTTAAAAGTTCAGTTTGAAAATGGACTGGGTACAGTGGCTCACACCTGTAATTCCAGTACTTTTGGGAGTCCAAGCTGGGTGGATCACCTGAAGTCAGGAGTTCAAGACCAGCCTGGCTAACAATGGTGAAACCCCAGTTCTACTAAAAATACAAAACTTAGCCGGATGTGGTGGTGCACGCCTGTAATTCCAGCTACTCAGGAGGCTGAGATAGGATAATCACTTGAAAACGGGAGGCGGAGGTTGCTGTGAGCTGAGATCACACCACTGCACTCCAGCAGCCTGGGCAACACAGCAAGACTCCATCTCCAAAAACAAAAAGAAAAACAAAATGTAGCAATTTAAGGTTTTTAGAAGGAAATAAAGATTAGAATTTACTTTACGCTACGCAAATGCTTTTTTAGGACTAATTTTCAAATTTATAGAGCAAGTCCCTGTTTATCTTCCCAAATCTAAATTCCTTTAGTCATTCAGACAGATCATAATCAAGAAATATAGCAAAGATCTGCTTCAAAATTACTCTAAGAGTAGGTGCTAAATTATCTTCCCAAGAAATTGACAAATGAAGCAATTTAAAAGGAACACAACATATTTCTAATCTTCAAATTTAATCTGATCTTATAAGTAACAGAAGGTTTTGTGAAGAAAGACAAATCGTAAACCAAGTAAACCCTTAAAAGAAGGGTAGAATTGACTTAAGGAATCTTGGTAAAAGAAATGTCTAAGGGAAATCCCTCACACTGCTCTGATGAGCTTATAAATAAGTTATCTACCAGTAGATAGGGTTCTCACACCACCAAAGACAAAAAACATATCTCACTTTGCATCTTCACAAAAATTACTGACACTAACGTAATCTACCATAGCATCTCCTTCCCCATGCATCACTCACAAAAATTACTAACAACCAAAATTGACAAAGTCTAAAATCACTTTGCCATCCTTGGAAAGAGGGGAGAAGGGAGCAAAATTCAGCTTAGGCAGACTATCAAAGTTGACGATTTGCTCATATTCCCACCTATCCTATTTCGTAATATCATAGTTTCAGATTTAATAACTTACAGGTATAATATACATATTTTGGTTGTTCTTTTAAACAGTAAGGATGGGTTTAGTCAACTGTCTTATTATTAGTCATTTATGCTTTTCTTAGAAAACTTGGTTTTTAAAACAATATTTTTACTTTTTTTTTTTTTGAGATGGAGTCTCACTCTGTCGCCCAGGCTGGAGTGCAGTAGTAGTGTGGATCTCAGCTCACTGCAACCTCTGCCTCCCAAGTTCAGGCGATTCTCCTGCCTCAGCCTCCCAAGTAGCTGGGACTACAGGCGCGTGCCACCACGCCCAGCTAAATTTTTTTTTTTTTTTTTTGTATTTTTAGTAGAGATCGGGATTTCACTATGTTGGCCAGGCTGGTCTCGAATTCCTGACCTCAGGTGATCCGCCTGCCTCGGCCTCCCAGAGTGCTAAGATTACAAGCGTAAGCCACCACGCCTGGCCAATTTTTAACTTAAAAATAAAACCTGAGAGCACCATTAACTATAAAGTCATTAATATGTCTAAGAAAATTCACAAACCTCAAAGTTAAAATATAGCTTTATAATCTAAATTAAAATGACTATGATTACTATGTAGTACATGCTAAAGATATAATTGTTTGGGAAATAATTTCAAATACATAGCTTCGTTTCAAAAGGCAGAGGAATGTTTTCTAAAACACAGGTATGTCAACCAACATACAAGGTATATATCAAAACTTTTATCGTATTGTTATAGAAAACATGCTACTTGAATGTTACATAAATCATCAAGTCATATATTTATAACCTAAGGATCAGAATATCCTTCAATTTAAATTGTAAAGGTTAATTACATTAAAAAAATAGCCAATTTGAAAATCAAAGTACACTGAAGCATTCAATCTGGAAGGAGGTAGCTGGTAAAATGAAGATATTTATCTTTGATGTACAAAAATTTTGTAATGGAAATTAAATAGATTATATCAGGCATGAAAACTATAAATCCTCTTATTTATAACATGATCATGGCCAGGTGAAAAATATTAAAACCACTTAACTTTATATTAGATACATTTACTACATCATTAGAAAAATTTTTTTAAATGCTTTTATTGAAGCATTCTAAACAGTGTTTAAAGACAGTATTAATTCCTTAATCGCTTCTCTGAAATCAATTTACAAAGTTTGTATAAGAGAATTAGGCATGCTTAACAATTTTTTTAATCCCACAATTTGATAGCTAATAGGGATCTTAAAAGCTTGGAACTCTAAAGTCTTCATACAAATTATGAGATGAAGGTACAAAAGGAACAAAATGTCAAGACTGCAAGGCTTATTTACTTTAGAAGGTAGGTCTCCTGATTGCTGAAACGTGTTATATTTTCCACTCTATCACCACTTCTGATTAACAAAAAATAGAGAGATGTCCTCAACTATCTTTCTCCCCCTTATGCCACTCCACAACCAAATCTCAGTGGATAAAAAGTAAAATTAGTTGTCCATAGTACAAATTTTTAAATAATCAAAAAATGATGAATAATAGTAAATAAAACTTAGAAGAAAATTTACATTTGAAATTACCTATTTTATATAATCTATAAATGTCATGTCATGTCATCAAAGCCTTGTGATTACACAGCATGTCTCCTTTCGTTTCTATAGAATGTCAGGCAATTTTTTAAACAGTTTTTATCAGAACTAATGCAATCCAATTCAATCACAAAGTTGATCAGATTTTTATGATTCAAGAATTATCCCAAAATGCTAGAGTAGAAACAAATATGTAAGCACCACTCTGGTTCTTCAGCAGAAAACAGTGGTAAATAAATAATAATCCACCTTCCTTACAAAATACAGTACTTTAATATCACATCTACAGGATCCACTATATTTATCTAATATTATCTATCTATAATAATCTACATTTACATTTGACCTCATGTGCCAATCAATTATGTTCATTATACAAGACCGTCTCAAGCAGTAAATATCAAAACACTGAATATAAGCACTAACAAAGATCTAAGTACATGTGGATCTTTGATTCAACATTTCTAGCCCTTTCTAGCTGTTTTTTTATTAATCAAATTACACCTTCCATAGGCCATTATAAATGTATTGCCTGTTTATACTTAAACAAAGATGATGCTTCACATAAGAGACCCATTTCTTAATTTCCATAACAGTGCCCAATGACAGGAATGCCAATTTAATATTACATCAATTGCACGGAGGAAACCCTAATCTTGGCATTTGTGTTAAAGTTTTGAAGTGAAGGATGTTTCAACTGTTCTTTTAAATGTTGTATCTTTAAAACACTACAGTTAAAAGTCAAACATTTAGTTTTCTCTTGCACACTGTAACACACCCAAATTTGATCGAACTGCAAAAAAGGACTCAAAAGTTAAGCTGAAGCAAAGGCAATAAAAATATTCCTCTTATCACCTATTTCAATCAATAGAATAAGGCAACATCAAGCATTGAAAGACTGTATTTTATTTTCCACATGAATTTTGAAGAAAAGTAAACTTGCCCTTATTTTAATTGATCATTTGGCAATTCTTAAAATTTCCCAAGATACCCATTATTACACCGCGTATTTCCTCTAGTCAATCACTAATAACAGCTTGACATTAATTTTCAGATTCAACGTTAACTTCTAAAAAAGGCGTATTTCCTTAAAAATATCCGTGGACATTTTTTTAAATTCACATATCTAGCTTTAAGATTTCAAAATGTGATATACACGGTATGTTAGAGGCCCAATACCTATTGCATGTGAAAATTATTTCTACCTTTTATGCTTTAAAAGCAATTACTAAGCAATTAAATTAGAGGACTCTTTATATGTATTAACTCTAATTTCCTAGAAAACACCACATTTTTGGACCTGTCTGAAAACTCATGAAAACAAGTAAAATGAGTATTTTAAATCTATTAAATGACTAAGATATGAAACTATTTAGTTTTTGAAATGTAGTTAAGAATCCTATGATCAGCAAATGCAAAATTCCAGACCATTCCTAAAATGTGATCTGTACAATAAAAAAAAAAAAAGGCTGAAGATTGTATATAACAGATTTGTAAAAACATAATCTTGATGACTCTACTGCAGATTTAACCACAATCCTAAAGCACCATTTTATTAAGCAGTACTAAATGTCTTCCTGCTCCAATATAAATTACATGCACCGACTGTCTTAATAGTAACAGAAGTGTTTCAATGTCAGGCAAAAGAATTTGATGGTTTTCTCATCCTTTCAGTGATAAACAGTCTACAGTTTGTTTCATTAACAAACTTTAGTGATATTTTTCACTTAAATGTTGGTAACTATTCAACTGCAGATGTTGCATAAAAATATTTACTTACTTGCTATATAAAATACTGACTTTCCCAAAGATTTCTTTTATCCTCAAGGATAAAACTCCAACGTCTCAGTCTTCAAAATGGCATACCTTTTGGTGAAAACAAAGATTCTAAACTTACTTATGAAGCAAACAATAGCAAGTAAAACTAAGTGTTTTTAAACTTCTTAATTACAAAAAAGAAACTTAAAATCTATGCTCAAAACCTGATTTTTTAAACATTCTTCCCTAAAATCTGTTAGTACGAACAGCAAACTAGTTCAAATTCTCCAATAAGCTTATTTCTTTAAATACTTGAAAGATTAAAATTGTTTGCACAGTATATAGAGTTCAACAGAAAAAAAGCTATCTTTGGTTCATGGTTTTCCTCCAAATCTAATCAGTCTTCTCTTGTGCCCAAAATTAAACAAGGTTTAAAGGACCTTCAGTATTTTAAACTATTCAAAGGGTACGTTAAGTTACAATGGCTATGCATATATGCTTTTAATCTTTCCTGCAGTGAAAAGGCTTAAAGGCTTTGTCAAATTATTTCAGATAGTTTACTCATATTCATAATCACAACTTTTTTAAATGATACCATTCACTGATTAATTGAAACGTAAATTATTAAAGAATAAAACAAAAACTTAAGCTAATTTTTGTCAAAACAATAAAAACCCAGTCTTACCTCAAATAAAAGAACTCTATTTGTTCAGAACCATCAGCAACCAAATTAATTTTAATCTCTAAGTCACCTTTAAAAAAAAGAAGAAAGATGGTATTAATGTTTTGAATTTTAAACATTTCTTGGCCAACGATTCAGTGTGATGAAACAAGAAAATATTCCACAGACAAAAATCTATGGGTAAATTGAAGAGACGCCTCATCGACACACAACCTGTACATTTATGGTTGCAGTTATTTATCTTAGTATCTATCAGTCTTTGTTTTCCTCATCTTTTGGCTGTATTGACCAATACTGAAGATTAACACATTGAATTAAATAGGAATACAGAAAATTCAAATTTTTGGACTGATTTAAGATTACGAACCTTTTTTTTCTTTTTTTTTAACTTTCCCTCTTTTTATGACAGGCAATAAACAAACAAAGAAAAAGTTTACCATTCTTCAAGACAAATCATCTTAGTATCTCCCTTACCATCCAGAAATCTCTTTTACAATTATGAGCAATTAGAAATTAGCTCCTCCAAGAGAAATTAGTGAAGTTAAAATGGCCACTGGTTACTTTAAATTTTAAATCACAAGTTACTTGATCTCACCAAGTGGGATATTAGCTTTGTCTTTGAAGCTATTCTAAAACTTACATTATCTAGACCTTTACTCAATTTCAAACCAGGGTCTTGAACATTTTCATTTCAGTCTTTCTCCTCCCCCATTTATCACGTAAAAAGATCTTTCAGGTTAAACTGCTAGCAATTATTTTGCATTTCACAATTCAAAGAGGATTCTACAGAACTAGATTCAGAATATCCATTTAAAACCACTTTCAGTGCCCAAAAATTTCGGAAACATTGATTTGAAAAACCAAAATTGGTACTTAAAACAGATTCTGTAAAATCAAGATATGCGCAACTGATGTAACATGTACCATTATAGGAAGGCTACTCAAAAAACAAAACAATTTTACTGGAAAAATGCCCTTAGAAATATGGTCGAATAAACCAGTATCTGATTTCAGATGTACTATGTAAGTCTGCCCAACACTATTTTTACGTAGTTCTGCACCTTTACAACACAAGAGCTCCGCAGAATGAAGACAAATATATTCTAAAATACACAAAGGTTTGTGCGCTTCTGGTTTGTTCTTCAAACCACTACACTTAAAAATTACCCTTCAAACATTTTTTTAAGATTAGAGACTATACACAGAACTCTACTAAATTTTATGAAACCTGTACTTTTAAAATACTGTTCCGTTTTAAGCATATCTAGATTTTTATACATGCAACAAATGCAACAAATATGGCTCCTCTTCATCGCCCATTACCGAAAGCAGTCCTACTTTATTCATATTTACATTACGAGAAAGTAACTTCAGGAAGAGATTTGGTGTCAGAATGTTCTTTTGTGAAAGTTTTTCGATCATGGCTTGTGATAATATACATTCTCAAAAAAATTAAATTACGAACTTTTGACTAGGAATTGACCCAAGTACGTTCTAACATTCAGGTGTGAGAACTTAACAGATAACGGCGCCTTGTGACCTTTTCAAAAAGTACCAAACAGTGTATTTAATCATATTTAAATATCAGGAGATCAAATGATCTTGGCGTAATTACTCGGTAAAATAAACTACATTAACCAAACGTCATCAGCTAGCACCGTAATTATCAAATCTATTTCCATTAAACAGCTTTGACGACACAGTAAACTTGTCTTCGTAATTCTGAAATACCAGCAGCACTCCTCCAACTTGCATTTTTCAAAGACAACCTTAACGTCATAAAGGTTTAATAAGCAGCAAGTACCTTCGCATGTATCACTGCAGCCGTTTCAAAATCGGCTTTGAAAGAGTTAAAAGCCAACACCCAATAGGAGGGAAAAAAACAAGTTTTATTTTTGTTGAAACGTAGTCAGGGTTCCATTGTTCTTTTAAATTTCGATCATGAAGATGAGTTCCCACCTCACCGGAAAGAGGTTAAAAAGCTCCTCCGTTGGAGAACCTGAAAGGGATTTTTTTACCCTAAATATCAAAATAACTCACCAGGACAGAAAGGGGCTCTCCACGCCCGATCCCCTTCGGGCTCTCGCCGGCAGTCACCCGCCGCCCCTTTCCTGGCGGATCCAGTCCTGGCGACGAGGCCGCCCCCCGCCCACCTGCCGCCTGCGGGGTCTGCAGCGGGGCCCCGCGTGCCCCCTACCCCGGGACCCCACGACTCGGGCCCAGGGCACCGAGGCGCATCCCACCGGGGAGAGCCGGCCTGCGACCACAGAGGGGCCGTGCGAGAAGAGCCGAGCGGCGAGGCCCGGCCCGCCGCCCCCTCCTGCTCGCGCGCTCAAGGACATTTTGCTTTTCCTCCCAAGGACAAAGGACAATAAAAGGAGCCGGGGAGCCACTCACCGGGTCCGAGCGCGGCAGCCGGCACCTCCTGGTCGCCCAAGTCCGAGTCCCGGGCCGGACCGCCCGCCCGAGCCTCCCGCCCGCGCCGGGTCCAGCCGCCGGGGCCCGGGGAAGCCTCCGAGGCGGCAACCGCAGCGGCGCTTTCGGCGTCGTGGGCCCGGCCGCCCTGGGAGCCTCTGCCGCGGGCTCTGACGCCGACGCGCGCAGCCCGCCTCGCCTCAGCCGCGGCCGCCCCACTCCCACGGGCCTGCGGGCCGTCCGGGCGTAGCTCCCCGCCGGCTGGTGGGCCCCGCGGCCGCAGCGGAACGCCTGACAGCTCGAGGTGCTGCTGCCTCTCCGGCCATCTTGTGCCGTGTGTGTGGTGTCTCTCTCCCGTCTCCTCTCTAGGCTTTACTCCCTCCTCCTCCTCCCCCCGCCCCACACACCACACAACATGGCCTCTTCGCTGCGGCGGCAGCGGCTGCGGCGGCGGCAGGAGCTCCGCCGCGCTCCAGCCCGCTCCCCTCCCCCACCGTCCCCGCCTCCCGCCCGCAGCTCCGGGACCCAGCGCGCACGCGCGCCACCGCCCGCCCGCCGCAGCCATTGGCTCCAGGAGCTTCCTGCATCCCCTATCGGGAGCGGCCTCACGCACGCTAGTTGGCGTCTTCCTCCCTCCCAACAACAACTACTTCCATCCTATTGGGTAATTTCAACCCCACCCCTTCCGCCTCCTTCGTGCGGATAGGCTGGCCTTAGTGCCATTCACTACCCGTAGGCGTTTCTGGTTTTCTTGAGAAGCTCCGGCCCACGATTGGCTGGTGATGGAACCTTTGGGATTGGAGCTGAGCTGTTGCTTTTCTCCCCGCAGTGCGGACCCCTCCAGGCTAGCTGTAGGGTACTTGGTATGGTCTAGGCCAGACTAGAATCGTTAGTGCAGGGTCGCACAAATAGTGGCTTCGCATCTAGAAAAAGCTCTGGCTTCGGTGTTTCTAAGTTCAGATTTTGTCTTTAAAAAAAGGAAAGAAAAAAATGACTGACAGGATGATGAGCAAACAAGATGCAGGCCCACAGCCCTTGGGCAAGCAGCCATATCCTCAAAATATTTGTTCTAAGCACCCAGGCCTCCCATGAAGGTCACACAGTCAGGACCAATGGTTTTACCACCAGCACATTCCCTAGCCCCACTATCCGAATTGAGATGCGATTTTTTTTGAGGATTTGTAGACTGCGTGTTGCCCATTTACCTGAGACCCTAAAAGAATGTCTAGTGTCTTGTGAGCTGTCGTCATGGAAATCAAAAAATTAAAATTAAAAAAATTAAAAAGAATGTCCAGTGTCCTGAGGCCTTAGCGAATGAATCTCAATACCGGTTAACTGGATTCCACCCTGTAGGACAATGTTTGTTAGAGTAGCAGTTTGAACCTGAAAAACCGTGGTCTACCTTTTCAGCCTCCTTCCAGAGAACCAGGCAAAACAAGCTTTATTTCCTTTCGGCAAATCTCACTTTTTTCATTACTTCTTCCTACTTTAAGCTGGAAACAACTCTAAGCAGACCATAGGAAAAAAATGAAAACCTAAACTTTCCTGAAATGGATGGGGAAAAAATAAAAGAGGTAGCTCTCTCCAGTTGCCAGTATTTACAAATCTTGCTCCTTTTGGCAGGGTACCTGGGGAAAATGAAAGGAACACCAGATGCTTAGTTTTAACGGATTTTTTTTTGAGGGGAGGGGCTTAGGGGTGAGGGAAACAACTCTTAAATTCTTTTGAGCCTCTGCCCCTGGGTTAGCATCAGAAAATGTTACATACATGTAGAGCCTAGGAAATAGTCTGGCCGCTTTTTTAAATGACACAGTTGTTGATTGATTTGGCTCAGTGTAGCATCAGCCACTTAGGACAGAGCTGGGACTTGATCTCAAGTTGCCTGACTTTTTATAGATCTTGATTTCCTTGTATGCAACCTGGCCACCCTCCTTGGCAATATACTTTGAGCTCTAAGTGGGCACACACACACACCCACAAAATACTTCTTCAACCGAAATTAAATTTTCTCCAAGAGACATTTAATTTCCAAGAGACATTCCCTTACACAGTGTAGCTTTGAACACCATGCACCTGCAACAAGGCTGTTTTTGCTGAAATAGCCCCATTCTGAATCCTTTTTTCTCATTCTTCTGGTGTGTTTTTGCTGTGCTGTTGTTCACTCCCTTTTCCTTCCGTTTTTCCCCTCTTATTACGACCTGAAATCCCTCTCTGATTCTGCCTTTCCAGATTCATCACCGAGTATGTCTATGCCAGGGAAACAGGCCTGAGCAGGCCTTTATTAAAACAGTCATGGCTGAAAAGCATTGAGTTAGCTGACTAGGTGCCAGGCATTGTTCTCAACTCTCATTGGTGATTAACTTGATCATACTGCACTCCAATGAGAGACAGTTATCGTTCCTCTCTGTGTCTTATCCCTATTAGGAAACTGAGACTCAAGGAGTTTAACTTGCCCGAGTTCACACTACTAAGAAGTATTTTAGACCAGATAATTTGCCTTCAGACCCTTCTGCCTCTCCCAGTTTTCTTTCAAAAACTGTCCCTTCGCTGAATAGGTTTATTTGAATCTTTTGTTGTGTGGATCCTCCAGATTTGCCAGCTCCTCCCTCCTATGCTTCATTGAAGGTATTCTACCTTTAGAATCAAACATGAGATCCAGTCTAATTGAATCCCCAGACTTTGCCCCACCCCATTGCTGTCAATCTCCTAAAGCCACCTGGGAGCCCTCCAGCTCTCTTGTTTGCTCCCACTTTGATTTCTGGACCCCTACGATTCAGCTTTGGAGTGGCTCAATTGTATGAAGGGATACCTTGGGCAACTTACATAAAACAGCTTTCTTCTCCCAAGTTTACATCCCACACGATATCCTCTTTAGAGAAGGCCCTTTATTGAAACTTTGTCTGCTATCACAAATGACAGCTATGATTTCTTTTGCCATAGCTATACCATCTCTTCAGTCATCCCTCCTTATTGCAAGAAGAGTTCTGTTGTAAATAAAAAGCACCTGACACCTGGCAGACCACATCCTACCCCCTCCACAGCTCCTTTTCACTCTCAGTGATCTGCCAGAGAACCAAGAGGAAATCCCTCCCATCCGCAAGTCACACTGACTCCTGTGACTGCCATTTCTTTGGGAAAGAAGATGAAGAGGCAAACCCCTAGCCTTGGCTCACTTAGAGGAAAGGCCTGTGCATGTGCTCTGAGTAGTTCTGTTACTATTCAGTACTATCCAGTGAAAAACTTGGATGGGCAGAGAATATTTCTAGAAGGTTACAAGGACATGTTTATACTGGTTGCCTCAGAAGAGGAAACCTCAGATGTAGCTACAGAATTAGGGAAGAAGGGACACTTTTTGCTCTACTTTTCTGTGACTTTGGAATTTTGAACCATGTGAATGTACTGCCTTCTTCAATTAATTTTTTTTTTTTTTTTGAAACAGAGTCTTGCTTTGTTGCCCAGGCTGGAGTACAGTGGCTCAATCTCGAATCACTGCAACCTCTGCCTCCTGGACTCAAGAGATTCTCTTGCCTCAGCCTTCCGAGTAGCTGGGATTACAGGTACGCACCACCACACCTGGCTAATTTTTTTGTCATTTTAATAGAGATGAGGTTTCACCATGTTGTCCAGGTTGGTCTTGAACCCCTGAATTCAAGTGATCCGCCTGCCTCGGCCTCCCAAAGTGCTGGAATTACAGGCATGAACCACCACGCCCAGCCCTAATTAATTTATTTTTAAGTAATTTATTTATTTTGGAGACAAGTTCTCACTCTGTCCCAGGTTAGAGTGCAGTGGCAAGATCATAGCTCACTGCAGCCTTGAACTCCTGACCGCAAGCCATCCTTCCTCCCACCTCGGCCTCCCAAGTAGCTGGGACTACAGGCATGCACCACCATGCCTGGCTAATTTTTTTTTTTTTTTTTTTTTTTTCACTGTAGAGACAAAGTCTTGCTTTGTTGCTCAGGCTCATCACAAACTGCTGGCCTTAAGCAACACTCCCACCTCAACCTCCCAAAGTGCTGATCTTTAGGAGGGAAGCCAAGATAGAAAGAAAGAAGGAAAGAAACTAAACAATCTGTTGAGCTAAAAGTTGACACTACTGGAAAGGAAGGTTAACTTTTTTATTTACTTCACAAGAATCTGCATTGTGTGAATTAGTTACAGTAAACAGTTATAATTTTTTTTAATGAAGTGAAGGTCACAGGAGGCTCAGTACTTCCAGGGCTGTGAATGTCATCTAAGGTGCACCTGTCTGATAATAAGGACTCCTGGTACATAGAAGGGGAGGCAGTAGCTTCCACTCCAAATGTCACATGACCTCACACAGCTCAGCAATAGAACAGGGCTTTCCACTGTCCTCCCTGCTTCCCCGAAGCTTCACAGGTTTATTTTCCTTCTTCTGCCTTCTACTACTGTAACAGCAATTAAAGAAGAGGCAGAGACACCAGCAAGGTCTGCCTTTCCCCCTGTTTCCCTTCCTCCCTGTCCCCTTTTGCTCTGGAGTGTCTCCTTTAGACTGTCAGTGGAGCTTATCTTGGAGGTTCAGCAGAAACCTAGGATGACCTTAACTCAAGCCAAGGACACGGTTGTCAAGTGCAGGCGTTTCCAGATTGCTGCTGTTCTGCTCCTGCTCTTTGCAGCTTCTCTTGCTCCTCATACTCTGCAGAACTTGCACGCAGGCTCTGTCTTACGCTCTGTATACCCACTGTTCCTTCTTCACGAGTGGTCGTCTTTCTTTGCTTTGCCCAGGGTATGTCACACACAGCGCTGAAGATCATTTCATTCTCAAAATATCATTGCCAAGCACAATTATTGAGTTTCTTTAATATGCCAGGTACTATTTTAGGAGCTGAGCGTGTAGCATGGACAAAAGAGATGGAGTACCTGTTCTCATGGGGTTATATTCTAGAGGGGGGGAAAGGCAATACACAAGAAAATGCCCATAGCTGGGCGTGGTGGCGCATGTCTGTAGTCCCAGCTACTAAGGAGCCTGAGACAGAAGAATCACTTGAACCTGGGAGGTGGAAGTTGCAATGAGCCAGATCACACTACTGCACTCCAGCTTAGGCAACAGAATAAGACTCGATCTCAAAAAAGAAAAGAAAAGAAAAGACCCAGTAGTAATAAGTGCTGTGATGATGGGAGCCAAATTTTGGTTGAGTGGTCAGGGAAGACTGATCTGAGGAGGCAATGTTTAAGTTGAGGCAGGAAGGGCACAAAGGAGGCAGCTAGCTATGTGTATATCTATGGGTGGATTCCAGGCTAAGATGGCAGATAGTATGCATGCTACTAATTTTGCCCTATCCCAAAACTGCACTAAACAGATTTTCTTTTCTATTCCTTTTCTTTCTTTTTTTAAGTCGTAAAACCATAAGGAAAGGAGAACAGGAGAGGAGAAAAGAGCAACACAATTTTAGAAGCTGAAAAATAGATGGATGAGTGGTAACTGATTTAGCAGACATGAGAAAGCTGAGATCCAACCCAACTTACACTGGAAAAACCTCAAAAGGCTCAGAAACTGCCAGAACCAGGGACCGTCGGGACTGAGGGTGGAGGAGAAGGCTAAAATAAGGAGAAATCAGCGAGAGCAATTTAAGGAGCAGTGAGATCCCTAGATCCCCTCTGTCCTTCCAGCAAAAAAAAACTGGAGGTTTATCTTCTAGAAAGTCTCTGACTTGGAGGATATCAGGCTTGCTGAGGGCACAGGAAATATGGAAATGGGGAGGTCCAGAGGCCAGATGCACAGTGAATGCAGAGACTCCAGCCGTCTTGCCCCATCTGGCTCTCAGATTGCTGGCAAAGTGCCTTCTGTCTTCCGGGTAGGAGAGTGGAAGACTTTTTTTTTTTTTTTGAGATAGTCTTGCTCTGTTGCCCAGGCTGGAGTGCACTGGCGTGATCTTGGCGCACTGCAACCTCTGCCTCCTGGGTTCCAGCGATTATCCTGTCTCAGCCTCCCAAGTAGCTGGGATGATAGGTGCGCACCACCACGCCCAGCTAATGTTTGTATTTTTAGTAGAGACAGGGTTTCACCATGTTGGCCAGTTTGGTCTCAAACTCCTGACCTCGTGATCCACATGCCTGGCTTCCCGAAGTGCTGGGATTATAGACGTGAGCCACCACGCCCAGCCAGAAGACTTTTCTCCGAGGAATGTTATCAGCCTAGAGGAATGATGCACAGAGTCTAACACTGGCGTTTTCCAAACAAATGGTTGAACAAGGTCACCCCTCAGTGAAGCTCAGGATCAATGTATCAGACACATTCTGTGCACTGCTTCTAATCCTTTTGGTCTGACCTCTTACTCCACCAATATCAGCAGCCACCTTTCCATCAAGTTCTTTACAGCTTTGAAAGGCAAAGGAAAGTCTCCTCTCAGCCCTGAATCCCAAAGCTTCTCTGACATTGTGTGGGCCTGCAGAACCACTCAGCATCAGCATTTAGGCACGTGCAACCTAGGCATTTAGGGAACATCTCTGGGGCCACCTTTGAGGATAAATGTTTTCCTCTGTCATCCCAAGTGGACAATTCTGAGACACATTTCATAAGACTCAAAATATCCCATGGAATGCAGCACAAGTCACCTAAAATGGTGGCCAACTAAGTAACACAGCATTGTATTGACTTTCTCTCTGTCCTTTTTCACTGCCTCAGTCCCTCCCCCCATTTCTGCTTCCTTGTATCAATTCCCAAATGAGCTACCGCCATGTAAATCTTTGTGTTGGGCTCTTCTTTGGAGCTAATACAAGGCCCAATCCCACACTCAAAGCTGAGACGGAGTCTTGCTCTGTCACTCAGGCTGGAGTGCAGTGGCGCGATCTCTGCTCACCGCAGCCTCCACCTCCCCCATTCAAGCAATTCTCCTGACTCAACCTCCTGAGTAGCTGGGATTACAGGCGCATGCCACCATGCCCGGCTGAGGTGGGAGGATTGCTTGAGGCCAGGAATTTGAGACCAGCGTGGCCGACATGGTGAAACCCCGCCTCTACTAAAAATACAAAAATTAGACAGGCGTGCAGGCATGGTGGCACATACCTGTAATCACAGCAAGTTGGGTGGCTGAGGCAAGAGAATGGCTTGAACCCAGGGGGCAGAGTTTGCAGAGCTAAGATCACGCCACTGCACTTCAGCCTGGGCAACACAGCAAGACTGTCAAGAAAGGAAGTAAGGAAGGGAGGGAGGGATGGAGGAAGGGAGGGAAGGAAGGAAGGGCAATCTACAGAACAGAAGAAAATATTTGCATATATCTGATAAGGGGTTAATTTTCAAAATATAGGGAAAACCAGGCCCAATGGCTCACGCCTGTCATCCCAACATTTTGGGAGGCCGAGGTGAGTGGATCGCTTGAGGCCAGGAGTTGGAGATCGCCTGGCCAACATCATGGTGGAACCCTATCTCTACTAAAAATACAAAAATTATCTGGGCATAGTGGCTCACACCTGTAGACCCAGCTACTAGGGAAGCTGAGGCAGGAGAATTGCTTGAACTTAGGAAGCAGAGGCTACAGTGAGCTGAGATCACGTCACTGCACTCCAACCTGGACGACAGAGTGAGATTCCATCTCTAAATAAATAAATAAACAAATAAAATATAGGAAGAATTCCTACAGCTCCATAACAGAAATAACAAATGGCCTGAATTTTTTTTTTTTTTTTTTTTTTAAAGACAGAGTTTCACTCTTGTCACCCATGCTGGAGTGCAGTGGCGTGATATCGGCTCACTGCAACTTCCGCCTCCTGGGTTCAAGCGATTCTCCTGACAAATGGCCTGATTTATTTATTTATTTATTTATTTATTTTTATTTTTATTTTTTTTGAGACAGAGTCTCGCTCTGTCGCCCAGGCTGGAGTGCAGTGGCCGGATCTCAGCTCACTGCAAGCTCCGCCTCCCGGGTTCACACCATTCTCCTGCCTCAGCCTCCCGAGTAGCTGGGACTACAGGCGCCCGCCACCTCGCCCGGCTAGTTTTTTAAATTTTTTTAGTAGAGACGGGGTTTCACCGTGTTAACCAGGATGGTCTCAATCTCCTGACCTCGTGATCCACCCATCTCGGCCTCCCAAAGTGCTGGGATTACAGGCTTGAGCCACCGCGCCCAGCCTTTTTTTTTTTTTTTGAGACGGACTCTGTGGCCCAGGCTGGAGTGCAGTGGTGCAATCTCAGCTCACTGCAAGCTCCGCCTCCCAGGTTCACTCCATTCTCCTGCCTCAGCCTCCCAAGTGGCTGGGACTACAGGTGCCCGCCACCATGCCTGGCTAATTTTTTTGTATTTTTAGTAGAGACGGGGTTTCACCGTGTTAGCCAGGATGGTCTTGATCTCCTGACCTCGTGATTTGCCCGCCTCGGCCTCCCAAACTGCTGTGATTACAGGCCCATTCTTTTATTAAAAGGTAACTTTGTGGCCAGCAACTTAACATTTTGTTTAATAAACACAGAATGGGCAGGTGCGGTGGCTCATGCCTATAATCCCAGCAATTTGGGAGACCTAGGCAGGTGGATCGCCTGAGGTCAGGAGTTTGAGACCAGCCTGACCAATATAGCGAAACCTTGTCTCTACTAAAAATACAAAAAGTAGCCGGGCGTGGTGGTGGGCACCTGTAATCAGAACTTCTCGGGAGGCTGAGGCAGGAGAATCCAGGAGGCAGAGGTTGCAGTGAGCTGAGATCGAGCCACTGGACTCCAGCCTGGGCGACAGAGACCCTGTCTCAAAAACAAACAAACAAAAGTAAAATCAGAGTAAGATAACACTACATGCATAGGAGACAGCTGAGCATTTAACAGACAATGCCAAGTGTTGATAAGGGTGTGGAACTCTCTCATACTTTGCCAATGAACATGCAAAATGGTACAGCTACTTTGGAAATATTTGTCAGTTTCTTATACAGTTAAGTATAGTTACCGCATCACCCTGATCCTAGGTATTTTCCCAAATGGTGTAGCTATAACATTCAATACTATTCAACGATAAAAATGAATGAACTATTGATACATGCAATCTGGATGAATCTCATATCTAATTTTGCTGAGTGAAATAAGCCAAACAAAACAGTGCATTCTCTACAATTCCATTTATATGAAATTCTAGAAGATGCAAAATAATAGAAAGCAGATCAGTGCCTGGGAATTGAGAGTGGGAAAGACATGGAAGGAGGGGATTTCAAAAGGGCATGAGGAAACTTTCAGGGGTAATGATTATATTCACTGTCTGGATCATGGTGATGGTTCCTCAGATATGTATGTCAGAACTTATCAAATTGTACACTTTGAACATGCGCAGCTAATTGTTATCAATTATACATCAGTAAAACGGTTTTATAAAAAATTGCATGGCTGGGTACAGTGACTCACACCTATAATCCCAAGACTTTGGGAGGCTGAGGCAGGTGGATCACCTGAGGTCTGGAGTTTGAGACCAGCCTGGACAACATGGTGAAACCCCATCTCTATTAAAAATGCAAAAATTAGGCCAGGCGTGGTGGCTCACGCCTGTAATCCCAGCACTTTGGGAGGCGGAGGCGGGCAAATCACGAGGTCAGGAGATCGAGACCATCCTGGCTAACATGGTGAAACCCTGTCTCTACCAAAAATACAGAAATTAGTCAGTCATGGCAGCACACGCCTGTAGTCCCAGCTATTCAGGAGGCTGAGGCAGGAGAATTGCTTGAACCCGGGAGGCAGAGGCTGCAGTGAGCCAAGATCACGCCATTGCACTCCCGCCTGGGCAAAAGAGTGAGACTGCCTCAAAAAAAAACAAAAAAATTAGCTGGGCATGGTGGCATGCACCTGTAGTCCCAGCTACTCAGGAGGCTGAGGCAGAAGAATTGCTGGAACCCAAGAGGCAGAGGTTGCAGTGAGCTGAAATCATGCCACTGCACTCCAGCCTGGGTGACAGAGCCAGAGTCCATCTCACAGAAAAAAAAAAAAAAAATTGCATACAGGTTGCCTGCAGATATCTCGTGATAAATAAAGAAGAAAAGAAAAATGCATAAGGGTTTGCTTCTTTCCTTGTTTGTCACTGGAGTAGCCTGTGAAGATGGTACTCTTAAATATTTATTCCTATTTCTTTTTTTTTTTTTTACCAGACATGTATTTTATTCTTTGACTTTTTGTAATTTTTAATTTTTTAAATAGCACCTGGTTCAAAATTCAAAAGGTGCAAAAGGATGAAGAGCCTCTCTCACCTCTATTTTCTTCCATCCAGCACCGCTCCCTGAGAGCAGTTAATGTAGCTAGTTTTCAAAGTATCCTTTCTAAGATATTCCAGATTTTATTATAAGGCACACGCTACTGAGATAAACTAGAATGGGGTTGTATTTTATCTGTTGGCTCAAAGACTTCAGGATCAAGAGCATGTTCAACATCAGACAAATCGTCCTGTACAATCTTTGTGAAGCCACACTATCAGGCTATCAGGTGGAATCCCCACCCCACTGCCACATCCTGCTAAAAATGCGACCGACGATCTCAAATGTTTCTCTCCTCTTTGACGTTTCTCTTGCACCTAACAGTAACCTCTCACCTCTTGTAGCTCTCAGCACCTTCCTGATATTGCATGGTCCCAGCTTTCCTCTGACACCTTTAGCCCTTTCTTTTCCACTCATCTTCCTGATTGCCTTCTGGTTTCCCTCTGACTCTCTATATGAAGATGGTTTCCAGGCGCTGTTCTTGAAGGGCTTCCTAAAAAGTCTTACCGGTTTACAACTATCTACACTAAGGCGTCCTTTACGTCTTTAATTGGTGCTTTGCCAGCTTAATGCACACGACTGCCCCCCAAGTTTGCACAGCCCTCCCCACAGCCCTCAAATGTGCACTGCTCACATCTCCAGCTCTGTGCCCATCCCACAGGGCCAGTTCATGCAAACTGTTCAAATTTCTGTCTTCCAAAGTGATTACTTTCCCTCCTTAGGATTTCTACCAGTTAACGCCTATGCTATTTCTAAGAAATTGTTTCTTATCATAAATTATTATCTATTTGAGTACAAGGACTGTATCTCCCTAAGAAGACTCAACCTGGCTTTACTGGAGGTAGAGACCTTGGCTTAGATTTATTTTGTTTACTAATGCACAGCTGTAGATGCTCAGATAACTGAGGGAATGTTTACTATATCAAAATTATCCAACAGGCCATTAAAATACCCAATTGTACATCAAATTCCATTAAATAAATTAGGAGAACTTGATATTGAATGGGCTTCAACATGGTTTCACCAAAGTAAATCACAATTTAAGGTATTTTTTATGTAAATATAGGCTTCCATTTATGAGAGCTCCTAAAAAGTAGGATACACCCTGTATGTCAGTGATCAAAAAATAGATTTTGCCCTTGGCACTCTGATAGAATCTCTGGAATGCTGGCATGTTATGTAATAGCCCCTAACCAGCCAGCCAGAAGTATCTCAATCCTGAGAACTCTTTGGTACTTTACTTGGGCTCTTACTATTTTCAGTTTGCAGTACAGTGATTCATTTACAAGTGCCTTCTCCTTACTAGGTGTAGGCACTAGGAAGACAGAGAGTGGTAGCAACAAGTCAAGCGCAAGGACCTTGGCACCATCAGCGTTGGGATCCAAACCTGACTCGGCCATTCCCTGGCTGTCTGACCCCAGCCTGTTCTGACCCCATCAAAACACATGACTAGATGGCCACACGTGGTGGCATGCCCCTGTAGTCCCAACTACATGGGAAGCTGAGGTGGAGGATCACTTAAGCCCAGCAGTTCAAGGCTGTGGTGCACTATGATAATACCTGGGCAATACAATGAGACCCATTCCTACAAAAAACATTTAAAAATTAGCCAGGTGTAGAGGCATGTGCCTGTAGTCCCAGGACTCCCGGGGCTGAGTTGGGAGGATCGCCTGAGCCCAGGAATTCGAAGTTGCAGTGAGCTATGATCACGCCACTTCACTCCAGCCTAAGTGACAGAGCGAGACTCCATCTCTTTTAAAAAATAAAATAAAATAAAAAGATTATATAGAAACCTCCACATTGTCCAATCTATTTGTACAACATTGTCAACCCTCAAAAACCCACTTGGCAGCAAATGAGATGGACTGCATGGCCTGGAAACTACAGGCTAACTGGAAAGGACTGTTCCTGTTGCAAAATATTGCAGGGTCACAAAACAAGCAAGCCATGGGTCTTTAATTTAAAATGTTTGGCTGGGCACTGTGGCTCACACCTGTAATCCCAGCACTTTGGGAGGACAAGGCTGGCGGATCACTTGGGTCCAGGTGTTCGAGATCAGCCTGGCCAACATGGCGAAACCCCATCTCTACTAAAAATACAAAAAATTATCCCGGCCTGGTGGTGTGCACCTGTAGTTCCAGCTATTCAGGGAGATCTGAGGCAGGAGGATCACTTGAGCCTGGGAGGTCAAAGCTGCAGTGAACCCTGATTGTGCCATGGTGCTCCACCCTGGGTGACAGAGTGAGACCCTGTCTCAAAAAATATAAGTAAGGCCGGGCGCACTGGCTCACGCCTGTAATCCCAACACTTTGTGAGGCTGAGACGGGCAGATCACGGGGTCAGGAGTTTGAGACCAGCCTGACCAACATGGCGTAACCCTGTCTCTACTAAAAATACAAAAATTAGTCCGGCGTGGTGGTGCACGCCTGTAATCCCAGCTACTCGGGAGGTTGAAGCAGGAGGATCACTTGAACCCGGGAGGCAGAGGTTACAGTGAGCTGAGATCGCTCCATTGCACTCCAGCCTGGGATATAGAGCGAGACTCCATCTCAAAAAATAGTAATAATAATAAATAAATAAAATTAAAATGTGATATTTTGTTCATCAGAGATATATTGACATTATTTTAACCTTTAAAAATATTACATGCAAATATTATTTGTTTTGATTATTGAGTTTTTTGGTGCCTCACTTGCTTCATCCTAATCCCAGCCCTGCTAGTATCTATAGAATCAGAGAAAGGGGACTCTGGTAACCACGAGCTTTGGTTCTGACTTCAGCTCTGCCATTTACAAGCTTAGAGACTTGGACTCCCTGAGCCTCACCTTCACAACTCCCAGTCATACAGTATGGATGATTATATCTGCCCCATTTTCTTTGCAGGGCAGTTAAATATGAGGGTCAAATGAGATAATGCAGGAAAGAACATTTTTAAAAGAACATTGTGCCATATATGAAAAAGGAGATAATAATTAGCAATAGTTTTTCTTCCAGCTTACTCTTTGAGCAGGGATTAGCAAATCCAGCTTGATCTGTGAGCTCCTGAATCAGACAGGATGGTAACGTTCAGAAACCAGAAACCCTAGGACAACCAACACACCCAGATCTATGCAGCTCCACGGTACTGACTGATGCTGGAGCAAGTCTATGCTAGCACAGTGGCCCTGACCACTACTTCCACCTCTCTGTGACACAGAAATGGGATATATACCTGAAGAGAGAGAGAGAGAGATTTTATTGAGAGAGAGAGATTATACTATAGCTGATATATTTTTTAGATCCTGAACCCTCTAAATCTCATGTTGAATTGCAACGCCCAGTTTTGGAGGTGGGGCCTGGTGGGAGGTGATTGGATCATGGGGGTGGATCTCTCATGACTTGGTGCTGTCCTTGCAATGGTGAGAGAGTTCTCAGGAGATCTGGTTGTTTGGAAGTGTGTGGTACCTCTCCTCCAACTCTCCCTCTTCTTCCTGCTCTGGCCATGGGATGGGCCTGCTCCTGCTTCACATTCCACCATGAATAAAAGCTCCTTGAGGCCTCCCCAGAAGCCAACTAGATGCTGGTGCCATGATTGTACAGCCTGCAGAACTGTGAGCCAATTAAACTTCTTTACTTTCTAAATTACCCAGTCTCATGTATTCCTTTATAACAAGGCAAGCATGGCCTAAGGCAATATCCTTTACAAACTTTTTATGACCTGACCGGGCACACTGGCTCACACATGTAATCCCAGCACTTTAGGAGGCCAAGGTGGGCAGATCATTTGAGGCCAGGAGTTCAAGACCAGCAGGGTCAACATGGTGAAACCCTGTCTCTACTAAAAATACAAAAATTAGGCAGGTGTGGTGATGGGTGCCTGTGATCCCAGCTACTCAGAAGGCTGAAGCAGGAAAATTAGTTGAACCTGGGAGGTGAAGGCTGCAGTGAGCCGAGATCATGCCACTGCACTCCAGCCTGGGTGACATAGAGAGATTCTGTCTCAAATAAACAAAAAAACAAAGTTTATATGACCAGTGAGCACAGCTGATGTATTTCAGGCCTGAACTAACTATTTCCAGATTGTAGGCTTTTGCCCAGGAATAAGCATAACTTTAAGTGGGCCAACACCTCCTCCATTTGTTTCTTAACAATGTCATTACTTTTGTATAATTATTATACTCACACTATATCAAGTTTTAAAGTACAGATTGTGGGCTGGGCATGGTGGCTCATGCCTATAATTCCAGCCGAGTTGGGTGGATCACCTGAGGTCAGGGATTCGAGACCAGCATGGCCAACATGGCGAAACCCCATCTCTACTAAAAATATAAAAATTAGCCAGGTATGGTAGCACATACCTATGATCCCAGCTACTTAGGAGGCTGAGGCAGGAAAATCACTTGAACCCGGGAGAGAGAAGTTGCAGTGAGTCGAGATCATGCCAGTGAACCGAGATCACTCTGGGTAACAGAGTAAGACTCTGTCTCTAAATAAAATAAAATAATAATTTTATGTATTAATAAAATTAATACATAAATTTAATAAAATAGATTGTGGAGTGGTCATTAGGGATCCTCCTAAAGCCTTCTTGTAGCATTAATTTACTTGTTTCTTGCACAATTACGTAATTTATTTGTGATATTTCACTGGTCTTTCATTAAAACAGTGTTATTCTTCATGGTGGCTCACACCTGCAATCCCAGCACTTTGGGAGGCCAAGGCGGGTGGATCACGAGGTCAGGAGATCGAGACCATCCTGGCTAACACGGTGAAACCCCATCTCTACTAAAAATACAAAAAAAATTGCTGGGCATGGTTGGGGGCACCTGTAGTCCCAGCTACTCGGGAGGTTGAGGCAGGAGAATGGTGTGAACCTGGGAGGCGGAGCTTCAGTGAGCACAGATCGTGCCACTGTGCTCCAACCTGGCCGACAGAGCAAGACTCTGTCTCAAAAAACAAGAACAAAAACAAAGACAAAAACTAAACAGTGTTATTCTTGTTACCTATTTTAGGTAATTTTTTTTTTTTTTTTGTCATAGCAGTTAAGATCAACAGTGGTAAAAAGTTTACTTTTGGAGGCAATCTGGTTTTCCTTCTTTGGTTTATTTAAAATGACCAAAGGTTTTCAAAGTTTATGAACCAGTGTTCCAAAGCCTTTTGTAATATTTGGAGAAAGTTTTAAACTGCATATATGGAACGTAATATAATTCTTTGCAACTTTCCTGTGTTGATATTTCTTCACCCTAGAATTTTGGGGTTTGTTTTTGCTGCTTTCATAAGCAGGTGCCATATACAATGCAAAATGAAAGGATCACTGAAGCCGGGGACAGTGGCTCATACCTGTAATCCCAGCACTTTGGGAGGCTGAGGCAGGTGGATCACTTGAGGTCAGGAGTCCAAGAACAGCCTGACCAAGATGGTGAAACCCTGTCTGTACTAAAAATACAAAAATTAGCCAGGCATGGCGGTGTATGCTTGTTAGTTCAGCTACTTGGGAGGAGGATTGCTTGAACCCAGGAGGCTGAGGTTGCAGTGAGCCAACATCATGCCACTGCACTCCAGCCTGGGTGACAGAGTGAGACTGTCTCATCATTGAGATAACATACTTTGTGATTATTGTCCAAAGTACCTGCATCAGTCAGTACCTGCTCCACTTTGCCTTTATTTTTTTAATTTTAATTTTAATTTTTGGAGACAGGGTCTTGCTGTGTCACCCATGCTTGAATGTAGTGATGTGATCACAGCTCACTGCACACATTGCCTTTAAAACAGACTGCCTGCTCCAGCCTGAGGTCAGCTTTTTCTCTACACTCTGTCTCAAGAGTGAAAGAACACAGTTGTCAAAGACATACACTTTGTATATACCTTTATTCTCACTTTATTTCAGTGTATGTCATTACCAGTTTGCATGTCTGTAGTGGGTATTTGAGGCATTGGCCACTCAAGCATCCATTCACTTGAATTTGCTATGGGGAAAATCCTGCCTCTTTGGAGACTGTTCAGTGATAGTCATATTTCCCCACTCTATGCCAGCACATGAATCAAAGTTAGCTACTCAGTCATCCTTCCCTCTCTCTCCCTTCTTGCAGTTGAATCTTACTATGCTTTTAATGTCTGTAGAATCTGTACTGATGACACATCTTTCATTTATATTTTCACATCTTTTTTATGGATCTAGCTAGGGTTTTATCAACTTTGTTGATCTTCTCAAGGCTCCAAGTTTAACTTTGTTAATTGTCTCTCTTGTTTGTTTTCTATTTCATTGATTACTACTCCATCCTTATTATTTTATTCCTTCTATGTACCTCCTTAGGTTGACATTGCTCTTAAGATAGAAACTTCACTCATTAATTTTAGGCCATTCTTCGTCTTCTTTTTTCTTTTTTTTGTTTTGAGACAGAGTCTCACTCTATCACCCAGCCTAGAGTGCAGTGGCGCAATCTCGGCTCACTGCAAGCTCCGCCTCTTGGGTTCACGCCATTCTCCTGCCTCAGCCTCCCGAGTAGCTGGGACAACAGGCACCCGCCACCACGCCTGGCTAATTTTTTTGTATTTTTAGTAGAGACACGGTTTCACCGTGTTAGCCAGGATGGTCTTGATCTCCTGACGTTGTGATCCGCCTGCCTTGGCCTCCCAAAGTGCTGGGATTACAGGTGTGAGCCACTGTGCCTGGCCTCTTTTTTTTTAATTCTTTTTTTTTTTTTTTTGAGACAGAGTCTCCCAATGTCGCTTGGCCTGGAGTGCAGTGGCAAGGTGGCATGATCTCAGCTCACTGCAACTTCTGTCTCCCGGGCTCAAGTGATTCTCCTGCCTCAGCCTCCCAAGTAGCTGGGATTACAGGCACCTGCCACCATGTCCACCTAATTTTTTGTTTTTGTTTTTGTTTTTGTTTTTTGAGATGGAGTCTCGCTTTGTCGCCCAGGCTGGAGTGCTGTGGCGCGATCTCAGCTCACTGCAAGCTCCGCCTCCCGGGTTCACGCCATTCTCCTGCCTCAGCCTCCCAGTAGCTGGGACTACAGGCGCCCACCACCACGCCCGACTAATTTTTTTTTGTATTTTTAGTAGAGATGGAGTTTCACTATATTGGCCAGGCTGGTCTCAGACTCCTGACCTTGTGATCCTTCTGCCTCAGCCTCCCAAAGTGCTGGGATTACAGGCATGAGCCACCACACCTGACTAAAATTCAGCATTTTTTTTTTTTTTTTTGAGATGGACTCTCACTCTGTCACCCAGGCTAGATGGAGTGCAGTGGCACGATCTTGGCTCACTGCAACCTCTGCCTCCTGGGTTCAAGAGATCCTCATGCCTCAGCCTCCTAAGTAGCTGGGGCTACAGGCAAGCACTACCACCCCCAGCTAATTTTTGTATTTTTAGTAGAGATGGAGTTTTGCCACGTTGGCCAGACTGGTCTCGAACTCCTGACCAAAAGTGATCTGCCCACCTCGGCCTCCCAAAGCGCTGGGATTATAGACATGAGCCACCACGCTTGGCTTTAGGCCTTTCTTCTTTTTTAATATAATCACTTAAAGCATAAATTTCCCTGTGAGTACTACTTTGAATGCATCCTAAATTTTTTTTTTTTTTTTTGTAGAGGCAAGATCTCAATATGTCGCTCAGGCTGGTCTCGAACTCCTGGACTCAAGTGATACTCCCACCTTGGCCACCTAAAGTTCTGGGATTACAAATATGAGCCATCACAACCAGCCCCATATTTTTTATATGCTGTATTTATTATCATTCATTTTGAAATTTTTTTTTTTTTTTTTTTTTTTTTTGAGACGGAGTCTCACTCTGTCGCCCAGGCTGGAGAACAGTGGCATGATCTCGGCTCACTGCTAACTCTATCTCCTGGGTTCACACCATTCTCCTGCGTTGGCCTCCCGAGTAGCTGGGACTACAGGCACCCACCACCACGCCCGGCTAATTTTTTGTAGTTTTAGTAGAAACAGAGTTTCCCCGTGTTAGCCAGGATGGTCTCCATCTCCTGACCTCGTGATCTGCCTACCTCAGCCTCTCAAAGTGCTGGGATTACAGGCGTGAGCCACCACCCTTGGCCCACACCAGCTAATTCTTAAGTTTTTTTGTAGAGATGGAGGAATCTTGCTATGTTGTTTAGGCTGATCTCGAACTCCCAAGCACAAGCAATCCTCCCACCTCAGCCTCCCAAAGTGACGGGATTACAGGTGTGAGCCACCGTGCCTAGCCAACTGTATATCTTTTACCAAATTTGAGAAGCCATTATTTGTTCAAATGTTTTTTTCTACCTTCTTTAAAACATTTCCTTCCTCATACCAACCTGGGTGATGGAGTGAGACTCTGTCTCAAAAAATAAAAATAAAATAAAAATTTCCTTCCTTTTGGGATTCCAATTACCTGTATTTAGACTTATTGATACTGTTCTACAGCTTCCTTTTCTATTTTTTGGTCTTTATTTTTCAGATTGCATACTCTACTGTTATATCTTCAAGTTAGCTGAGTCTCTGTCATCTTCATCCTACTATTAACCCCATTCAGTGAATTTTTCATTGATTTATTTAAATTTTTTTGAGATGGAATCTCACTCTGTCACCCAGACCGTAGTGTAGAAACATTTTCAATTATAAAATTTCTTCCAGCTCTTTTTCATACTTCTCTGATGAGATTTTCTATGTGTTCATTCATTCCAAATATAGTTTCCTTTACTTAATGGAACATGGTTATATTGGCTGCTATAAGGTTCTTGTCTGAAAATTCCAACATGTGGAGTCACTCAGAATTGTTCTCTATTGATGACTTTTTTCTGTGAGAATGGATTGCATTTTCCTAGTTCTTCATCTATTGAGTGATTGTTATTGTATCCTGGAATTTATGATGCTATTTTGTGGAAACCCTGGTTATATCTCCCCAGAGATTACTGTTCATTTTGTTTTAACTGGCACTTACTTTGGAGAGATTCAAACTGCAAATTCCGACTTGCCCACAGTGGGCAGTAGTTCAAGTCTCACTTCTGTTCTTTTAGCCATAAATGCAAGTTGTTTTGAATCTGTTACACTTGAGTATGGTTCGGGAGTCAGCCTAAGACTTGGGCAAACTGTAAATAGATTTGGGAGCTCCCCTTTTCTGACTCTTTGTGGTCTGAGATTCCCCCTTCATTTTCTGATGGCCATGGTGGCCTTGGGATTTGTCCCCTGGTTCCTTGGCCCAAAAAGTTGGTAGGCTTTCCACTGAAGTTACAACTACCCTATTCCACAAAATGACAGTCTTTTTTCTGGCCAAAATCACACACAAAAAGGGAAACCCATCTTGAATCAGTTCCTTTAAGTTTCAAATCCTCTTCAAAATCTGCCTACTTTTGTTAACTCTCCAGAAACACTGGTTGGTTTCTTTTGCATTTTGCCCATCATCTCTACTTATCTTGGTGGGGGGACAGTCTGTTAGGCTCTTACTCTGCTATAGTTGAAGTGGAATTTTCTTTCTGTTGAATTTTTTTCATTGACAAAAAAATTCTATATATTTATGAGCCGGGCACAGTGGCTCATGCTTGTAATCCCAGCAGTTTAGGAGGCCAAGGCCAGCGGATCACAAGGTCAGGAGTTTGAGACCAACCTGGCCAACATGGTGAAACCCTGTCTGTACTAAGAAAATTAGCTAGGGTGTGGTGGTGCACCTGTAGTCCCAGCTACTCGGGAGGCTGAGGCAGAAGAATCACCTGAACCTGGGAGGTGGAGGTTGCAGTGAGCCGAGATCATGCCATTGCACTCCAGCCTGGGCGACAGAGCAAGACTCTGTTTCCAAAAAAAAAAAAATCTATATATTTGTGGTGTACATGATGTTTTGATATACATATAGATACGTTGTGGGATTGCTAAATCAAGCTAATTACCATATTCATTACTTCACATATTTATATTTATGTGGTGAGAACATTTAAAATTTAGTCTTTTAGCAATTTTCAAGTATATAATACATTGGTCTTAATTATAGTCACCATGTTGTACAATAAATCTTCGAGAATTAGTCCCTATGTCTAACTGAAATGTTGTATCCTTCAACCAACATCTCTTTAACCCCCTACCCCACCCCAGTTGAATACTGAGCAGATACCTAAAAGATTGAAAAGGGCTGTAACTCATTCATCCCAGAAACAATGTTCTAAGGAGATGGAGCTCCAGACTTCCAGCACCTCCACATTCTTGTCTTTTTAGAGTCTGGACATTCAGGCTTCCCTTGGATCAGGTGCATTCCTACATATTCTTTCTTTCCTTCTTTCTTTCTTTCTCTTTTTTTTTTTTTTTTTTTTTGATGGAGTCTCGCTTTGTCGCCCAGGCTGGAGCACAGTGGTGCGATCTCCGCGCACTGAAAGCTCCACCTTCAGGGTTCACACCATTCTCCTGCCTCAGCTTCCCGAGTAGCTGGGACTACAGGCGCCCGCCACCACGCCCGGCTAATTTTTTGTATTTTTAGTAGAGACAGGGTTTCACTGTGTTAGCCAGGATGGTTTCGATCTCCTGACTTCGTGATACGCCCGCCTCGGCCTCCCAAAGTGCTGGGATTAAGTGAGCCACCACGCCCGGCCTTTTTTTTTTTTTTTTTTGAGATGGAGTCTGGCTCTGTCGCCCAGGCTGGAGTGCAGTGGCCGGATCTCAGCTCACTGCAAGCTCCGCCTCCCGGGTTTACGCCATTCTCCTGCCTCAGCCTCCGGAGTAGCTGGGACTACAGGCGCCCGCCACCTCGCCCGGCTAGTTTTTTTGTATTTTTTAGTAGAGACGGGGTTTCACCGTGTTCGCCAGGATGGTCTCGATCTCCTGACCTCGTGATCCGCCCGTCTCGGCCTCCCAAAGTGCTGGGATTACAGGCTTGAGCCACCGCGCCCGGCCTTTTTTTTTTCTTTTTTGAGACGGAGTTTCCATCTTGTCACCCAGGCTGAAGTACAGTGGTGCAATCTCGGCTCACCGCAACCTCCGCCTCCCGGGTTCAAGAGATTCTCCTGCCTCAGCCTCCGGAGTAGCTGGGATTACAAGCATGCTAATTTTGTATTTTTAGTAGAGATGGGGTTTCTCCATGTTGGTCAGGCTGTTTTTTGTGTTTTTTGTTTTGTTTTGTTTTCTTCTTTGTTTTTGGCAGAGTCTCACTCTGTCGCCCAGGCTGGAGTGCAGTGGTGCAATCTCGGCTCACTGCAAGCTCCGCCTCCCAGGGCCAGATCCTGCCTCAGCCTCCCGAGTAGCTGGGACTACAGGCGCCTGCCAGCATGCCTCGCTAATTTTTTTTTTGTATTTTTTTAGCAGAGACGGGGTTTCACCATGTTAGCCAGGATGGTCTCGATCTCCTGATCTCGTGATCCACCCGCCTCGGCCTCCCAAAGTGCTGGGATTACAGGCATGAGCCACCGCACCTGACCATATTCTTTCAATGAATCTCTTTTTGGTTTCCAACCACATCAGGTTTCTGTTGCTTACAACCAATGATATACTATCATGCTTATCGGTCCAACTAGACTCTGAGCACTTTGAGGGCAGGTACTCTATCCTTTTGCCTTGGTGTTCTTTGACCCCTCAGCCCTGCTGCTTTCCTTTCCAGGCCACAGAGGCAGCCCCAACTGTACAGAAGCACTGAGAATACAGAACAAGTAGGTGACAAGAAGCTTGCCCTAGATAATCTGCCATCTAGATAAGGTAGCAAGATTGGCATTTACTAAATGATTGTGGCTAATACAAAGCAGAATGTGATTCAGTATCGAAATCGGAGGCTCACTAATAAGGTCACTGTGGGGTCCAGAAGCAGAAAGATCAGGGTGGGTTCCCTAGGACATTCTCTAGCGGAGTTTCTTAGAGAAGCTGTGAGGACCTGGGTGAGAAGAGGCAGATGATCTGCAGGGAATAGCAGGGCTGCAATCAGTCTCCCTAAACCATATTTTCGAAAAGTCAAATTTTTAAAGTTAATGTGTTGGCTGGGCAGAGTGGCTCACGCCTGTAATCCCAGCACTGTGGGAGGCCAAGGTGGGCAGATCACAAGGTCAGGAGATCGAGACCATCCTGGCTAACATGGTGAAATCCCATCTCCATTAAAAATACAAAAACAAAATTAGCTGGGCGTGGTGGCCGGCGCCTATACTCCCAGCTACTCAGGAGGCTGAGGCAGGAGAATGGCGTGAATCCGGGAGGCGGAGCTTGCAGTGAGCCGAGGTTGTGCCATTGCACCCCAGCCTGGGTGACAGAGCGAGACTCTGTCTCAAAAAAAAAAAAAAAAAAAAAAAACTGTGGCTGGCCAGGCGCAGTGGCTCATGCCTGTAATCCCATTACTTTGGGAGGCTGAGGCAGGTGGATCACGAGGTCGGGAGATCAAGACTATCCTGGCCAACATGGTGAAACCCTGTCTCTACTAAAAATACAAAAATTAGCTGGGTGTGGTGGCGCATGCCTGTGGTCCCAGCTACTCAAAAGGCTGAGGCAGGAGAATTGCTTGAACCTGGGAGATGGGAGACGGAGGTTACAGTGAGCTGAGATTGTGCCACTGCACTCCAACCTGGCGACAGAGTGAGACTCCGTCTCAAAAACAAAACAAAACAAAACAACAACAAAAAATAAAAACAAAAAACCACGGCCTCCAAAAAGGAACAGAAGAGAGGTCTGGAAATGAGAAAGTTCTGTTGGATCTTGGTTTCCAAGAGCAGGGGTAGGTTTTTAAATACCAGAGGAGGAAGAAGAATAGAAGTGTCGGTGTGTGGCTGAGCAGCCCCTCTTTCCCTTGATGAAGAATCAAGAGAGCTAATGTCTCAAGCCTGGGAGAGTGAAGAAAAAAAAAAAAAAAGGAACGATGTGGGTTAACGGATGTGCTAACTAACTTGGTCATGGTAATCATTTCACAATGTATATGTATATCAAATCGTCATGTTGCACATTTTAGGTTATACAATATATTTGTCAGTTATATCTCAATAAAGCTGAAAACAACAACAACAAAAACAGCCCAAGGCTGGGTGCGGTGGCTCATGCCTGTAATCCCAGCATTTTGGGAGGTTAAGGCAGGCATATTGCTTGAGCCCAGGAGTTCAAGACCAGCCTTGACAACATAGGAAGACCCCATTTTTACAAAAAATAAGAAAAGTAGCCAGGCGTGGTAGCGTGTGTCTGTAATTCCAGCTACTCAGGAGGCTGAGGTGGGAAGATCTTGAGCCCAGGAGTTCGAGGCTGCAGTGAGCCATGATCATGCTACTGCACTTCGGCCTGGGCAACAGGGCTAGGGACGGAGGTAGACCTTTTAGGTTCTGGAAGGAGACCACACTTTCATGACTAGGAAGAACCTAGGGTCATTCCAAAGGCTTAAATTTGGGGGAATTTAGCTCTCTTGTGTAAATGGACAATTGGACATTTGCAGTGCTATTTTGTGAGCATGAGTGTTTTCTATGAACCAGGCATATATAAATGGTGACTGACCTTCCTGATCATTCTTCAAGTGGCAACTGCGCTCTCTAGGGAGATAATTTTCCCAGGATCAACACAGAAGGTCAAATCAAGCAAACCAAAGTAGAGCATTTCCCCCCAAGGTGACTTAGGCATATGAGGAAGGTCCATCTGTGACCCTATAAGACACATGTGCCACAACTGCTTTGTATGAAACTGTATCTGCTTTTTTCACTAATGGTGGTAAAACACACACAACATAAAATTTACCATCTTCACCATTTTTAAGTGCACACTTCAGTGGCATGCAGTACATTCACATTGTTGCGCTACCGTGCATCTGCTTTTTTTTTTCTTTTTCTGAGACAGAGTCTTGCTCTGCTGCCCAGGCTGGAGTGCAGTGGCATGATCTTTATGGGCAGGGGAGGGAAAGGGAGCAAAGAACAGAGGTGGATTGGTGGAACCCAGGTGATGTTTTTCTGCAGTTTAGCTTTGAGAGAGATGAAGCTGAAACAAAGTCAGGGTAGAAGTGATTTCTCTCTGCGGAAGAGGGGCTTTTTATAAGGCAACTGGAAGGCAAGTTGTAGGTGTCCTGCTGGTACTGCTTCAATGGAGCACATGGAGATTGTTCCTGTGGCGTACACAGACCAGAGAGGAGGGCTGTGGGAGCTCCAGGGGAGGCAGGGGCTCTGTTGGCTGAGCTGCCTCAGGAGCTTGAAATGCAATTATTATACAAAGAAAATGTTTGTTGTGAATGGAAATTATTTTATAAAAAATTCACTAAAAGCAGTATGTAGTGTATCTAATTAGGTAATAAAAAAATTTTAAAGGTATGTATTCTCTTTGAAAAGCTCTACAAGTATTTTTCCTTGTCCCCTTTCTGTAAGATTTGTCAGTAATGTTATTCTATTTTAAGGTCATAAATATCCAAACTGAAGTGATTTCCTGTTTCTGGTATCAAACTAGCTTTCAAACTCGTCACCAAAATTCCTTCCTTGTATTTTAAAAGACAACAGAATAGGAAATTTCCGAAGTAGCTTTGAATGATTCAAATTACCTTTGGTGGCCAGGCTTGGTGGCTCAAGCTGGTAATCACAGTGCTTTGGGAGGCCAAGGCAGGCGGATCACTTGAGCCCGGGAATTTGAGACCAGCCTGGGCAACATGGCGAAACCTCATCTCCATAAAAAAAAAATAATAAAGTTTTTTTCTTTTGTTTTGTTTTGTTGAGACAGAGTCTTGCTCTGTTGCCCAGGCTGGAGTGCAGTGGCACGATCTCGGCTCACAGCAACCTCCGCCTCCCGGGTTCATGCCATTCTCCTGCCTCAGCCTCCCGCGTAGGTGGGACTACAGGTGCCCACCACCACGCCCGGCTAATTTTTTTGTATTTTTAGTAGGGGTTTTCACCGTGTTAGCCAGGATGGTCTCGATCTCCTGACCTCGTGATCCGCCCGCCTCCATCTCCTAAAGTGCTGGGTATATAGGCATGAGCCACTGTGCCCGGCCATTTTTTTTTTTTTAAGGAAAAGAACAAATTACCTTTGGTTAAAGCATTTTTATACCTATGATTTACTATTTATGATTGACCATTGGTTGTTTCAAAAGCAAACAAAATAAAGACAAAATCTACACAACAGGACTTCACTTTAAAAAAAAAAAAAGTAGACATAGGGTCTCACTATGTTGCCTACGCTGGATTCAAACTGCTAGGCTCAAATGATCCTCCTGCCTCAGCCTCTCAAGTAGCCCAGACTAAAGGTGTGCACCACCGCACCCAGCAGGGCTTCAATCCTTACTCTGATACTATAATCCTTCCATGATTAGATTTCACCATGAAACTCTTCCTTTGAGTTGGCTGTCTTTTGTATTCTGTGAAGTGGCACATTTTAAAAAATGTTTCTGTATCCAGAGAGCTAGGAAAAAGGGTCCTGGACAACTCCTGATGGTGGGGCTAAACATTTGGAAAGACGATTATTCTTCCAATCTGTTAAATTCCAGCATATTTGTTTAAAACTTTATTAAAACAAACCTCTCCAGCTCATTCAAATGAAATTATAACTTTTTAAAATAGCTTTTATGGAGAAAATGCTCATGAAAATAAAGACCAAACAGGTCAGGCGCGGTGGCTCACGCCTGTAATCCCAGCACTTTGGGAGGCCAAGGCGGGCAGATCACCTGAGGTACAGAGTTCGAGACCAACCTGACCAAAATGGAGAAAACCCATCTCTACTAAAAATACAAAATTAGCTGGGCGTGGTGTCGCATGCCTGTAATCCCACCTACTCTGGAGGCTGAGGCAGGAGAATGACTTGAACACAGGAGGCGGAGGTTGCTGTGAGCCAAGATCGCACCATTGCACACCAGCCTGGGAAACAAGAGGGAAACTCCATCTCAAATAAATAAATAAATAAAATAAAGACCAAATAAACGTAGTTTAGTCTGGGGATGAGTTAGGGGGAAATTTGAATGTTGGATTACTGCTTCTTTTACAGAGGTCTCTGAAACTTCTGAGTAGTCCTAGATTGTGATTCTAAATCAGCAATTCTCAAATTTTCTAAGGGTAATCTAGTTACCTTCACTTGGTATACAGACAAATGGAAGATAAAATACATCTTCAAGTCCAGGCACGGTGGCTCACGCCTGTCATCCGAGCACTTTGGGAGGCTGAGGCAAGTGGATCATGAGGTCAGGAGTTCAAGACCAGCCTGGCCAACATAGTGAAACCTCGTCTCTACTAAAAATACAAAAATTAGCCAGGCATGGTGGTGCACAACTGTAGTCCCAGGTACTCGGAAGGCTGAATCGCTTGAACCTGGGAGGCAAAAGTTGCAGTGAGCCGAGATTGCACCACTGCACTCCAGTCTGGGCAACAGAGTGAGACTCCATCTAAAAAAAAAAAAAATCTTCAAACCATGTCATTAAGGAGCCTGTTGTTTCTTTACACGATAACTACATAAAAACTTCTGTTTATTCATTAGCAAAGCAAAAAAAAAAAAGTTATTACTTAAAAATCATAAGTTGAATCAATTTCCAAAACCTTTTCCTTAGTTTAAAAAAAAAAAAACTAATATATGCTTTTGAGAGGCAAAGCCAGCTGAACTTCCTGGGTGGAGGGGGGACTTGGAACTTTTCCCACTAGCTAAAGGATTGTAAACACACCAATGAGCGCTCTGTGTCTAGCTAAAGGTTTGTAAACACACCAATCAGCATTCTGTAAAAATGCACCAATCAGCACTCTGTAAAATGGACCAACCAGCAGGACATGGGTGGGGCCAAATAAGGGAATAAAAGCTGGCCACTGGGTCTCAGACTGTTGAAGCTTTGTTTTTTTTGCTTTCTGCAGTAAGTCTTAATGGTGCTCACTCTTTGGGTCTGCACTACCTTTATGAGCTGTAACACTTACCATGAAGGTCTACAGCTTCCCTCCTGAAGTCAGCCAGACCACCAACCCCGCAGCTTCACTCCTGAAGTCAGTCAGACCAGGAACCCACCAGGAGGAACAAACAACTCTGGACCTGCCACCTCTAAGAGCTGTAACACGCACTGTGAAGGTCTGCAGTTTCACTCCTGAAGTCAGCAAGACCTCGAACCCACCAGAAAGAAGAAATTCCGAACACATCTGAGCATCTAAAGGAACAAGTTCTGGACACACCATCTTTAAGTAGTGTAACACTCACCACAAGGGTCCGCAAGTCAGCGAGACCAAGAACCCACCGGAAGGAACCAATTCCGGACACACTTTCAAGTCTCATTAGTTTCCTAGCGTGATTGTAGCAATGTACCACAGGCAGTGGTTTAACAAGGGAAATGTATCGTCTTGAAGTTCTGAAGATCAGAAGTCTGTGACCAGTGTGTGGGCAGGGTTGGTTCCTTCTGAGGCTGTGAGGAAGAGTCGTTTGCTTGCCTCTGCCCCTAGCTTCTGGTGTTTTTTGTTGTTGTTGTTGTTGTTTTTGGAGACAGTCTCGCTCTGTCACCCAGGCTGGAATGCAGTGGCGCGATCTCGACCTACTGCAACCTCCACCTCCTGGGTTCAAGCGAGTCTCCTGCCTCAGACTCCAAAGTAGCTGGGATTACAGGCTCCTGCCACCACCCCTGGCTGATGTTTGTATTTTTAGTAGAGACGGGTTTTCATCATGTTGGCCAGGCTGGTCTCGAACTCCTGACCTCAGGTGATTTGCCTGCCTTGGCCTCCCAAAGTGCTGGGATTACAGGCGTGAACCACTGTGCCCAGCCGCTTCTGGTGGTTTGCTGTCTTTGGTGTTCCTTGATTTGTAGAAGCGTCACCCCTATCTCTGCCTTCCTCTTTACAAAGCATTGTCTCTGTGAGCAGTGTTTATGTCCGAATTTCCCCTTTTGATAAGGACCCCAGTTATATCGGAGTAGGTGTCCACCCTACTCCAGTATGACCTCATCTTAACTAACTACATTTGCAATTTCCAAATATTTTCAAAGAAAGTCACATTCTGAGGTCACTGGGAGTTAGGATTTCTACATATAAATATCAGGGGGAGGGTGGCAGTGATACAGTTTAACCCAAGACATCTTTTTTCTTACCAGATAACTGTAATGCATTGTCCAAATGAAAGACCTACACTCTCTGGACCTCAGAGGACTCATTACTTAGGAAAGGTGATTGTGACTACTCTCATTCCCACATCAATGGGTCTTTAGGAGCCCAAGAACTGACCTGTCTTACTGAATAGGCTGAGAGGAAAGCACGTCCAACTTTACGTCTGCCCAGAAAAGTACCTGGAAGCAGGACTGTCCCCTCCCCTTACCACCAATGCCAGTGGAGTAGAGTGCTTTGTTTCACTCAACTGTCACACTTGTGTATAAGCTGCACTTCATTACCAACACGGCAGTGGTTACCTAAATGGTTCCATCCCCATTGCTCTGATCACATGGCTCCCACCGCCCACCCTCCCAGTACATGGGCAGTTGTCATTCCAGGTTCTCATATCTAGCTTGATGATATTCTTCCTCTGATTTAGTGGCATTCTGGCCAATGAATGCCTCCAGCCCTCCTTTTCCGAGGTCCTGCCTTGTTCTCCCAAGATTAAAAAGGCGCAAACATGATGTTTTAGCTCAGGCCTCCATAACACCGCCAGATGATGGGTGCTTTTAAATACACATTCAGCAGTTCCTCCTATCTTAGAGCCTATTAGATCTAAAACGCTCCCATAAACATAATGTCAAAGCTCTACAAAATGCATTTCTAATTCTTAGAATGAAATTAACTGAAATCCAACTTTTGGAGCAGTGTATTTGTGTAGCCAGTGAACTAGCCACAGCAACGTTCCAGCAGGGACTGCGCTCACAAATGAATGCTGTCAACATCTTACAATATACTTAACAAAACCCAGTAGACTACGTACTCAGAGACAAACTTTCAGGGCCATGGGAACATGGGCTGAGAGGGGCCTTTAAAAGAAAAGAAGACTAGGTGCCTTCTTGGATGTGTGATATGGGAAAGAAAATCCAGTGGGATGATTAGGTGAAGGTTAGTTTCATGTCTCAACTTGGCTAGGCTATGGTGACCAGTAGTTTTTCAAACACTAGTCTAGATGCTACTGTGAAGGTATTTTGTAGACGTAATTAACATTCACAGTCAGTTCACTTTAAGTAAAGTCAGTAATAGCTCATCGAATCAGTCGCAGGTCTGAAGAGCAAAAACTGAGGCTTCCTGGAAGAGGAAGAATTCTGCTTCAGGACTAACACAGAAATTGTACCTCAGTTTGCAACCTGCAGGCCCACCCTATGCATTTTGAACTTGCCAGCCCCCACAATCATATGAATCAATTTTTTAAGATAACCCCCCTTCTCTAAGTAGATTGATTGACATAAGCAATGCTTTAAATATCTATGAAACATATATGTGTGTTGGTGGGGGGTGTATTTTATTGGTTCTGTTTCTCTAAAGAACCCTAACAGTCAGATTTGCTCTTTTTTCCATAGAGAGAGGGTCTGCATTTCCTGGGCTCAAACCGTCCTCCTAGCTGGGCCTCCCAAACTGCTATGATTACAGGCATGAGCCACCTGACCCAACCAGATTCATTCTTAATGGTGGTCAAAAGAACAGAATGAGTTGTTTGAATAAGGGATTAGCAATGAACTAATAAAGGGGCTAGAAAAACAGAATCTTTAGCAATTTTTTACTCTGAGTAGTAGAGAAAGAAAGAGAAAGATAATGGCACTTGATAACTCCAAATGATATGCATCCACTTGGAAGTTGTATCAATAAGGCAAAATCCTAAGAAGGATGTCTAAGATGCTTCTTAAGTCGACATAGCGCAGATCCAACGCTAGAATAAATTCTCAACCTACTTCTACAAATAAATGCTTAGAAAATTCCCTTGTTGACAGGCTATAAACGTAAGGTGGACTTTCCTTCCATCTCTACACAGTTCTTGAAAAGATGTGATAAGTAGGTTATTCTAGCCTCAAAGGCAATGAAATGAATTATGGATGACTCAGTGGATAGAACTGAACAGATAAAAATGTAAATCTTTCAATGGCCGTTTGGAGCTGTGTTTTAGAAGAGAAAGAAAATAAATCTTCTGGGCCAAAAATAAGCTAATTAAATCAAAACTCAAAAGACAAGCAATAGACCAGGGGAACTATTTATTGCTAATGTGAAACAGAATTAATAGTTTTTACATCTAAAGAGATCATAATGTTCTGTAAGAAAAACCCCAATAGATAACTGCAAAGATTTCTACCAGACAATTCTCAAAAACAAGTTATATAAATGGATGGCATACATTTGAAAAACAGTTCAGAGAAATGCAAAGTGCCCTTTTAATGCATATATATCCACCCATAACCTTAATAGTTAATTAAATTCATTTAAGATACCTTGGACTGTGCGCTCTGGCTCACGCCTGTAATCCCAGCATTTTGGGAGGCCGAAGTGGGTGGATCACTTGAGGTCAGGAGTTCGAGACCAGCCTGGCCAATATGGTGAAACCCCATCTCTACTAAACATACAAAAATTAGCTGGACGTGGTGACAGGCGCCTGTAATCTCAGGTACTCAAGAGGCTGAGGCAGAATGGCTTGAACCCAGGAGACGGAGGTTGCAGTGAGCCAAGATCGCGCCACTGCACTCCAGCCTGAATGACAGAGCAAGACTCCAACTCAAAAAACAACAACAACAAAAACCTGGTTTAAAGACCACTTAATAGCCACATGCAGTGGTACATGCCTGTAGTCCCAGCTACTCTGGAGGCTGAGGCAGGAGGATCTCTTGAGGTCAGGAGTTCTTGGCAGAAATGAGCTATGATCCCACCTGTGAATAGCCACCGCACTCCAGCCTGGGCAACATAGGGAGTACATTAAAAGAAAAAAAATTACCGGTCACGGTGGCTCACATCTATAATCCCAGCACTTTGGGAGGCCAAGGCGGGCCGATCACGAGGTCAAGAGATGGAGACTATCCTGGCCAACATGGTGAAACCCACCTCTACTAAAAATACAAAAATTAGCTGGGTGTGGAAAATCTCCCTGCAACCTGTTACCGGGGAGGCTAAGGCAGTGAGGAATCTACTTCGAACCCAGGTGTGAAGCGAGGCCGTTAGCTGCGAGAACACGCCACTGCATCGAGCCGTGACCTGCCGCGCCGGGCTGTGCCTTCGCCCGTAATCCCAGTACTCTGGGAGTCGGTGACGGGCGGATCACAAGGTCAGGAGATCGAGACCATCCTGGCGCCAACATGGCAGGAAACCCTGTCTCTACTAAAATGCGCAAAAACTAGCCGGGCGAGGTGGCGGCTCGCAGTCCCGGTAGCCATCGAGGCTGGCGGCAGGAGAATGGCTTTAAAACCCGGAGGCGGAGCTTGTAGTGAGCTGAGATCCGGCCAGCATCCAGCCTGGCTATGACCTGGGCCCCAAAAAAAGATCCCTTAAATATAAAGTGAGGAAACATACAGACAATCCCTTGGTAAGTGCTCTACAGAAAACAAAAGTTTTAATTGTGATTTATTTTGTGGACTTGTTAAATGATTGATCAGAGCTTTTATCGTAATTTTGCAGGCCTTTAGAATCTAATAGTAATCTGTTTATCATCAAGCAGTTTTAAAAATCTCTTCTAGCATGAAAACAGGCAACACAATAATAAGCTACTTACCAGTGAATGTATCTCTTTTCTATGGTTTAATAATGAATGACAACATCAGCTGAAACAGGCATCTGGTTTAGTATACTGATTCCCTTTACCAACCCCTCCCCTCTGACTGGTAGTCATTTACTTTCAAAATATCATTTCCCACTCAAGAAACTAGCTGGCAAACTACCAAGAGGAAGTGTATTTCACTAAATGAAGTTCCTGAAATGCAGCTTTTGTTTCTTGTTTCTTTTTGCTCTGCCAGCAACTTCAGACTATAAGAAAGTGCATTCTCTGCACTGCATAGCATAAAACAGTTCAGAACTGTTCCAGAAGGTACAGCCACTATTAGATACAAAGTACAAAGCAGGAGTGAGGGGGGAGGTTGAGGAAAGAATGAAGGGAATTTAAAGAAAGAGTCTGTTTTTGTTTTTGAAATTCACAGGAATTAGTTTGATGTTCAGTGAAGTACCAGGTACTACTGGAGAAAGTCTGGTGCATTATGAAAACAAATAATTGGAGACAGAAGGTCTATGAATGAAGGAATGAGAAGGACCAGGTTCTGTGAAAACATAGTGAGTAATCAAAGATGTCCCAATCAGGTGAAGGGGACTTTGCTGTGAAATTCCTCAATGAAAGGAATCCCACAGACTTGCTGGAAAGAAGTGAGGCTAGGCTGGGTGCAGTAGTTCACTCCTGTAATACCAGCACTTTGGGAGGCCGAGGCAGGTAGATCACTTTCTTTCAGAAGTTTGACAACAGCCTGGCCAACATGGTGAAACCCTATCTCTATTAAAAGTACAAAAATTAGTCTGGCGTGGTGGTGCATGCGTGTAATTCCAGCTACTTGGGAGGCTGAGGCAGGAAAATCACTTGAACCCGGGAGGTGGAGTTTGCAGTGAGCCAAGATTGCACCACTGCACTCCAGCCTGGGCAACAGCCCAAGACTCCATTCCAAAAAAAAAAAAAAAAAGGTCGGGGAAGTGGCTCACACCTGTAATCCCGGCACTTGGGGGGCCGAGGCAGGCGGATCACGAGGTCAGGAGATCGAGATCATCCTGGCTAACACAGTGAAACCCCGTCTATACTAAAAAAAAAAAAATACAAAAAAATTAGACAGGCATGGTGGCAGGCGCCTGTAGTCCCAGCTACTCGGGAGGCTGAGTAAGGAGAATGGCGTGAACCCAGGAGGCAGAGCTTGCAGTGAGCCAAGATCGTGCCACTGCACTCCAGCCTAGGCAACAGAGTGAGACTCCGTCTCAAAAAAAAAAGGAGGATAGCTGATGAGAAATTGAAAATATTAAACTAGAGAATCAAAGTTGAGGTGCCGGTAACAGGAGCATATGTATGGATATAGATCCCAGTGTACCAGCTGACAAGCTCACACACCACCCATTGCCAATTGTCCACCTAAGACAGGAGATTGGGAAAGACAGCTGATGAGACGGGGACAGGGGCAGGATATGGCTCATCATTGAGGGAAAGCATAGAGTATGCTGTGTTCCTGTGGCCTCAAAGGGCCTTGGTAAGAAGGACAAAGAGGAGAAGGGGGAGGAAGAAAAAGGTAGGAAGGGAAAGGAAAAAAGAAGAAAGATGAGGCCGGGCGCGGTGGCTCAAGCCTGTAATCCCAGCACTTTGGGAGGCCGAGGCGGGTGGATCACGAGGTCAGGAGATCGAGACCATCCTGGCTAACATGGTGAAACCCCGTCTCTACTAAAAAAAAAATACAAAAAAAAAATTAGCCGGGCGTGGTGGCGGGCGCCTGTAGTCCCAGCTACTCGGAGGCTGAGGCAGGAGAATGGCGTGAACCTGGGAGGCGGAGCTTGCAGTGAGCCGAGATCGCGCCACTGCACTCCAGCCTGGGTGACACAGCACGAGACTCCGTCTCAAAAAAAAAAAAAAAAAAAGAAAGATGAAATTCTCATTTCGGTCCCCAATCTTTTTGGCACCAGGGACCAATTTTATGGAAGACAATTTTTCCATGGGGACAGGGGATTCATTTGCTTTGAAATATCACTTGATTAAAAATATCAGCAACTCCCTATAGTGTAAATTTTTTTTCTTTCTTTCTTTTTTTTTTTTGAGTTGGGGTCTCACTCTGTTGCCCAGGTAAGAGGCAATATCATCAGGATGAAATTGCTCCTCTTCAGATCAGATCATCAGGCATTAGATTCTTCTTATAAGAAGCAGGCAACCTAGATCCCGCTCACATGTAGTTCACGATAGCATTCATGCTCCTATGAAAATCTAATGCTGTGCTAATCTGACAGGAGGCAGAGTTTAGGTGGTGACGCTCGCTCACTGCTGCTCACCTCCTGCTGTGCAGCCTGGCTCCTAACAGGCCACAGACCAGCACCCGTCCATGGCCTGGGAGTTGGGGACCCTGTCACAGAGTTTACAAAAAAGAAAAAGAAAGGAAAATGTAGAGGCAGAAGGTAATATCTATAGATATCATCTCATTTCCTCCACTCTAAAACCCCAAAGTAGGCCAGGTGCACTGGCTCACACCTGTAATCTCAGCACTTTGGGAGGCCAAGGCAGATGGATCACCTGAGGTCAGGAGTTCGAGACCAGCCTGACCAATATGGTAAAATCCCATCTCTACTAAAAATACAAAAATTAGCTAGGCGTGGTTGCACGCGCCTGTAATCGCAACTACCTGGGAGGCTGAGGCAGAGAATCACTTGAACCTGGGAGGCGGAGGTAGCAGTGAGCCGAGATCGCCCCACTGCACTACAGCCTGGGTGACAGAGCAAGACTTCATCTCAAATCAATCAATCAATCAATAAAACCCCAAAGTGGCTTTTTTTTTTTTTTTTCCAGACAGAGTCTCACTGTGTTGCCAGACTGGAGTGCAGTGGTGCAATCTCGGCTCACTGCAACCTCCGCCTCCCGGGTCCATGTGATTCTCCTGCCTCAGCCTCCTGAGTAGCTAGAACTACAGGCACCCACTACCACGCCCGGCTAATTTTTTGTATTTTTAGTAGAGACGGGGTTTCACCATGTTGGCCAGGATGGTCTTGATTTCTCGACCTCATGATCCACCTGCCTCAGCCTCCCAAAGTGTTGGGATTAAGGCTTGAGCCACCGCGCCCAGCAATGTAGTGGCATTTTTATCCCCACTTTACAGGCTAAATAGGCACAACACCACACAGGTATGACAGAAAGAGCCAGACTAGAACTCCTGTCTACCTGAGCACAGTAATTCCCCCTCCTTTCCATGCAGCCTATGACAAAGGTCAACAGTCACAGAGAGAACAATGGCTTACTATGGTCCCATCAATTGGCATCAGTGTGTGAAGGGAAATCAGCATGTGGACATGGACTGGCAGAATTGTTGCTGTAACATTAAGTTAAAATTTACCTCTGGGAAAGAGATAATGAAAAAAAACTTTTTTTAAAATTTTTATTTTTTGAGACTGAGTCTCACTCTGTTGCCCCAGGCTGGAGTGCAGTGGCGCAATCTTGGCTCACCGCAAGTGCCGCCTCCCAGGTTCATGCCATTCGCCTGCCTCAGCCTCCCGAGTAGCTGGGACAACAGGCTCCCGCCACCATACCCAGGCAATTTTTTCTATTTTTTAGTATAGACAGGGTTTCACTGTGTTAGTCAGGATGGTCTCGATCTCCTGACCTCGTGATCTGCCAGCCTCGGCCTCTCAAAGTGCTGGGATTACAGGTGTGAGCCACCGCGTCCAGCCAGGAAAAAGCTTTTAACTTCTTTACATCAATCCTGAACACAGGAATGGAAATTACAACTGGTCATAACAACACGCTGAAAGACTTGGCCTTAAAAAAAAAAAAAACAGAAACAGGGGGATTAGTTTATCCTGGAAATGAAAAGCTGACAGGAGATGTAGTACTCCGTGATACAAAAATTAGACTATAGAGAGGTTGGGCGCAGTGGCTCATACCTGTAATCCCAACACTTTGGGAAGTCGAGACAGGCAGATCACTTGAGCCCAGGAGTTTTGAGACCAGCCTGGGCAACATGGGGAGACCCCATCTCTAATAATATACAAAATTTGGCCAGTCGCAGTGGCTCATGACTGTAATCCCAGCACTTTGGGAGGACGAGGCGGGTGGATCACCTGAGGTCGGGAGTTCGAGACCACCCTGACTAACATGGAGAAACTCCTGTGTCTACTGAAAATACAAAATTAGCTGGGAGTGGTGGCGCATGCCTGTAATCCCAGCTACTCAGGAGGGTGAGGCAGGAGAATCACTTGAACCTGGGAGGCAGAAGTTGCAGTGAGCCAAGATGACACCACCGCACTCCAGCCTGGGCCACAAGAGCGAAACTCCGTCTTCAGAAAAAAAAAAAAAAAAAAAGTTTCAAAGTGCTTGTAGATATATAATCTTACTTTATTCTATGTGTCTTCTTCATTGTAATGAAGGATAAAGACAAAGGGTTATTATTTTATAAATTTTTAAAGAGAAGTCAATCACAAAAGGAAGAAAACAACTGCGAAAAGCATGCCATGACAACCAGTCCTCCGAGAGGTTTTATCAAAGGCAAGGAGGGTGAAGAGGCTTCCAGCTCTGTTTTTTAGGGCAGTCTTTGGCTCCTGTGTTGTCCTTGCCATGCTGGAGAAGTTCAATGCCAGACCGGAGGAAGCAGGAGCAGGGAGTGCTTGTCGTAGACGGTGGCATTAATAATCTGCACCCCCGTTGTTTGATCACAAAAAATACAGTAAGTTCAATGTTGCTGTAATATAAACAAGGTCAGAACACAAAGGCCAACTTACTTGTAATTTGTTTGTTGAACCTGACGTTCGCATAGCGCTGGATTAAGAAGGTTTTTTTCACCATGATTATCCCATCACAGGAAAGCCTCTACCGAACTAATGATTAGAGAAAAGAGGCTGAAGAACATGACAAGTACTTGATGAGTTCTTCAACATTCATTCATGCATCAACAACTATTTTTCAGCGACTGGTGGATAACTGCATTTTTTTTTTTTTTTTTTTTTTGAGACGGAGTCTCACTCTGTTGTCCAAGCTGGAGTGCAGTGGCACAGTCTCAGCTCACTGCAACCTCTGCCTCTCGGGTTCAAGCGATTCTCCTGCCTCAGCCTCCCAAGTAGCTGGGACTACAGACACGTGCCACCACGCCCAGCTAATTTTTGTATTTTTAGCAGAGACAGGATTTCACCATGTTGGCCAGGCTGATCTCGAGCTCTGAGCTCAGGTAATCCACCCGCCTCGGCCTCCCAAAGTACTGGGATTACAGGCGTGAGCCACCGTGCCCAGTCATTTTTTGTTTGTTTGTTTCTTTTCTTTTTTTTTTTTTTTTTTTTTTTTTGAGATGGAGTCTCACTCTATCACCGAGGCTGGAGTGCAGTGGATTGATCTCGGCTCACTGCAACCTCCGCCTCCCGGGTTTAAGTGATCCTCCTGCCTCAGCCTCCCGAGTAGCTGAGATTACAGGCATGTACCACCACGCCTGGTTAATTTTTGTATTTTTAGTAGAGACAGGGTTTCACCATGTTGACCAGGCTGGTTTCGAACTCCTGACCTCAGGTCATCTGCCCACCTCAGTCTCCAAAAGTGCTGGGATTACATGTGTGAGCCACCAGTACCCAGTATAAGTGCACTTTCACATGAATTGTCTTACTTCATTCTTGCAAGAACCCTCTGAGGCAAGCTTGATTAGCCACATTTTGCAGGGTTAGCATCAGGCATGATGCTGAGGGCGGCACAGCATGTGGGCTCTGCAGCAGAGGGGCTTGGCCTGACTCCACCATTACCAGCTGGGCCACCTGCACAAGGGACTTTGCCATCTTGAAGTTCACTTTTAAAATGAGGCCAATAGTAATGTCCACCTCCTAGGGCTGTTGTAAGGATGGAATGTGATAAAACATGTTAGCCAGTTAGTCCAAGGCTTGGCAGGCAGCTTGCATTGAATACACATCACCCATTATGACTCAGATGCATTTGCCTCAGTTTACCTGTCCACCTCCCCATGAAGTATATATTCTTACTATGCCCATTTTATGGGTGAAAATACAGAAGCTGGCCGGGCGCGGTGGCTCAAGCCTGTAATCCCAGCACTTTGGGAGGCCGAGACGGGCGGATCACGAGGTCAGGAGTTCGAGACCATCCTGGTTAACACGGTGAAACCCCGTCTCTACTAAAAAATACAAAAAATAGCCGGGCGAGGTGGCGGGCGCCTGTAGTCCCAGCTACTCGGGAGGCTGAGGCAGGAGAATGGCGGCGTGAACCCGGGAGGCGGAGCTTGCAGTGAGCTGAGATCCGGCCACTGTACTCCAGCCTGGGCGACAGAGCGAGACTCTGTCTCAAAAAAAAAAAAAAAAAAAAAAAAATACAAAAGCTTAGAGAGGTTAAATAACAGAGGTGGAGATCAAGGCTGGCATCCGGTTTCAATTCCAGATCTCCTCAATTTTAGAGCTGGAACCCCTGCCTAGGAACCCTTCAAGTGACAACATCGCCACAAGGAGACCAGGTGCAGCTACCTGGAGCTCTCCTGACTGTAGCTGGGGAGCTCAGCAGGAGCTGTAATCAGTGCTGGAAGCTGGCTGGGGCTACAGCAGTGTCCATAACCTTGTGACAGCTGCTGCCTGGGTACAAAACCGACACCCCAGCTCTTGATGAGCAGCTGTGCTAGTGGCTTCACCCACACTCATTTGCAAACTCCTTTCCTGTGTCTTCATACCCTTCCTTCCTTTCTTGGGCCCTCTCTACCTCTTCTCACCTCTCTTACCTGCTCTTTTCCTTCTGACAGCCACATTTTCCCTTTCTGTTTACCTCTGACATCTCTCTAGCCTAATTTGGAATACAACAAAATTATTCATTCTATGTTTACTTATTTATTTATTTTATTATTTTTTTTGAAACGGAGTCTCGCTCTGTTGCCCAGGCTGGAGAGCAGTGGCACGATCTCAGCTCACTGCAGTGTCTGCTTCCCAGGTTCAAGTGATTCTCCTGCCTCAACTTCCCTAGTAACTGGGATTACAGGCATGCACCACCATGCCCGGCTAATTTTTGTATTTTTAGTAGAGACAGGGTTTCACCATGTTAGCCAGGCTGGTCTCGAACCCTTGACCTCAGGTAATCCACCTGCCACGACCTCCCAAATTGCTGGGATTACAGGCATGAACCACCACACTCGGCTGTTCTGTGTTTATTAAACAAGATGTTAAGTTTCCTTTCCTGAAGTTTTAAAAGCAAAGGAATATCCAAGGCAAACTTTCAAAAAGTCTCAAAAATTAGTGGCTCAGCGAGATCCTGCCACTGCACTGGTCCAACCTGGGTGACAGAGTGAGACCCTGTCCTCTCCCCCACCAAAAAAAGAAAAAGCCGGGCGCCACGGTGGCTCACACCTGTAATCCCAGCACTTTGGGAGGCCGAGGCGGCTGGATCACGAGGTCAGGAGTTTGAGACCAGGCTGACCAACATGGTGAAACCCCGTCTCTACTAAAAATACAAAAATTAGCCATGTGTGGTAGTGTGCGCCTGTAATCCCAGCTACTTAGGAGGCTGAGACAGGAGAACTGCTTGAACCCAGGAGGCAGAGGCTGCAGTGAGCTGAGATTGCCCCACTGCACTCCAGCCTGGGCAACAGAGTAAGAATTCATCTCAAAAAAAAAAATCAGTGGCTTAGGTAGATGGAAGGTAATGTTATAAAGAAAGCAAGTCCAGCAAAATGTTAATTGTAGAATTGAAGTGGTGGATGGATGGGTATTCACTGCATAATTTTTTCAACTTTTCTGTATGTTGGGACATTTTCACAATTAAATGTGTGGCAGTGGGAATCAATGGTTCTGTATCTGTCACTTTCAATTTAGTTTTGTTGTTGGAAGGCTGGGACAGTGACCTCAAAGTAAGAAATATTTCTCCTCCATCCTATCAGAGCATTTGGGGCCAGGGGCTTCTCAGTGTTCACTTTTGGCAGGAAAACACTGAGGGGTTTACCCAGGGCTGGCACTCAAGCAAGGCATCTTTAGACAAAGCCAGTCAGAAGCAGGCACTCAGCTGGCTTTTCTGGGAGGAGCCCTGAGCCTCATCAGAAACTTTGATCTCAGTGAAGAGAACATGAGAATCGAGATGAATTAAGTTGCCCAGGTTGTTTCACAAGAGAAACAGCCATAGGTGGGTAACCTTCAGGCAACTCCATCCCAGTCATTCTCCATCTGTTGGTCCACATTGCTCTAGACCGTAAAGCAGTGCCTCCAGCTGTGTGAGTAACAGAACTGGTCTGGTCCCTGAGACTGAAGGTCCCTCTGGAAAAGATGACCGTGGCATATTTGGCCAGGGATGGTGGAAAAGCTTGTGGTGTTTTCTTTTTTTATTATTTTATTTTATTTTTTGAGACAGAGTCTTGCTCTGTCACCCAGGCTCGAGTGCAGTGGCGTGATCTCCGCTCACTGCACGCTCCCCCTCCCGGGTTCACGCCATTCTCCTGCCTCAGCCTCCCCAGTAGCTGGGACTACAGGGGCTCGCCACCACGCCCAGGTAATTTTTTTGTATTTTTAGTAGAAATGGGGTTTCACCATGTTAGCCAGGATGGTCTCAATCTCCTGACCTCGTGATCTGCCTGCCTCAGCCTCCCAAAGTGCTGGGATTACAGGCGTGAGCCACTCCACCCGGCCAAGCTTGTGGTGTTTTCATTGCTCTTGTCACTGATGTTGATCGGTTGAGCTGCCTTCTGGATGCTTTTTCTGAGCTATACTTCTTCTTAGCTGTATGAATTTTCTGACTCCAGTCCTATAGAGGAAACTTTACAGTAATATATGCCTTGCTGGCTGGGGAAGGACGTGCCATAAACCTCTCTCCCTGCTCCCACATACATGACATGAGAGATCTCAGAGGGGCCTACAGGGTGCTGCAGCAAAGACACAAGCAGATTCACTATACATGGCCTGTCAAGAGCTTCAGATCAGAAACAACCTCAGGGATCCTAGGGGATGGTTAAATAAGTGATGCTGCATCTCTAAAATAGAAAATTGTGCCACCCCTTTAAAAAGTGCTTTTGGTATTATAAGGGATAATTTCTAAGCCATATTGTTAATTAGAAATAAAAAGGATCAGAACAGTGTGTGTAGTATGTGCCTACTTCTGTGATTAAAAAATATTTTCCTTGGTCAAATGCGGTGGCTCATGCCTGTAATCCCAGCACTTTGGGAGGCCGAGGCAGAGAGATCACTTGAGGTTAGGAGTTCAAGACCAGCCTGGCCAACATGGTGAAACCCCATCTCTACTAAAAAATACAAAAATTAGCCATGCAAGGTGCGGTGGTGCCAGCTACTTGGGAGGCTGAGGCAGGAGAATTGCATGAACCCAGGAGGTGGAGGCTACAGTGAGTTGAGAATGCACCACTGCACTCCAGCCTGGACAACAAGAGCAAAACTCTGTTTCAAAAAGAAAAAGAAAAAAAAAAAAAAAGGTGGAGGTATAAAAAGCTGAACAGAAAATGCATCGATTTGTCTAAAAAAAGGAGAAAGGAGTGACATTTATATTAATGGGAAGGGTGGCTCCATCTTGGCTCACTGCAACCTCCGCCTCCCTGGTTCAAGAGATTTTCCTGCCTCAACCTCCCAAGTACCTGGGATTACAGGAGTGTGCCACCATGCCCGGCTAGTTGTTTGTGTGTTTTTAGTAGAGATGGGGTTTCACCATGTTGGCTAGGCTGGTCTCAAACTCCTGACATCAGGTGATCCACACACCTTGGCCTCCCAAAGTGTTGGGATTACAGGCGTGAGCCACTGCGCCCGGCCTAAAAATTTGTTTTAAAGAGACAGTGTCTCCCTGTGTTGCCCACACTGATTTCAAATTCCTGGGCTCAAATAATCCTCCTACCTTGCCCTCCCAAAGTCCTGGGATTACAGGTATTTGCCATCCTGCCTGGCCGAGATATATTTTCTAAGCCTCAGTTTCTTCACCCAAAAAGTAGGAAAGATAGTGGAATTGAAGAGAATAATGTTACTGCTGATACCATAAGGTTGTTTTTAACAGTGGCTTTCAATAAATGTAGCTTAATAACATGGTGGATTCTGGAGCCAGACAGCCTGGGCTTAAATCACAGCTAAACCCCCTTTACTAGTTTAGTGACTTTGGGAAAGTTAATCTCTGCACCTTGATTCATTCATTTGTAAAATGGGCATTTTAATAGTACCTATATAATAGATTTTTATGAGTCACAAATTAATATATGTGAAATGCTTAGAACAGTCCCTGGCACCACTTTTCAACTGAATAACTCCTTAAACGAAACTTTTATTCTGTTTTTATTTATATATAAGTAAAATATATATAACATTTATATATAAATAACATATATAAATAAAATATATATAACATTTATATATAAATAACATATATGTAACATATTTATTTATTTTTATTTATTTATCTTTTTTTTTTTTTTTTAGACAGAGTCTCGCTCTGTTGCCCAGGCTGGAGTGCAATGGCACAATCTTGGCTCACTGCAACCTCCACCTCCCGGGTTCAAGTGATTCTCCTGCCTCAGTCTCCTGAGTAGCTGGGATTACAGGAGCCTGCCACCATGCCCAGCTAGTTTTTTGTATTTTTAGTAGAGATGGGGTTTCATTATGTTGGTCAGGCTGGTCTTGAACTTCTGACCTCAGGTGATCCACCTGTTCTGGCCTCCCTAAGTGCTGGGATTACAGGTATGAGTCACCGTGCCTGGCCTATTTATATATATTTTTTGAAACAGAGTCTCACTCTGTCACCCAGGCTGGAGTCAAGTGGCGTGATCTCGGCTCACTGCAAACTCTACCTCCTGGGTTCAAACAATTCTCCCACCTTAGCCTCCTGAGTAGTTGGGACTACAGGAGAACACCACCACGCCCGGCTAATTTTTGTATTTTTAGTAGAGATGGGGTTTCACCATGTTGGCCAGGCTGGTCTTCAACTCCTGACCTTCAGTGATTTTTATTTTAAATGATAGGGAACATAGTCCAGAGAAAGACATGCTTTTAAAAAGGCTGTTGAGTAGTAAGACAGCCAGGAACAAAACCCAGTCTCCCAAATGCCAGTCTAGAATATTTTCCACTGTTTACTTCAGGCAAAAATACATTCCACATTGTGGTATAAAATTAGAAAAAATGAGGAAAAGCCTATTTTGGATCAAATAAAAGGATACTTGGTTCAAATTTAGTTGTGTGGTCATAGCCAAGTTTCATAAACTCTCCAAGCCAATCCTCCTCTTCCCTGGGAAAAGATGAGGATAAAAATATGTACCTCGTAGTGTTGTTGTGGTAAGCTTATATATGTGAAATGCCTAACAAATAGCATTTCTCAATTAATGGAAATAATATTAATGCTAATTAGCAATCAATAGGTGATAGTATAGTTAGAATCAAGAATCCCACATCTGTGGATAGACAGTTTTATTCTTTTCTTTCAGGGTTTGCAAATTAACTTGATAAATCATGATGAGGAGAATTATATTTATATACTTTATATATAATTATAACTATACAGACTCAATTGGTAACAATTATTTTAAAACATACTGGAAGTATAAGCATAAACTCTAGTATCACAGGTAGGGGTGAGCTGGTCTTATGAAATGTGACAGTGAAATATCATGGTGAATAAAATTGGCTTCTGAATTGGGTAATAATATTTCTGATCAAAAGTAGATGTGTGGCCAGGTGCAGCGGCTCATGCCTGTAATCCCAGCACTTTGGGAGGCTGAGGTGGGTGGATCACCTGAGGTCAGGAGTTTGAGACCAGCCTGGCCAACATAGTGAAACCCTGTCTCTACTAAAAATAGAAAAAGTTATCCAGGCATGGTAGTCAGTGCCTGTAATCCCAGCTACTCGGGAGACTGAGGCAGGAGAATCGCTTGAACCTGGGAGGTGGAGGTTGCAGTGAGCCACGATAGCACCACTGCACTCCAGCCTGGGCAACAAGAGCAGAACTCCATCTCAAAAAAAAAGGAAAGAAATCAGGTTGGTACTTCCTTATAAAGTTAACCATAATCTTACTATAGTAGTTATCTTTTCCTGTATAGGAAATCGCTCCCAAATTTAGTGGCTTAAGATAGCAATAGTTGTCTTCTTCCTCTTTTTTTCATATCTCATGGTTTCTACAGGTCAGAATTGAGACAGTTAAGACCAACAAAGCTTATAGATAAAAAATTAAAATTAAAATAATAATAATAATTAATTTTTTTTTTGAGATGGAGTCTTGCTCTGTCACCCAGGCTGGAGTGCAGTGGCCTGATCTCGGCTCACTGCAAGCTCCGCCTCTCGGGTTCACGCCATTCTCCTGCCTCAGCCTCCTGCGTAGCTGGGACTACAGGCGCCCGCCACCATGCCTGGCTAATTTTTTTTTTTTTTTTTTTTTTGTATTTTTAGTACAGACGGGGTTTCACCGTGTTAGCCAGGATAGTCTCAGTCTCCTGACCTCGTGATCCACCTGTCTCAGCCTCCCAAAGTGCTGGGATTACAGGCGTGAGCCACTGTGGCTGGCTAAAATTATTTTTTTTTTTAATAAATAAATCAAGACAGGGCACAGCAGAGGGTAGCTTGACTTTGCTGCACCATGTCTGGATCACAGCTGGAAGACTCTGAAGGCGGAAGAAAAATCATCTGAGGCTTGTTCATTCAGATGTCTAGTAGTTGATGTTGGTGTGGGCTGGGGGCTATCGTCTGGAATATCGACACGTGGCTTCTCCATGAACTTCCTCACAGCATGGTGTCTAGGATCAAAGGGCAAGCCTCCCAGGAGAGAAGAGGGAGGAGGGAGAACAGGATAGAAGGAGAGGGAGAGAGAGAGAAAGAAAGAGAGACCTTCAGGGGGATACAGATGTTGCAAGGGTACCCATTTTTATACTTTTACAACATCTCCAACATGGTAAGCAATGCTGTTACTTTAACAAGTGAAGTTAACACACGAATTTTTCAAAATGAGTTTGTTAACCTGTGGTTGGTTAATTTTATGTGTCAACTTGGTTAGTCCACAGTGCCCAAACATTTGGTCAAAGATTCTCCTGGATGTGTCTGTGAGGGTGTTTTTGGATGAGATTAACATTGAAACTGGTGAACATTGAGTACAGCAGATGGCCCTCCATACTGTGGGTGGGCCTCATCACATCAGTTGAAGGCCTGAATAGAACAAGAGACTCCCTCTTAATTCTCCTGGCTCCAGACAAGAAGAAATTCTGAGAATTCTGTCAGCTGACATCTTTTGGATTGAACCACAACACTGGCTCTTTTCTAGGTCTCCAGCCTACCAGCCCACACTGCAGATTTTGAACTTAGCCTCCGTAAGCATGGGTCAATTCCTTAAACAAAATCTCTCTCAGCCAGGCTTATGCCTGTAATCCCAGCACTTTGGGAGGCTGAATCTGGCAGATGGCTTGAGCCCAGGGGTTCGAGACCAGGCTGGGCAACATGGCAAAACCCCATCTCTACAAAAAATAAAAAATTATCTGGGCATGGTGGCATGCACCTGTAGTCTCAGCTTCTCATGAGACTGAGGCAGGAGGATAGCTTGAGCTAGGGGAGGTTGAGGCTGCAGTAAGCCATGATTAGACCAGTGCACTCCAGCCTGAGTGACAGAGCAAGGACCTGTCTCAAAAAAAAAAAAAAAAAAAAGAGAGAGAGAGAGAGAGATAAATATTTGTCTATAAACACGCACATCCTATTGGTTCTGGTTCTCTGGAGAACACTATTACAGCCTGCTTTCCTAGTATCAACAAAACCGTGGGCTCCTTGTTCAGAAGTTTTTGCCCTTGCTTCATAACTGCAAGTAGAATTTTCATGGAAAATATTTCCTGTGTTACTTTTTTTTTTCTTTTCTTTTTTTGTCGTCCAGGCTGGAGTTCAGTGGTGCAACCTCAGCTCACTGAAACCTCCCCTCCGGGTTCAAGAGATTCTCATGCCTCAGCCTCCTGAGTAGCTGGGACTACCACGCCAGGCTATGCGCCACCACGCCAGGCTATGCGCCACCAAGCCAGGCTGATTTTCATATTTTTCATAGAGAGGGGTTTCACCACGTTGGCCAGGCTGGTCTTGAACTGACCTCAGGTGATCTGCCTGCTTCGGCCTCCCAAAGTGCTGGGATTACAGGCGTGAGCCACTGTGCCCAGTCACAGTACTTCTTAATAATAGATAATGTGCCCCTAATATACAGTATTTACATATTGGCTGTAAAGCCTTGCAGCAAGGTGGCAGTTCTCAGTCATTTTTGAGGAGGATGTGAACAGGAGCCATTACATGGCTCATCAGTAATCTGTTACAAAGAAGCTGTGCTCATCAGCGCAGAAGTAAATCTTTCATTACTGGAAAATGTGAATCAGCTCAAGTGAAACAGGGCTCTGTCAGCTTATAAAACTTAATTATGTTTTTAACTCCATAAATTAGTTCAAGTAAAGACGTTTGAAAATACCCAATTTCCAGTTTGAACTTACAGAAAATTAATAGCAAGAATGCAAACTTTTAAAGTGTTAAGGAATTATCTGAATTTCTTAACTGTGTCTCCCACTAAAGGTTTGTGCTTTAAATGTTGTGTCAATTCTGCATCAAAATTGCTCAGTTTCCTCTTATACAAGAAACCCTAGAAAATTCTAAAGTTTCAGAATAAGAGCATTTCATAAAGAAGAGAAAATATACTGGGGGTGTTGGGGGGGAGTGGGATCAGAACGTGGCTTAAGTTTTTCACCCTTGAGGAGTTAAGAAAAACACTTCAACATAAGGACAAAAGCTCCCTTGTTTAAGCACTTCCCCAGCTGCACTTCAACTAAATATATCCTGGGCAGAGTGTTTTCATTTCTCCACCCCTCTCCTGAGCCAATCACACGGTGACAAACAGCTCGGAGGCCCCTTGGGACTAGCACTGCAGAGGTAAAGGCTTGGTTACAGGGCTTGGCGTTCCTTTCCAGCACAGGCCTGCTCTGGGCCGCCCTGCCTCCCCCAGAGGCTGCAGGGAGCCCCAAGCAGGCGCATTGCGGGCTCAGCTCAGAGAGAGGCCTCCACGGGTTAATTCAGCGGCCTCTGTGTGGAATTTATGCACCACCTGGGCTGACAGCATGAATGACTCATTGTTTCCCCTCTGAACAGGCTGAGGAGTGCTTCTTGGTGTCAATAACTGAGGCAAAGTGAAATTGTTTTTCCCTTTCAACATGACCAATTTTCTAAAACTGAATATAGAACTGGAAATCTGCGGGGTATGTTTCTTCTGCAGCAACGGTAGCCAAGGTTACTGCTTTGAGTTGGTCCGCAGGGACAAAGGATTTAAATTTACTGTCTATAAACAGAAAGAGGCCTAAAGCCAGAACTCCTTTATTTACAGCTTGTGTCATGGTTTTATAAAATGAAGGAAACTTAATTTAAACCTCTAGTTTGTGTAAATCTGGGGTCTGACTGTACACAATACCTGATTTTATTTATATTACCCATGATTTGTATAAATGAAGATTTTGATAATTTTCCCATAGCTAAATATGAGACACGTATGCATTGAAGTCTATATATGAATCTTCCATACCAGTATTTCCAAAGCAGTGTATTAATAATTATGCCCCACCTTAAATTTTCCTATATGGTACCCTTCTTGTTTTCAGTTACTTTTAGTTTCCTTGGGAAACTGGACTGGTTGATAATCCTGGGCTATAGGATCTTTTGCCTTGCTTAAGCATATCTCAGTGCAAAAGCTTGACAGCCAGAACTATACGGATACTTTACTACCTTTCTGCAAGTGTGCATGTATAACATTCTTGTTTCTTTGAACTCTTGTTTCTTTGGCCTCTTCTACTTGCCTAAACTTTAGGTGTTTTTTTAAAAATTCAAAAAGAGGCCGGGTATGGTAGCTCATGCCTGTAATCCCAGCACTTTGGGAGGCTGAGGGGGGCGGGTCACGAGGTCAAGAGATGGAGACCATCCTGGCCAACATGATGAAACCCCATCTCTACTAAAAATACAAAAATTAGCTGGGCGTGGTGGCATGTGCCTGTAGTCCCAGCTACTTGGAGGCTGAGGCAGGAGAATCGCTTGAACCAGGCAGTCGGAGGTTGCAGTGAGCTGAGATCGCACCACTGCACTCCAGCCTGGCGACAGAGCAAGGCTCCATCTCAAAAAAAATAAAATAAATAAAAAATCAAAAAGAAAGATGTAGAAAAAAAGAAATAAACGCAGAAAGGAAAGGGAAAAAGATATTGTGTAAATTTAGGACCTCAGTTCTAATTCAAATCTGGGAGGTTAGCATGCAACAGAGTACTTTCTTCATCCAATTAAGTAGCAGCTCTGAATAGATTGCAAGTCATCCTGACTTTGAATAGGGATGAGGACAGCTGATACTGAAGAAGAGAGAATGTTGAGGCCCACGTATAGCCTTAAAAAAGAGAGACAGAATGAACTTGGGATGTGGAGATTAAATAGGGCGTTTGATAAAATGGCGGTAGATGCTTTTATTTTCATTGGTATCAGTCAGCTCAAGTAACCTTTAAATTTCTGCAATAACAGGAGATTGAGTTGGCTTTGGCAGGACTCTCCATCCTATGAATGGAAACTCACGCAGGTTCTGAATCAGAAAGAATCAAAATACCAAAAAAAAGTCCCTGTCTTTAAAATCTATGCTATAATTTAGCAAACTGAGTATCTTTCCTTGCTTGCCAGTATCTTTAAAATAAAGTCAGGTATCAAAATATTTGTATTCCCTTTTTCGAAGCTAATAAAAACCTGCAAAGATTAAGTATTTCTCCATCTTTGTAGAGAGAACACAATTATTGCAGCGTGCTTACAAAATGACAATTATCAAAGCTTCAATTTCTCACCTCTAACCGCAAGTAAATGTGTAGTAAATGTGTAGTTCTCTGAATGAGCCCCTTTTACGTCCTATGCAATAAATCTGTTTGTCAAAGAGCCTCCTTAGCTACTGAAGATTTCATGGTCCTTGTGCCAACAACAGAATCAAGCACCTTGGTTGAATATCTGGAGGACTGCCACTTGAGACATGAAGAATGAACACAATCCTACTACATGTAATATAGTTTGTTCTTCCAACAGACTGAAAAAATTTCTAGGCAGCTTCTAGCCTCTGAGAAAGGTGCCTGAATTAGCTGGGTGTGGTGGCAGGCACCTGTAGTCCCAGCTACTAGGGAGGCTGAGGCAGGAGAATCACTTGAATCCAGGAGGCAGAGGTTGCAGTGAGCCAAGATCATGCCACTGCCACTGCACTCCAGCCTGGGTGACAGAGATTCCGTCTCAAAAAAGAAAGAAAGAAAGAAAGGTGCCTTATTTCCATTTCTCCTCAATACAGTCAGCTTGCCCTTGGCCTCATTTAGTCTTTTCATCAAGACAAGGCTCTCAAGACTGTAACTTTAAGTCCTTCCTAGTGGGCGATGTGTTCCTTCTGCTTTTCTCAAGTCCAAAGTAAAGGCAATTTACATAGCTGATTGTTCCTTTCGAATGCATAGAACTCTTTCACCACCAGTTTAATAATAGAACTCTTTCACCACCAGTTTAATAATGAAAAATTATCTGATGCAAGCTTCCCCTTGAGAGAATCCTTGTTGTATACCCTTCAGTTTTTTTGTTTGTTTGTTTTTTAAGACAGAATCCCACTCTGTCACCCAGGCTGGAGCGCAGTGTTGCCATCTCAACTCACTGCAACCTTCGCCTCCCAGATTCAAGTGATTCTCCCACCTCAACCTCTTGCGTAGCTGGGATTACAGACGTTCACCACCACTCCTGGCTAATTTTTGTATTTTTAGTAGAGACAGGGTTTCATCATGTTGGCCAGGCTGGTCTCAAACTCCTCACCTCAGGTGATCTACCTGCCTCGGCCTCCCAAAGTTCTGGGATTACAGGTGTTAGCCACCATGCCTGGCCTTCTTCAGTTGTTTTTAAGTGGACCTAAAGGAAAACAAAGGGCAGGGTATGTCCAAATCAACTGAGGCTTTCCCAACTTAACCCTATCTCCAACCACTGCCCTAATAGTTCTCCAGATTTGGAAAGGACTAACATAGACAAGTAAAACAAAATTTAATTACTTTAACATTTTATTATTTTATTTCATTTTTTAGAGACAGGATCTCACTATGTTGCCCAAGCTGGTCTTGAACTCCTGGCCTCAAGCAATCCTCCTGCATTGGCCTCCCAAAGTGCTGGGATTATAGTGAGCCACTGCACCCGTCCTAATGACTTTAAAACCCCAGGCAAGGAGAAGGGGACAGATGACTTGAGTTTTATTTCATGATGTCACAGCACGTTTGGAGCAAAGTAGAATACTCTGCCTTGGCTACACATCAGTCCACAGTCAATAATGACATTAAAAGATAGCAAACACCGCTGGGTGTGGTGGCTCAGGCCTGTAATCCCAGCACTTTGGGAGGCCAAGACGGGCGGACCACGAGGTCAAGAGATGAGACCATCCTGGCCAACATGGTGAAACCCAGTCTCTACTAAAAATACAAAAATTGGCTGGGCATGGTGGCACACTACTACCTCTCGAGTAGTAGTCCCAGCTACTCGGGAGGCTAAGGCAGGAGAATTGCTTGAACCTGGGAGGCGGAGGTTGCAGTGAGCTAAAATCACACCACTACGCTCCAGCCTGGTGACAGATACAGACTCTGTCTAAAAAAAAAAAAAAAAAATAGCAAACGCTCAAGGTCGCTCAAGGTGTTCAGAAGGAGTCTCTATTCTGTGCAACCAGATAGGATTCTTGTTCAAACAATGTAAATCTAATCTACAAGAATTTAGGCGAAAACAATAATTTAAACATCCTTTCTCGGCCGGGCATGGTGGCTCACACCTGCAATCCCAGCACTTTGGGAGGCCAAGGGGGCAGATCACTTGAGGTCAGGAGTTTGAGACCAGCCTGGGCAACATGATGAAACCCCATCTCTGCGAAAAATACAAAAATTAACTGGGTGTGGTGGCAGGCACCTATAATCCCAGCTACTTGGGAGACTGAGGCAGGAAAAGAGCTTGAACCTGGCCTGGGTGACAGAGTAAGACTCTGTTCCCCCTTCCAAAAAATAAATAAATAAATAAATAAATAAAATCTTTTCGTGAAAACAAAAGCTTTGTTAAACAAATATCTGAAATTAAAACCAATGTTTGTAGTTTCTGAAATATGGTTTTGTTATCTTGATAAATTTCAGGTGAAGGCCGGGCACAGTGACTCATGGCTGTAATCCCAGCACTTTGGGAGGCTAAGACAAGTGGATTATCTGAGGTCAGGAGTTTGAGACCAGCCTGGCCAACATGGTGAAACCCTGTCTCTACTAAAAGTACAAAAAAATTAGGCTGGGCATGGTGGCTCATGCCTATAATCCCAGCACTTTGGGAGGCCAAGGTGGGTGGGTCGCCTGAGATCAGAAGTTCAAGACCAGCCTGGCCGACATGGCAAAACCCTGTCTCCACTACAAATACAAAATTAGCTGGGCATGGTGGCAGGTGCCTGTAATCCCAGCTACTCAGGAGGCTGAGGCAGGAGAATTGCTTGAACCCAGGAGGTGGAGGTAGCATAATCCGTCTCAAAAAAAAAAAAAAAAAAAAAAATTAGCCAGGTGTTGTGGCATGTGCCTGTAATCCCAACTACAACTACTTGGAAGGCTGAAGCAGGAGAATTGCTTGAATCTGGGAGGCGGAGGTTGCAGTGAGCCGAGACCATGCCACTGCCCGCTAGCCTGGGCAGAGTGAGACTCCATCTCAAAATAATAAATAAATAAATAAATTTCATATGAAACGGAACCTTAACATCTTACTACTTTGCACTTGCATCAGTACTTACATCACTGGTGTTTAGAAAGACAGTATTTATTTGGACACTCATTTTGTTATATAAGCATTGATAGCAACAAAACTAACATTTTTTTCTTGTTCCTATGTTTTGCAAAACAGTTCTTAGTTTCACCCAGCAGATAAGGTCTACCATATATAAGGTGCTGTGGATAATGCTCTGAAAAACCAATTACCCATATGAACTGAACTTTTTTGTATGCATTCTATATTTCTGGAGTCATTAAGGACAAAATGCATATGTATAAACTTAACTCACAGGCTTTTGCCAAGGCAATAGCTATAGGAAACCGAGTATTGTGTTGCTGGACTTAGAAAAGGATACCTGAAAGTTTGGTGCTTTGCCATGCCAAGTACTTTGAACTGAAGGACAATGGAAGGGCCTCAGAAGCAAAGTTTCTCTCAGACCTTCTCTTGCCCTCCTGTCTTCCTCTCCCACTTCTCCCCTAAAACAGGCCATAGAAACTAGAATTCCTTTTCCCCGTGGCAGGTCACAGAAGCTAGAATACTACTCTAGGATTCTCCTGCCTCTCTATTTAGGAACTGGCCATAAACAAATTCTCTGACCTATCTTGTTTGATAGTAGTAGATCATAAGACCCTTGTTCCGCAGGGGGTCCTGCTGTATACCCAGGAGGAAAGAGTGCTGCACAGAGGCCAAGAAGAATCTGACCAGACAGGTCCTGGTTGGTTTCCCCTCCTCAGACTATCAGCACTAGCTCATACCTGCTTTGGTATTTCTACACGGCTGTCCATTCTTCATGAACCCTAAGCATAAAAATGGATAGCTTTGCAGCCGGGCACGGTGGCTCACGCCTGTAATCCCAGCACTTTGGGAGGCCAAGGTGGGAGATCAAGACCATCCTGACTAACATGGTGAAACCCTGTCTCTACTAAAATACAAAAAATAAAAATAAAAAATTAGCCAGGCGTGGTGGCATGCACCTGTAGTCCCAGCTACTCGGGAGGCTGAGGCAGGGGAATTGCTTGAACCTGGGAGGCAGAGGTTGCAGTGAGCCGAGATTGTGCTACTGCACTCCAGCCTGGCGACAGAGCAAGACTCCATCTCAAAAAAATAAATAAATAAAAAATAAAGGATAGCTTTCCATGGGCCTTCAGGTCTTCATTTCTGAAGTCTCCCCTGTCATATAAAACTTTGATTAGATAAATTTGTTATGCTTTTCTCTTGTTAACCTGTCTTTTGTCATAGGAGTGTTGCTGTGACCTTTACCATGGGTGAAGAAAGGTATCACATTTTTCTGCCCCTACACTTCCCACACTTAACTAAAATGCAACAAATGTTAGACACGATGTCCAAGGTGAAATTAAAGGATTGGCTAAAAGTGGTAATTTGGGAAGTCTGTTTTAAGTGGGTAATTAGGGAATTCTGTTTAAGTTTGGTATTTGTTTTTTGTTTGTTTTGTTGTTGTTGTTGTTGTTGTTGTTGAGATAGGGTCTTGCTCTGTCACCCAGGCTGGAGTGCAGTGTCACAATCACAGTCCACTGCAGCCTCAACCTCTTGGGCTCAAGTTGTTCTCCTGCCTCAGCCTCCTTAGTAGCTGAGACTACAGGTACACACCACCATGCCTGGCTAATTTTTTATTTTTTTATTTTTTTATTTTTTTTGAGATGGAGTCTCACTCAGTCCCCCAGACCGGAGTGCAGTGGAGCAATCTCGGCTCACTGCAAGCTCTGCCCCCAGGTTCACGTCATTCTCCTGCCTCAGCCTCCCGAGTAGCTGGGACTACAGGCGCCTGCCACCACGCCTGGCTAATTTTTTGTATTGTTAGTACAGACGGGGTTTCACCGTGTTAGCCAGGATGGTCTCGATCTCCTGACCTCGTGATCCGCCCACCTCGGCCTCCTAAAGTGCTGGGATTATAGGCATGAGCCACCGCGCCCAGCATTTTTTTAGTTTTTATAGAGACAGGGTCTCCCTATTTTGTCCTGGCTGGTCTCAAACTCCTAGGCTCAAATGATCTACTCACCACTGCCTCCCAAAGTGCTAGGATTATAGTCATGAGCCACTGCACCCAGCTAGTTTGGAATCTTAACCATTTGCTGAACTAGTTTATCCTTCCTTCCTCCTCCCCCACGACCCCAACCATGCCTCAGTTGTTTTTTTTTTTTTTTTTTTTTTTGAGACAGAGTCTCGCTCTGTCGCCCAGGCTGGAGTGCAGTGGCCGGGTCTCAGCTCACTGCAAGCTCCGCCTCCCGGGTTTACGCCATTCTCCTGCCTCAGCCTCCCAAGTAGCTGAGACTACAGGCACCCGCCACCTCGCCCGGCTAGTTTTTGTATTTTTTAAAGTAGAGACGGGGTTTCACCGGGTTAGCCAGGATGGTCTCCATCTCCTGACCTCGTGATCCGCCCGTCTCGGCCTCCCAAAGTGCTGGGATTACAGGCTTGCGCCACCGCGCCCGGCCTCATGCCTCAGTTTTTGACCCTAAGAGTCAAAAATTCAAATATCTATAGAGGCCAGGAAGTTAACTTTAATGAGCAAAGAAGCTAGATTTGAGAAAAAAATAGAAACAGACACATTTTATGTGTCTAATAAACAGAGGCAACTCTTCATTTCTACTAAGAAATGGGCTCCCTCGGTTGGGTGCGGTGCCTTACGCCTGTAATCCCAACACTTTGGGAGGCCCAGGCGGTCGGATCACCTGAGGTTGGGAGTTTGATACCAGCCTGACCAACATGAAGAAACCCCATCTCTGCTAAAAATACAAAATTAGCTGGGCCTGGTGGTGCGTGCCTGTAATATCCCAGCTACTCGGGAGGCCGAGACAGGAGAATCGCTTGAACTCAGGAGGCAGAGGTTGCAATGAGCCGAGATCACACCATTGCACTCCAGCCTGGGCTACAAGAGTGAAACTCTGTCTCAAAAAGAAAAACAAGCGAGCCGGGCGCGGTGGCTCAAGCCTGTAATCCCAGCACTTTGGGAGGCTGAGACGGGCGGATCACAAGGTCAGGAGATCGAGACCATCCTGGCTAACACGGTGAAACCCCGTCTCTACTAAAAAGTACAAAAAACTAGCCGGGCGAGGTGGCGGGCGCCTGTGGTCCCAGCTACTCCGGAGGCTGAGGCAGGAGAATGGCGTAAACC